>NW_026599501.1:300000-600000 GCF_023634085.1 Falco cherrug | reverse complement strand
TACCTGCTTTCTGGGCTGAGATGGGGAACCGCTGAATTTTGGAGTCGGCCGGTGACAAAATGTTTCACAGACACCCCATGCACAACTCCACCGGGGAAGGTGCCAGGAACGAATTCTGTTGGTAGTTTTTACACTACCTTGGTAGGCAGCTGAAAGGCACAAGAAAAGTTGTTGTACCTGGTTTGTGGGCTGAGATGGGGAACCGCTGAATTTTGGAGTCGGCCGTTGACAAAATGTTCCAAACACACCCCATGCACAACTCCACCGGGGAAGGTGCCAGACAGGAGTTCTCTTGGTAGTTTTTACACTACCTTGGTAGGCATCTGAAAGGCACCACAAAAGTTGTTCTACCTGCTTTCTGGGCTGAGATGGGGAACCGCTGAATTTTGGAGTCGGCCGGTGACAAAATGTTCCAAACACACCCCATGCACAACTCCACCGGGGAAGGTGCCAGACAGGAGTTCTCCTGGTAGTTTTTACACTACCTTGGTAGGCATCTGAAAGACACCACAAAAGTTGTTCTACCTGCTTTCTGGGCTGAGATGGGGAATCGCTGAATTTTGGAGTCGGCCGGTGACAAAATGTTCCAAACACACCCCATGCACAACTCCACCACGGAAGGTGCCAGGAACGAATTCTGTTGGTAGTTTTTACACTACCTTGGTAGGCAGCTGAAAGGCACAAGAAAAGTTGTTGTACCTGCTTTGTGGGCTGAGATGGGGAACCGCTGAATTTTGGAGTCGGCCGTTGACAAAATGTTCCAAACACACCCCATGCACAACTCCACCGGGGAAGGTGCCAGACAGGAGTTCTCTTGGTAGTTTTTACACTACCTTGGTAGGCATCTGAAAGGCACCACAAAAGTTGTTCTACCTGCTTTCTGGGCTGAGATGGGGAAACGCTGAATTTTGGAGTCGGCTGGTGACAAAATGTTCCAAACACACCCCATGCACAACTCCACCGGGGAAGGTGCCAGACAGGAGTTCTCCTGGTAGTTTTTACACTACCTTGGTAGGCATCTGAAAGACACCACAAAAGTTGTTCTACCTGCTTTCTGGGCTGAGATGGGGAATCGCTGAATTTTGGAGTCGGCCGGCGACAAAATGTTCCAAACACACCCCATGCACAACTCCACCGGGGAAGGTGCCAGACAGGAGTTCTCCTGGTAGTTTTTACACTACCTTGGTAGGCATCTGAAAGACACCACAAAAGTTGTTCTACCTGCTTTCTGGGCTGAGATGGGGAACCGCTGAATTTTGGACTCGGCCGGTGACAAAATGTTCCAAACACACCCCATGCACAACTCCACCACGGAAGGTGCCAGACAGGAGTTCTCCTGGTAGTTTTTACATTGCTCCGGTAGGCATCTGAAAGACACCACAAAAGTTGTTCTACCTGCTTTCTGGGCTGAGATGGGGAATCGCTGAATTTTGGACTCGGCTGGTGACAAAATGTTCCAAACACACCCCCTGCACAACTCCACCGGGGAAGGTGCCAGACAGGAGTTCTCCTGGTAGTTTTTACACTACCTTGGTAGGCAGCTGAAAGGCACCACAAAAGTTGTTCTACCTGCTTTCTGGGCTGAGATAGGGAAACGCTGAATTTTGGACTCGGCTGGTGACAAAATGTTCCAAACACACCCCATGCACAACTCCACCGGGGAAGGTGCCAGACAGGAGTTCTCTTAGTAGTTTTTACACTACCTTGGTAGGCATCTGAAAGACACCACAAAAGTTGTTCTACCTGCTTTCTGGGCTGAGATGGGGAAACGCTGAATTTTGGAGTCGGCTGGTGACAAAATGTTCCAAACACACCCCATGCACAACTCCACCGGGGAAGGTGCCAGACAGGAGTTCTCCTGGTAGTTTTTACACTACCTTGGTAGGCATCTGAAAGACACCACAAAAGTTGTTCTACCTGCTTTCTGGGCTGAGATGGTGAAAAGCTGAATTTTGGACTCGGCTGGTGACAAAATGTTCCAAACACACCCCATGCACAACTCCACCGGGGAAGGTGCCAGACAGGAGTTCTCCTGGTAGTTTTTACATTGCTCCGGTAGGCATCTGAAAGACACCACAAAAGTTGTTCTACCTGCTTTCTGGGCTGAGATGGGGAATCGCTGAATTTTGGACTCGGCTGGTGACAAAATGTTCCAAACACACCCCCTGCACAACTCCACCGGGGAAGGTGCCAGACAGGAGTTCTCCTGGTAGTTTTTACACTACCTTGGTAGGCAGCTGAAAGGCACAAGAAAAGTTGTTCTACCTGCTTTGTGGGCTGAGATGGGGAACCGCTGAATTTTGGACTCGGCCGGTGACAAAATGTTCCAAACACACCCCATGCACAACTCCACCGGGGAAGGTGCCAGGAACGAATTCTGTTGGTAGTTTTTACACTACCATGGTAGGCAGCTGAAAGGCACCACAAAAGTTGTTCTACCTGCTTTCTGGGCTGAGATGGGGAACCGCTGAATTTTGGACTCGGCCGGTGACAAAATGTTCCAAACACACCCCATGCACAACTCCACCGGGGAAGGTGCCAGACAGGAGTTCTCCTGGTAGTTTTTACATTGCTCCGGTAGGCATCTGAAAGGTACCACAAAAGTTGTTCTACCTGCTTTCTGGGCTGAGATGGGGAAACGCTGAATTTTGGACTCGGCTGGTGACAAAATGTTCCAAACACACCCCATGCACAACTCCACCGGGGAAGGTGCCAGACAGGAGTTCTCCTGGTAGTTTTTACACTACCTTGGTAGGCATCTGAAAGACACCACAAAAGTTGTTCTACCTGCTTTCTGGGCTGAGATGGGGAACCGCTGAATTTTGGACTCGGCCGGTGACAAAATGTTCCAAACACACCCCCTGCACAACTCCACCGGGGAAGGTGCCAGACAGGAGTTCTCCTGGTAGTTTTTACACTACCTTGGTAGGCATCTGAAAGACACCACAAAAGTTGTTCTACCTGCTTTCTGGGCTGAGATGGGGAATCGCTGAATTTTGGACTCGGCCGGTGACAAAATGTTCCAAACACACCCCATGCACAACTCCACCGGGGAAGGTGCCAGACAGGAGTTCTCTTCGTAGTTTTTACACTACCTTGGTAGGCATCTGAAAGACACCACAAAAGTTGTTCTACCTGCTTTCTGGGCTGAGATGGGGAACAGCTGAATTTTGGTGTCGGCTGGTGATAAAATGTTCCAAACACACCCCCTGCACAACTCCACCGGGGAAGGTGCCAGACAGGAGTTCTCCTGGTAGTTTTTACATTGCTCCGGTAGGCATCTGAAAGACACCACAAAAGTTGTTCTACCTGCTTTCTGGGCTGAGATGGGGAACCGCTGATTTTTGGAGTCGGCCGGTGACAAAATGTTTCACAGACACCCCATGCACAACTCCACCGGGGAAGGTGCCAGACAGGAGTTCTCCTGGTGGTTTTTACACTACCTTGGTAGGCATTTGAAAGGCACCACAAAAGTTGTTCTACCTGCTTTCTGGGCTGAGATGGGGAACCGCTGAATTTTGGAGTCGGCTGGTGGCAAAATGTTCCAAACACACCCCCTGCACAACTCCACCGGGGAAGGTGCCAGACAGGAGTTCTCCTGGTAGTTTTTACATTGATCCGGTAGGCAGCTGAAAGGCACCACAAAAGATGTTCTACCTGCTTTCTGGGCTGAGATGGGGAACCGCTGAATTTTGGACTCGGCTGGTGACAAAATGTTCCAAACACACCCCATGCACAACTCCACCGGGGAAGGTGCCAGACAGGAGTTCTCTTAGTAGTTTTTACACTACCTTGGTAGGCATCTGAAAGGCACCACAAAAGTTGTTCTACCTGCTTTCTGGGCTGAGATGGGGAACCGCTGAATTTTGGAGTCGGCTGGTGGCAAAATGTTCCAAACACACCCCCTGCACAACTCCACCGGGGAAGGTGCCAGACAGGAGTTCTCCTGGTAGTTTTTACACTACCTTGGTAGGCATCTGAAAGACACCACAAAAGTTGTTCTACCTGCTTTCTGGGCTGAGATGGGGAATCGCTGAATTTTGGAGTCGGCCGGTGACAAAATGTTCCAAACACACCCCCTGCACAACTCCACCGGGGAAGGTGCCAGACAGGAGTTCTCCTGGTAGTTTTTACACTACCTTGGTAGGCATCTGAAAGACACCACAAAAGTTGTTCTACCTGCTTTCTGGGCTGAGATGGGGAACCGCTGAATTTTGGACTCGGCCGGTGACAAAATGTTCCAAACACACCCCATGCACAACTCCACCACGGAAGGTGCCAGACAGGAGTTCTCTTGGTAGTTTTTACATTGCTCCGGTAGGCATCTGAAAGACACCACAAAAGTTGTTCTACCTGCTTTCTGGGCTGAGATGGGGAATCGCTGAATTTTGGACTCGGCTGGTGACAAAATGTTCCAAACACACCCCCTGCACAACTCCACCGGGGAAGGTGCCAGACAGGAGTTCTCCTGGTAGTTTTTACATTGCTCCGGTAGGCATCTGAAAGACACCACAAAAGTTGTTCTACCTGCTTTCTGGGCTGAGATGGGGAACCGCTGAATTTTGGACTCGGCCGGTGACAAAATGTTTCACAGACACCCCATGCACAACTCCACCGGGGAAGGTGCCAGACAGGAGTTCTCTTGGTAGTTTTTACACTACCTTGGTAGGCATTTGAAAGGCACCACAAAAGTTGTTCTTCCTGCTTTCTGGGCTAGGATGGGGAACCGCTGAACTTTGGAGTCGGCTGGTGGCAAAATGTTCCAAACACACCCCCTGCACAACTCCACCGGGGAAGGTGCCAGACAGGAGTTCTCCTGGTAGTTTTTACATTGCTCCGGTAGGCATCTGAAAGACACCACAAAAGTTGTTCTACCTGCTTTCTGGGCTGAGATGGGGAAGAGCTGAATTTTGGAGTCGGCCGGTGACAAAATGTTCCACAGACACCCCATGCACAACTCCACCGGGGAAGGTGCCAGACAGGAGTTCTCCTGGTAGTTTTTACACTACCTTGGTAGGCATCTGAAAGACACCACAAAAGTTGTTCTACCTGCTTTCTGGGCTGAGATGGGGAATCGCTGAATTTTGGAGTCGGCCGGTGACAAAATGTTCCAAACACACCCCATGCACAACTCCACCGGGGAAGGTGCCAGACAGGAGTTCTCTTAGTAGTTTTTACACTACCTTGGTAGGCATCTGAAAGACACCACAAAAGTTGTTCTACCTGCTTTCTGGGCTGAGATGGGGAACCGCTGAATTTTGGAGTCGGCTGGTGTCAAAATGTTCCAAACACACCCCATGCACAACTCCACCGGGGAAGGTGCCAGACAGGAGTTCTCCTGGTAGTTTTTACACTACCTTGGTAGGCATCTGAAAGACACCACAAAAGTTGTTCTACCTGCTTTCTGGGCTGAGATGGGGAATCGCTGAATTTTGGACTCGGCTGGTGATAAAATGTTCCAAACACACCCCCTGCACAACTCCACCGGGGAAGGTGCCAGACAGGAGTTCTCCTGGTAGTTTTTACATTGCTCCGGTAGGCATCTGAAAGACACCACAAAAGTTGTTCTACCTGCTTTCTGGGCTGAGATGGGGAACCGCTGAATTTTGGACTCGGCCGGTGACAAAATGTTTCACAGACACCCCATGCACAACTCCACCGGGGAAGGTGCCAGACAGGAGTTCTCCTGGTAGTTTTTACACTACCTTGGTAGGCATCTGAAAGACACCACAAAAGTTGTTCTACCTGCTTTCTGGGCTGAGATGGGGAATCGCTGAATTTTGGACTCGGCCGGTGACAAAATGTTCCAAACACACCCCATGCACAACTCCACCGGGGAAGGCGCCAGACAGGAGTCCTCCTGGTAGTTTTTACACTACCTTGGTAGGCATCTGAAAGACACCACAAAAGTTGTTCTACCTGCTTTCTGGGCTGAGATGGGGAACAGCTGAATTTTGGACTCGGCTGGTGATAAAATGTTCCAAACACACCCCCTGCACAACTCCACCGGGGAAGGTGCCAGACAGGAGTTCTCCTGGTAGTTTTTACATTGCTCCGGTAGGCATCTGAAAGACACCACAAAAGTTGTTCTACCTGCTTTCTGGGCTGAGATGGGGAACCGCTAATTTTTGGAGTCGGCCGGTGACAAAATGTTTCACAGACACCCCATGCACAACTCCACCGGGGAAGGTGCCAGACAGGAGTTCTCCTGGTGGTTTTTACACTACCTTGGTAGGCATTTGAAAGGCACCACAAAAGTTGTTCTACCTGCTTTCTGGGCTGAGATGGGGAACCGCTGAATTTTGGAGTCGGCCGTTGACAAAATGTTCCAAACACACCCCATGCACAACTCCACCGGGGAAGGTGCCAGACAGGAGTTCTCCTGGTAGTTTTTACACTACCTTGGTAGGCATCTGAAAGGCACCAAAAAAGTTGTTCTACCTGCTTTCTGGGCTGAGATGGGGAACCGCTGAATTTTGGAGTCGGCCGGTGACAAAATGTTCCAAACACACCCCATGCACAACTCCACCGGGGAAGGTGCCAGACAGGAGTTCTCCTGGTAGTTTTTACACTACCTTGGTAGGCATCTGAAAGACACCACAAAAGTTGTTCTACCTGCTTTCTGGGCTGAGATGGGGAATCGCTGAATTTTGGAGTCGGCCGGTGACAAAATGTTCCAAACACACCCCATGCACAACTCCACCGGGGAAGGTGCCAGACAGGAGTTCTCCTGGTAGTTTTTACACTACCTTGGTAGGCATCTGAAAGACACCACAAAAGTTGTTCTACCTGCTTTCTGGGCTGAGATGGGGAACCGCTGAATTTTGGAGTCGGCCGGTGACAAAATGTTTCACAGACACCCCATGCACATCTCCACCGGGGAAGGTGCCAGACAGGAGTTCTCCTGGTGGTTTTTACACTACCTTGGTAGGCATTTGAAAGGCACCACAAAAGTTGTTCTTCCTGCTTTCTGGGCTGAGATGGGGAACCGCTGAATTTTGGAGTCGGCCGGTGACAAAATGTTCCACAGACACCCCATGCACAACTCCACCGGGAAAGGTGCCAGACAGGAGTTCTCCTGGTAGTTTTTACACTACCTTGGTAGGCAGCTGAAAGGCACAAGAAAAGTTGTTGTACCTGCTTTGTGGGCTGAGATGCGGAAACGCTGAATTTTGGAGTCGGCCGTTGACAACATGTTCCAAACACACCCCATGCACAACTCCACCGGGGAAGGTGCCAGACAGGAGTTCTCTTGGTAGTTTTTACACTACCTTGGTAGGCATCTGAAAGGCACCACAAAAGTTGTTCTACCTGCTTTCTGGGCTGAGATGGGGAAACGCTGAATTTTGGAGTCGGCCGGTGACAAAATGTTCCAAACACACCCCATGCACAACTCCACCGGGGAAGGTGCCAGACAGGAGTTCTCCTGGTAGTTTTTACACTACCTTGGTAGGCATCTGAAAGACACCACAAAAGTTGTTCTACCTGCTTTCTGGGCTGAGATGGGGAACCGCTGAATTTTGGACTCGGCCGGTGACAAAATGTTCCAAACACACCCCATGCACAACTCCACCGGGGAAGGTGCCAGACAGGAGTTCTCTTGGTAGTTTTTACACTACCTTGGTAGGCATCTAAAAGACACCACAAAAGTTGTTGTACCTGCTTTCTGGGCTGAGATGGGGAAACGCTGAATTTTGGAGTCGGCTGGTGACAAAATGTTCCAAACACACCCCATGCACAACTCCACCGGGGAAGGTGCCAGACAGGAGTTCTCCTGGTAGTTTTTACATTGCTCCGGTAGGCATCTGAAAGACACCACAAAAGTTGTTCTACCTGCTTTCTGGGCTGAGATGGGGAAACGCTGAATTTTGGACTCGGCTGGTGACAAAATGTTCCAAACACACCCCATGCACAACTCCACCGGGGAAGGTGCCAGACAGGAGTTCTCCTGGTAGTTTTTACACTACCTTGGTAGGCATCTGAAAGACACCACAGAAGTTGTTCTACCTGCTTTCTGGGCTGAGATGGGGAAACGCTGAATTTTGGACTCGGCTGGTGACAAAATGTTCCAAACACACCCCATGCACAACTCCACCGGGGAAGGTGCCAGACAGGAGTTCTCCTGGTAGTTTTTACACTACCTTGGTAGGCATCTGAAAGACACCACAAAAGTTGTTCTACCTGCTTTCTGGGCTGAGATGGGGAATCGCTGAATTTTGGAGTCGGCCGGTGACAAAATGTTCCAAACACACCCCATGCACAACTCCACCGGGGAAGGCGCCAGACAGGAGTCCTCCTGGTAGTTTTTACACTACCTTGGTAGGCATCTGAAAGACACCACAAAAGTTGTTCTACCTGCTTTCTGGGCTGAGATGGGGAACAGCTGAATTTTGGACTCGGCTGGTGATAAAATGTTCCAAACACACCCCCTGCACAACTCCACCGGGGAAGGTGCCAGACAGGAGTTCTCCTGGTAGTTTTTACATTGCTCCGGTAGGCATCTGAAAGACACCACAAAAGTTGTTCTACCTGCTTTCTGGGCTGAGATGGGGAACCGCTAATTTTTGGAGTCGGCCGGTGACAAAATGTTTCACAGACACCCCATGCACAACTCCACCGGGGAAGGTGCCAGACAGGAGTTCTCCTGGTGGTTTTTACACTACCTTGGTAGGCATTTGAAAGGCACCACAAAAGTTGTTCTACCTGCTTTCTGGGCTGAGATGGGGAAACGCTGAATTTTGGAGTCGGCTGGTGGCAAAATGTTCCAAACACACCCCCTGCACAACTCCACCGGGGAAGGTGCCAGACAGGAGTTCTCCTGGTAGTTTTTACATTGATCCGGTAGGCAGCTGAAAGGCACCACAAAAGATGTTCTACCTGCTTTCTGGGCTGAGATGGGGAACCGCTGAATTTTGGACTCGGCTGGTGACAAAATGTTCCAAACACACCCCATGCACAACTCCACCGGGGAAGGTGCCAGACAGGAGTTCTCTTGGTAGTTTTTACACTACCTTGGTAGGCATCTGAAAGGCACCACAAAAGTTGTTCTACCTGCTTTCTGGGCTGAGATGGGGAACCGCTGAATTTTGGAGTCGGCTGGTGGCAAAATGTTCCAAACACACCCCCTGCACAACTCCACCGGGGAAGGTGCCAGACAGGAGTTCTCTTGGTAGTTTTTACACTACCTTGGTAGGCATCTGAAAGACACCACAAAAGTTGTTCTACCTGCTTTCTGGGCTGAGATGGGGAACCGCTGAATTTTGGAGTCGGCTGGTGACAAAATGTTCCAAACACACCCCATGCACAACTCCACCGGGGAAGGTGCCAGACAGGAGTTCTCCTGGTAGTTTTTACATTGGTCCGGTAGGCATCTGAAAGACACCACAAAAGTTGTTCTACCTGCTTTCTGGGCTGAGATGGGGAACCGCTGAATTTTGGAGTCGGCCGGTGACAAAATGTTCCAAACACACCCCCTGCACAACTCCACCGGGGAAGGTGCCAGGAACGAATTCTGTTGGTAGTTTTTACACTACCTTGGTAGGCAGCTGAAAGGCACAAGAAAAGTTGTTCTACCTGCTTTGTGGGCTGAGATGGGGAACCGCTGAATTTTGGAGTCGGCCGTTGACAAAATGTTCCAAACACACCCCATGCACAACTCCACCGGGGAAGGTGCCAGACAGGAGTTCTCTTGGTAGTTTTTACACTACCTTGGTAGGCAGCTGAAAGGCACCACAAAAGTTGTTCTACCTGCTTTCTGGGCTGAGATGGGGAAACGCTGAATTTTGGAGTCGGCTGGTGACAAAATGTTCCAAACACACCCCATGCACAACTCCACCGGGGAAGGTGCCAGACAGGAGTTCTCCTGGTAGTTTTTACACTACCTTGGTAGGCATCTGAAAGACACCACAAAAGTTGTTCTACCTGCTTTCTGGGCTGAGATGGGGAATCGCTGAATTTTGGACTCGGCCGGTGACAAAATGTTCCAAACACACCCCATGCACAACTCCACCGGGGAAGGTGCCAGACAGGAGTTCTCCTGGTAGTTTTTACACTACCTTGGTAGGCAGCTGAAAGACACCACAAAAGTTGTTCTACCTGCTTTCTGGGCTGAGATGGGGAACAGATGAATTTTGGACTCGGCTGGTGATAAAATGTTCCAAACACACCCCCTGCACAACTCCACCGGGGAAGGTGCCAGACAGGAGTTCTCCTGGTAGTTTTTACATTGCTCCGGTAGGCATCTGAAAGACACCACAAAAGTTGTTCTACCTGCTTTCTGGGCTGAGATGGGGAACCGCTGAATTTTGGACTCGGCCGGTGACAAAATGTTCCAAACACACCCCCTGCACAACTCCACCGGGGAAGGTGCCAGACAGGAGTTCTCCTGGTAGTTTTTACATTGATCCGGTAGGCATCTGAAAGATACCACAAAAGATGTTCTACCTGCTTTCTGGGCTGAGATGGGGAACCGCTGAATTTTGGACTCGGCTGGTGACAAAATGTTCCAAACACACCCCCTGCACAACTCCACCGGGGAAGGTGCCAGACAGGAGTTCTCCTGGTAGTTTTTACACTACCTTGGTAGGCAGCTGAAAGACACCACAAAAGTTGTTCTACCTGCTTTCTGGGCTGAGATGGGGAATCGCTGAATTTTGGACTCGGCCGGTGACAAAATGTTCCAAACACACCCCATGCACAACTCCACCGGGGAAGGTGCCAGACAAGAGTTCTCTTGGTAGTTTTTACACTACCTTGGTAGGCATCTGAAAGACACCACAAAAGTTGTTTTACCTGCTTTCTGGGCTGAGATGGGGAAACGCTGAATTTTGGAGTCGGCTGGTGACAAAATGTTCCAAACACACCCCATGCACAACTCCACCGGGGAAGGTGCCAGACAGGAGTTCTCCTGGTAGTTTTTACACTACCTTGGTAGGCATCTGAAAGACACCACAAAAGTTGTTCTACCTGCTTTCTGGGCTGAGATGGGGAATCGCTGAATTTTGGACTCGGCCGGTGACAAAATGTTCCAAACACACCCCATGCACAACTCCACCGGGGAAGGTGCCAGACAGGAGTTCTCCTGGTAGTTTTTACATTGCTCCGGTAGGCATCTGAAAGACACCAAAAAAGTTGTTCTACCTGCTTTCTGGGCTGAGATGGGGAACCGCTGAATTTTGGAGTCGGCCGGTGACAAAATGTTCCAAACACACCCCCTGCACAACTCCACCGGGGAAGGTGCCAGGAACGAATTCTGTTGGTAGTTTTTACACTACCTTGGTAGGCAGCTGAAAGGCACAAGAAAAGTTGTTCTACCTGCTTTGTGGGCTGAGATGGGGAACCGCTGAATTTTGGAGTCGGCCGGTGACAAAATGTTCCAAACACACCCCATGCACAACTCCACCGGGGAAGGTGCCAGACAGGAGTTCTCTTGGTAGTTTTTACACTACCTTGGTAGGCAGCTGAAAGACACCACAAAAGTTGTTCTACCTGCTTTCTGGGCTGAGATGGGGAACCGCTGAATTTTGGACTCGGCTGGTGATAAAATGTTCCAAACACACCCCCTGCACAACTCCACCGGGGAAGGTGCCAGACAGGAGTTCTCCTGGTAGTTTTTACATTGCTCCGGTAGGCATCTGAAAGACACCACAAAAGTTGTTCTACCTGCTTTCTGGGCTGAGATGGGGAACCGCTGAATTTTGGACTCGGCCGGTGACAAAATGTTTCACAGACACCCCATGCACAACTCCACCGGGGAAGGTGCCAGACAGGAGTTCTCCTGGTAGTTTTTACACTACCTTGGTAGGCATTTGAAAGGCACCAGAAAAGTTGTTCTTCCTGCTTTCTGGGCTGAGATGGGGAACCGCTGAATTTTGGAGTCGGCTGGTGGCAAAATGTTCCAAACACACCCCCTGCACAACTCCACCGGGGAAGGTGCCAGACAGGAGTTCTCCTGGTAGTTTTTACATTGATCCAGTAGGCATCTGAATGATACCACAAAAGATGTTCTACCTGCTTTCTGGGCTGAGATGGGGAAACGCTGAATTTTGGACTCGGCTGGTGACAAAATGTTCCAAACACACCCCATGCACAACTCCACCGGGGAAGGTGCCAGACAGGAGTTCTCCTGGTAGTTTTTACATTGCTCCGGTAGGCATCTGAAAGACACCACAAAAGTTGTTCTACCTGCTTTCTGGGCTGAGATGGGGAACCGCTGAATTTTGGACTCGGCCGGTGACAAAATGTTCCAAACACACCCCATGCACAACTCCACCGGGGAAGGTGCCAGACAGGAGTTCTCTTAGTAGTTTTTACACTACCTTGGTAGGCATCTGAAAGACACCACAAAAGTTGTTCTACCTGCTTTCTGGGCTGAGATGGGGAACCGCTGAATTTTGGAGTCGGCTGGTGACAAAATGTTCCAAACACACCCCATGCACAACTCCACCGGGGAAGGTGCCAGACAGGAGTTCTCTTGGTAGTTTTTACACTACCTTGGTAGGCATCTGAAAGACACCACAAAAGTTGTTCTACCTGCTTTCTGGGCTGAGATGGGGAACCGCTGAATTTTGGAGTCGGCTGGTGACAAAATGTTCCAAACACACCCCATGCACAACTCCACCGGGGAAGGTGCCAGAAAAGAGTTCTCCTGGTAGTTTTTACACTACCTTGGTAGGCATCTGAAAGACACCACAAAAGTTGTTCTACCTGCTTTCTGGGCTGAGATGGGGAATCGCTGAATTTTGGACTCGGCCGGTGACAAAATGTTCCAAACACACCCCATGCACAACTCCACCGGGGAAGGTGCCAGACAGGAGTTCTCCTGGTAGTTTTTACATTGCTCCGGTAGGCATCTGAAAGACACCAAAAAAGTTGTTCTACCTGCTTTCTGGGCTGAGATGGGGAACCGCTGAATTTTGGAGTCGGCCGGTGACAAAATGTTCCAAACACACCCCCTGCACAACTCCACCGGGGAAGGTGCCAGGAACGAATTCTGTTGGTAGTTTTTACACTACCTTGGTAGGCAGCTGAAAGGCACAAGAAAAGTTGTTCTACCTGCTTTGTGGGCTGAGATGGGGAACCGCTGAATTTTGGAGTCGGCCGTTGACAAAATGTTCCAAACACACCCCATGCACAACTCCACCGGGGAAGGTGCCAGACAGGAGTTCTCTTGGTAGTTTTTACACTACCTTGGTAGGCAGCTGAAAGACACCACAAAAGTTGTTCTACCTGCTTTCTGGGCTGAGATGGGGAATCGCTGAATTTTGGACTCGGCCGGTGACAAAATGTTCCAAACACACCCCCTGCACAACTCCACCGGGGAAGGTGCCAGACAGGAGTTCTCTTGGTAGTTTTTACACTACCTTGGTAGGCAGCTGAAAGACACCACAAAAGTTGTTCTACCTGCTTTCTGGGCTGAGATGGGGAACCGCTGAATTTTGGACTCGGCCGGTGATAAAATGTTCCAAACACACCCCATGCACAACTCCACCGGGGAAGGTGCCAGACAGGAGTTCTCCTGGTAGTTTTTACACTACCTTGGTAGGCATTTGAAAGGCACCACAAAAGTTGTTCTTCCTGCTTTCTGGGCTGAGATGGGGAAGCGCTGAATTTTGGAGTCGGCTGGTGGCAAAATGTTCCAAACACACCCCCTGCACAACTCCACCGGGGAAGGTGCCAGACAGGAGTTCTCCTGGTAGTTTTTACATTGATCCAGTAGGCATCTGAAAGATACCACAAAAGATGTTCTACCTGCTTTCTGGGCTGAGATGGGGAACCGCTGAATTTTGGACTCGGCTGGTGACAAAATGTTCCAAACACACCCCATGCACAACTCCACCGGGGAAGGTGCCAGACAGGAGTTCTCCTGGTAGTTTTTACATTGCTCCGGTAGGCATCTGAAAGACACCACAAAAGTTGTTCTACCTGCTTTCTGGGCTGAGATGGGGAACCGCTGAATTTTGGACTCGGCCGGTGACAAAATGTTCCAAACACACCCCATGCACAACTCCACCGGGGAAGGTGCCAGACAGGAGTTCTCTTAGGAGTTTTTACACTACCTTGGTAGGCATCTGAAAGACACCACAAAAGTTGTTCTACCTGCTTTCTGGGCTGAGATGGGGAACCGCTGAATTTTGGAGTCGGCTGGTGACAAAATGTTCCAAACACACCCCATGCACAACTCCACCGGGGAAGGTGCCAGACAGGAGTTCTCTTGGTAGTTTTTACACTACCTTGGTAGGCAGCTGAAAGACACCACAAAAGTTGTTCTACCTGCTTTCTGGGCTGAGATGGGGAATCGCTGAATTTTGGACTCGGCCGGTGACAAAATGTTCCAAACACACCCCATGCACAACTCCACCGGGGAAGGTGCCAGACAGGAGTTCTCCTGGTAGTTTTTACACTACCTTGGTAGGCATCTGAAAGACACCACAAAAGTTGTTCTACCTGCTTTCTGGGCTGAGATGGGGAAACGCTAAATTTTGGAGTCGGCCGGTGACAAAATGTTCCAAACACACCCCCTGCACAACTCCAACGGGGATGGTGCCAGACAGGAGTTCTCCTGGTAGTTTTTACATTGATCCGGTAGGCATCTGAAATATACCACAAAAGATGTTCTACCTGCTTTCTGGGCTGAGATGGGGAACCGCTGAATTTTGGACTCGGCTGGTGACAAAATGTTCCAAAGACACCCCATGCACAACTCCACCACGGAAGGTGCCAGACAGGAGTTCTCCTGGTAGTTTTTACATTGCTCCGGTAGGCATCTGAAAGACACCACAAAAGTTGTTCTACCTGCTTTCTGGGCTGAGATGGGGAACCGCTGAATTTTGGAGTCGGCCGGTGACAAAATGTTCCAAACACACCCCATGCACAACTCCACCGGGGAAGGTGCCAGACAGGAGTTCTCCTGGTAGTTTTTACACTACCTTGGTAGGCATCTAAAAGACACCACAAAAGATGTTCTACCTGCTTTCTGGGCTGAGATGGGGAACAGCTGAATTTTGGACTCGGCTGGTGACAAAATGTTCCAAACACACCCCATGCACAACTCCACCGGGGAAGGTGCCAGACAGGAGTTCTCCTGGTAGTTTTTACACTACCTTGGTAGGCATCTGAAAGACACCACAAAAGTTGTTCTACCTGCTTTCTGGGCTGAGATGGGGAATCGCTAAATTTTGGACTCGGCCGGTGACAAAGTGTTCCAAACACACCCCCTGCACAACTCCACCGGGGAAGGTGCCAGACAGGAGTTCTCCTGGTAGTTTTTACACTACCTTGGTAGGCATCTGAAAGACACCACAAAAGTTGTTCTACCTGCTTTGTGGGCTGAGATGGGGAACCGCTGAATTTTGGACTCGGCTGGTGACAAAATGTTCCAAACACACCCCATGCACAACTCCACCGGGGAAGGTGCCAGACAGGACTTCTCCTGGTAGTTTTTACATTGCTCCGGTAGGCATCTGAAAGACACCACAAAAGTTGTTCTACCTGCTTTCTGGGCTGAGATAGGGAACCGCTGAATTTTGGAGTCGGCTGGTGACAAAATGTTCCAAACACACCCCCTGCACAACTCCACCGGGGAAGGTGCCAGACAGGAGTTCTCCTGGTAGTTTTTACACTACCTTGGTAGGCATCTGAAAGACACCACAAAAGTTGTTCTACCTGCTTTCTGGGCTGAGATGGGGAACCGCTGAATTTTGGACTCGGCTGGTGACAAAATGTTCCAAACACACCCCCTGCACAACTCCACCGGGGAAGGTGCCAGACAGGAGTTCTCCTGGTAGTTTTTACATTGCTCCGGTAGGCATCTGAAAGACACCACAAAAGTTGTTCTACCTGCTTTCTGGGCTGAGATGGGGAACAGCTGAATTTTGGACTCGGCTGGTGACAAAATGTTCCAAACACACCCCCTGCACAACTCCACCGGGGAAGGTGCCAGACAGGAGTTCTCCTGGTAGTTTTTACATTGCTCCGGTAGGCATCTGAAAGACACCACAAAAGTTGTTCTACCTGCTTTCTGGGCTGAGATGGGGAACCGCTGATTTTTGGAGTCGGCCGGTGACAAAATGTTTCACAGACACCCCATGCACAACTCCACCGGGGAAGGTGCCAGACAGGAGTTCTCCTGGTGGTTTTCACACTACCTTGGTAGGCATCTGAAAGACACCACAAAAGTTGTTCTACCTGCTTTCTGGGCTGAGATGGGGAACAGCTGAATTTTGGACTCGGCTGGTGATAAAATGTTCCAAACACACCCCCTGCACAACTCCACCGGGGAAGGTGCCAGACAGGAGTTCTCCTGGTAGTTTTTACATTGCTCCGGTAGGCATCTGAAAGACACCACAAAAGTTGTTCTACCAGCTTTCTGGGCTGAGATGGGGAACCGCTGATTTTTGGAGTCGGCCGGTGACAAAATGTTTCACAGACACCCCATGCACAACTCCACCGGGGAAGGTGCCAGACAGGAGTTCTCCTGGTGGTTTTTACACTACCTTGGTAGGCATTTGAAAGGCACCACAAAAGTTGTTCTTCCTGCTTTCTGGGCTGAGATGGGGAACCGCTGAATTTTGGAGTCGGCTGGTGGCAAAATGTTCCAAACACACCCCATGCACAACTCCACCGGGGAAGGTGCCAGACAGGAGTTCTCCTGGTAGTTTTTACACTACCTTGGTAGGCATCTGAAAGACACCACAAAAGTTGTTCTACCTGCTTTCTGGGCTGAGATGGGGAACCGCTGAATTTTGGACTCGGCTGGTGACAAAAAGTTCCAAACACACCCCATGCACAACTCCACCGGGGAAGGTGCCAGACAGGAGTTCTCCTGGTAGTTTTTACACTACCTTGGTAGGCATCTGAAAGACACCACAAAAGTTGTTCTACCTGCTTTCTGGGCTGAGATGGGGAAACGCTGAATTTTGGACTCGGCCAGTGACAAAATGTTCCAAACACACCCCCTGCACAACTCCACCGGGGAAGGTGCCAGGAACGAATTCTGTTGGTAGTTTTTACACTACCTTGGTAGGCAGCTGAAAGGCACAAGAAAAGTTGTTCTACCTGCTTTGTGGGCTGAGATGGGGAACCGCTGAATTTTGGAGTCGGCCGGTGACAAAATGTTCCAAACACACCCCATGCACAACTCCACCGGGGAAGGTGCCAGACAGGAGTTCTCTTGGTAGTTTTTACACTACCTTGGTAGGCATCTGAAAGGCACCACAAAAGTTGTTCTACCTGCTTTCTGGGCTGAGATGGGGAACCGCTGAATTTTGGAGTCGGCCGGTGACAAAATGTTCCAAACACACCCCATGCACAACTCCACCGGGGAAGGTGCCAGACAGGAGTTCTCCTGGTAGTTTTTACACTACCTTGGTAGGCATCTGAAAGACACCACAAAAGTTGTTCTACCTGCTTTCTGGGCTGAGATGGGGAATCGCTGAATTTTGGAGTCGGCCGGTGACAAAATGTTCCAAACACACCCCATGCACAACTCCACCACGGAAGGTGCCAGGAACGAATTCTGTTGGTAGTTTTTACACTACCTTGGTAGGCATCTGAAAGGCACCAAAAAAGTTGTTCTACCTGCTTTCTGGGCTGAGATGGGGAACCGCTGAATTTTGGAGTCGGCCGGTGACAAAATGTTCCAAACACACCCCATGCACAACTCCACCACGGAAGGTGCCAGACAGGAGTTCTCTTGGTAGTTTTTACACTACCTTGGTAGGCATCTGAAAGGCACCACAAAAGTTGTTCTACCTGCTTTCTGGGCTGAGATGGGGAAACGCTGAATTTTGGAGTCGGCTGGTGACAAAATGTTCCAAACACACCCCATGCACAACTCCACCGGGGAAGGTGCCAGACAGGAGTTCTCCTGGTAGTTTTTACACTACCTTGGTAGGCATCTGAAAGACACCACAAAAGTTGTTCTACCTGCTTTCTGGGCTGAGATGGGGAATCGCTGAATTTTGGAGTCGGCCGGCGACAAAATGTTCCAAACACACCCCATGCACAACTCCACCGGGGAAGGTGCCAGACAGGAGTTCTCCTGGTAGTTTTTACACTACCTTGGTAGGCATCTGAAAGACACCACAAAAGTTGTTCTACCTGCTTTCTGGGCTGAGATGGGGAACCGCTGAATTTTGGACTCGGCCGGTGACAAAATGTTCCAAACACACCCCATGCACAACTCCACCACGGAAGGTGCCAGACAGGAGTTCTCCTGGTAGTTTTTACATTGCTCCGGTAGGCATCTGAAAGACACCACAAAAGTTGTTCTACCTGCTTTCTGGGCTGAGATGGGGAATCGCTGAATTTTGGACTCGGCTGGTGACAAAATGTTCCAAACACACCCCCTGCACAACTCCACCGGGGAAGGTGCCAGACAGGAGTTCTCCTGGTAGTTTTTACACTACCTTGGTAGGCAGCTGAAAGGCACCACAAAAGTTGTTCTACCTGCTTTCTGGGCTGAGATAGGGAAACGCTGAATTTTGGACTCGGCTGGTGACAAAATGTTCCAAACACACCCCATGCACAACTCCACCGGGGAAGGTGCCAGACAGGAGTTCTCTTAGTAGTTTTTACACTACCTTGGTAGGCATCTGAAAGACACCACAAAAGTTGTTCTACCTGCTTTCTGGGCTGAGATGGGGAAACGCTGAATTTTGGAGTCGGCTGGTGACAAAATGTTCCAAACACACCCCATGCACAACTCCACCGGGGAAGGTGCCAGACAGGAGTTCTCCTGGTAGTTTTTACACTACCTTGGTAGGCATCTGAAAGACACCACAAAAGTTGTTCTACCTGCTTTCTGGGCTGAGATGGGGAAACGCTGAATTTTGGACTCGGCTGGTGACAAAATGTTCCAAACACACCCCATGCACAACTCCACCGGGGAAGGTGCCAGACAGGAGTTCTCCTGGTAGTTTTTACATTGCTCCGGTAGGCATCTGAAAGACACCACAAAAGTTGTTCTACCTGCTTTCTGGGCTGAGGTGGGGAACCGCTGAATTTTGGACTCGGCCGGTGACAAAATGTTCCAAACACACCCCATGCACAACTCCACCGGGGAAGGTGCCAGACAGGAGTTCTCTTGGTAGTTTTTACACTACCTTGGTAGGCATCTGAAAGGCACCACAAAAGTTGTTCTACCTGCTTTCTGGGCTGAGATGGGGAACCGCTGAATTTTGGAGTCGGCCGGTGACAAAATGTTTCACAGACACCCCATGCACAACTCCACCGGGGAAGGTGCCAGACAGGAGTTCTCCTGGTAGTTTTTACACTACCTTGGTAGGCATCTGAAAGACACCACAAAAGTTGTTCTACCTGCTTTCTGGGCTGAGATGGGGAATCGCTGAATTTTGGAGTCGGCCGGTGACAAAATGTTCCAAACACACCCCATGCACAACTCCACCACGGAAGGTGCCAGGAACGAATTCTGTTGGTAGTTTTTACACTACCTTGGTAGGCAGCTGAAAGGCACAAGAAAAGTTGTTGTACCTGCTTTGTGGGCTGAGATGGGGAACCGCTGAATTTTGGAGTCGGCCGTTGACAAAATGTTCCAAACACACCCCATGCACAACTCCACCGGGGAAGGTGCCAGACAGGAGTTCTCTTGGTAGTTTTTACACTACCTTGGTAGGCATCTGAAAGGCACCACAAAAGTTGTTCTACCTGCTTTCTGGGCTGAGATGGGGAATCGCTGAATTTTGGAGTCGGCCGGCGACAAAATGTTCCAAACACACCCCATGCACAACTCCACCGGGGAAGGTGCCAGACAGGAGTTCTCCTGGTAGTTTTTACACTACCTTGGTAGGCATCTGAAAGACACCACAAAAGTTGTTCTACCTGCTTTCTGGGCTGAGATGGGGAACCGCTGAATTTTGGAGTCGGCTGGTGACAAAATGTTCCAAACACACCCCCTGCACAACTCCACCGGGGAAGGTGCCAGACAGGAGTTCTCCTGGTAGTTTTTACACTACCTTGGTAGGCAGCTGAAAGGCACCACAAAAGTTGTTCTACCTGCTTTCTGGGCTGAGATAGGGAAACGCTGAATTTTGGACTCGGCTGGTGACAAAATGTTCCAAACACACCCCATGCACAACTCCACCGGGGAAGGTGCCAGACAGGAGTTCTCTTAGTAGTTTTTACACTACCTTGGTAGGCATCTGAAAGACACCACAAAAGTTGTTCTACCTGCTTTCTGGGCTGAGATGGGGAAACGCTGAATTTTGGAGTCGGCTGGTGACAAAATGTTCCAAACACACCCCCTGCACAACTCCACCGGGGAAGGTGCCAGACAGGAGTTCTCCTGGTAGTTTTTACACTACCTTGGTAGGCATCTGAAAGACACCACAAAAGTTGTTCTACCTGCTTTCTGGGCTGAGATGGGGAAACGCTGAATTTTGGACTCGGCTGGTGACAAAATGTTCCAAACACACCCCATGCACAACTCCACCGGGGAAGGTGCCAGACAGGAGTTCTCCTGGTAGTTTTTACATTGCTCTGGTAGGCATCTGAAAGACACCACAAAAGTTGTTCTACCTGCTTTCTGGGCTGAGATGGGGAATCGCTGAATTTTGGACTCGGCTGGTGACAAAATGTTCCAAACACACCCCCTGCACAACTCCACCGGGGAAGGTGCCAGACAGGAGTTCTCCTGGTAGTTTTTACACTACCTTGGTAGGCAGCTGAAAGGCACCACAAAAGTTGTTCTACCTGCTTTCTGGGCTGAGATGGGGAATCGCTGAATTTTGGACTCGGCCGGTGACAAAATGTTCCAAACACACCCCATGCACAACTCCACCGGGGAAGGTGCCAGGAACGAATTCTGTTGGTAGTTTTTACACTACCTTGGTAGGCAGCTGAAAGGCACCACAAAAGTTGTTCTACCTGCTTTCTGGGCTGAGATGGGGAACCGCTGAATTTTGGACTCGGCCGGTGACAAAATGTTCCACAGACACCCCATGCACAACTCCACCGGGGAAGGTGCCAGGAACGAATTCTCTTGGTAGTTTTTACACTACCTTGGTAGGCAGCTGAAAGGCACAAGAAAAGTTGTTCTACCTGCTTTGTGGGCTGAGATGGGGAACCGCTGAATTTTGGAGTCGGCCGGTGACAAAATGTTCCAAACACACCCCATGCACAACTCCACCGGGGAAGGTGCCAGGAACGAATTCTGTTGGTAGTTTTTACACTACCTTGGTAGGCAGCTGAAAGGCACCACAAAAGTTGTTCTACCTGCTTTCTGGGCTGAGATGGGGAACCGCTGAATTTTGGACTCGGCTGGTGACAAAATGTTCCAAACACACCCCATGCACAACTCCACCGGGGAAGGTGCCAGACAGGAGTTCTCTTGATAGTTTTTACACTACCTTGGTAGGCATCTGAAAGGTACCACAAAAGTTGTTCTACCTGCTTTCTGGGCTGAGATGGGGAAACGCTGAATTTTGGACTCGGCCGGTGACAAAATGTTCCAAACACACCCCATGCACACCTCCACCGGGGAAGGTGCCAGAAACGAGTTCTCCTGGTAGTTTTTACACTACCTTGGTAGGCATCTGAAAGACACCACAAAAGTTGTTCTACCTGCTTTCTGGGCTGAGATGGGGAATCGCTGAATTTTGGAGTCGGCCGGTGACAAAATGTTCCAAACACACCCCATGCACAACTCCACCGGGGAAGGTGCCAGACAGGAGTTCTCCTGGTAGTTTTTACACTACCTTGGTAGGCATCTGAAAGACACCACAAAAGTTGTTCTACCTGCTTTCTGGGCTGAGATGGGGAACCGCTGAATTTTGGACTCGGCCGGTGACAAAATGTTCCAAACACACCCCATGCACAACTCCACCGGGGAAGGTGCCAGACAGGAGTTCTCTTGGTAGTTTTTACACTACCTTGGTAGGCATCTAAAAGACACCACAAAAGTTGTTGTACCTGCTTTCTGGGCTGAGATGGGGAAACGCTGAATTTTGGACTCGGCCGGTGACAAAATGTTCCAAACACACCCCATGCACAACTCCACCGGGGAAGGTGCCAGACAGGAGTTCTCCTGGTAGTTTTTACATTGCTCCGGTAGGCATCTGAAAGACACCACAAAAGTTGTTCTACCTGCTTTCTGGGCTGAGATGGGGAAACGCTGAATTTTGGACTCGGCTGGTGACAAAATGTTCCAAACACACCCCATGCACAACTCCACCGGGGAAGGTGCCAGACAGGAGTTCTCCTGGTAGTTTTTACACTACCTTGGTAGGCATCTGAAAGACACCACAAAAGTTGTTGTACCTGCTTTCTGGGCTGAGATGGGGAATCGCTGAATTTTGGAGTCGGCCGGTGACAAAATGTTCCAAACACACCCCCTGCACAACTCCACCGGGGAAGGTGCCAGACAGGAGTTCTCCTGGTAGTTTTTACACTACCTTGGTAGGCATTTGAAAGGCACCGCAAATGTTGTTCTTCCTGCTTTCTGGGCTGAGATGGGGAACCGCTGAATTTTGGACTCGGCCGGTGACAAAATGTTCCAAACACACCCCATGCACAACTCCACCGGGGAAGGTGCCAGACAGGAGTTCTCTTGGTAGTTTTTACACTACCTTGGTAGGCAGCTGAAAGGCACCACAAAAGTTGTTCTACCTGCTTTCTGGGCTGAGATGGGGAACCGCTGAATTTTGGAGTCGGCTGGTGACAAAATGTTCCAAACACACCCCCTGCACAACTCCACCGGGGAAGGTGCCAGACAGGAGTTCTCCTGGTAGTTTTTACATTGCTCCGGTAGGCATCTGAAAGACACCACAAAAGTTGTTCTACCTGCTTTCTGGGCTGAGATGGGGAACCGCTGAATTTTGGAGTCGGCTGGTGACAAAATGTTCCAAACACACCCCATGCACAACTCCACCGGGGAAGGTGCCAGACAGGAGTTCTCTTCGTAGT
Source organism: Falco cherrug (assembly GCF_023634085.1). Lineage (NCBI taxonomy): Eukaryota > Metazoa > Chordata > Aves > Falconiformes > Falconidae > Falco > Falco cherrug. Next base: position 577,080 of record NW_026599501.1, on the reverse strand, counting down.
TTTTACACTACCTTGGTAGGCATCTGAAAGACACCACAAAAGTTGTTCTACCTGCTTTCTGGGCTGAGATGGGGAACCGCTGATTTTTGGAGTCGGCCGGTGACAAAATGTTTCACAGACACCCCATGCACAACTCCACCGGGGAAGGTGCCAGACAGGAGTTCTCCTGGTGGTTTTTACACTACCTTGGTAGGCATTTGAAAGGCACCACAAAAGTTGTTCTACCCGCTTTCTGGGCTGAGATGGGGAACCGCTGAATTTTGGAGTCGGCTGGTGGCAAAATGTTCCAAACACACCCCCTGCACAACTCCACCGGGGAAGGTGCCAGACAGGAGTTCTCCTGGTAGTTTTTACATTGATCCGGTAGGCAGCTGAAAGGCACCACAAAAGATGTTCTACCTGCTTTCTGGGCTGAGATGGGGAACCGCTGAATTTTGGACTCGGCTGGTGACAAAATGTTCCAAACACACCCCATGCACAACTCCACCGGGGAAGGTGCCAGACAGGAGTTCTCTTAGTAGTTTTTACACTACCTTGGTAGGCATCTGAAAGGCACCACAAAAGTTGTTCTACCTGCTTTCTGGGCTGAGATGGGGAACCGCTGAATTTTGGAGTCGGCTGGTGGCAAAATGTTCCAAACACACCCCCTGCACAACTCCACCGGGGAAGGTGCCAGACAGGAGTTCTCCTGGTAGTTTTTACACTACCTTGGTAGGCATCTGAAAGACACCACAAAAGTTGTTCTACCTGCTTTCTGGGCTGAGATGGGGAATCGCTGAATTTTGGAGTCGGCCGGTGACAAAATGTTCCAAACACACCCCCTGCACAACTCCACCGGGGAAGGTGCCAGACAGGAGTTCTCCTGGTAGTTTTTACACTACCTTGGTAGGCATCTGAAAGACACCACAAAAGTTGTTCTACCTGCTTTCTGGGCTGAGATGGGGAACCGCTGAATTTTGGACACGGCCGGTGACAAAATGTTCCAAACACACCCCATGCACAACTCCACCACGGAAGGTGCCAGACAGGAGTTCTCCTGGTAGTTTTTACATTGCTCCGGTAGGCATCTGAAAGACACCACAAAAGTTGTTCTACCTGCTTTCTGGGCTGAGGTGGGGAATCGCTGAATTTTGGACTCGGCTGGTGACAAAATGTTCCAAACACACCCCCTGCACCACTCCACCGGGGAAGGTGCCAGACAGGAGTTCTCCTGGTAGTTTTTACACTACCTTGGTAGGCATCTGAAAGGCACTACAAAAGTTGTTCTACCTGCTTTCTGGGCTGAGATAGGGAAACGCTGAATTTTGGACTCGGCTGGTGACAAAATGTTCCAAACACACCCCATGCACAACTCCACCGGGGAAGGTGCCAGACAGGAGTTCTCTTAGTAGTTTTTACACTACCTTGGTAGGCATCTGAAAGACACCACAAAAGTTGTTCTACCTGCTTTCTGGGCTGAGATGGGGAAACGCTGAATTTTGGAGTCGGCTGGTGACAAAATGTTCCAAACACACCCCATGCACAACTCCACCGGGGAAGGTGCCAGACAGGAGTTCTCCTGGTAGTTTTTACACTACCTTGGTAGGCATCTGAAAGACACCACAAATGTTGTTCTACCTGCTTTCTGGGCTGAGATGGGGAAACGCTGAATTTTGGACTCGGCTGGTGACAAAATGTTCCAAACACACCCCATGCACAACTCCACCGGGGAAGGTGCCAGACAGGAGTTCTCCTGGTAGTTTTTACACTACCTTGGTAGGCATCTGAAAGACACCACAAAAGTTGTTCTACCTGCTTTCTGGGCTGAGATGGGGAATCGCTGAATTTTGGAGTCGGCCGGTGACAAAATGTTCCAAACACACCCCATGCACAACTCCACCGGGGAAGGTGCCAGACAGGAGTTCTCCTGGTAGTTTTTACACTACCTTGGTAGGCATCTGAAAGACACCACAAAAGTTGTTCTACCTGCTTTCTGGGCTGAGATGGGGAACAGCTGAATTTTGGAGTCGGCTGGTGATAAAATGTTCCAAACACACCCCCTGCACAACTCCACCGGGGAAGGTGCCAGACAGGAGTTCTCCTGGTAGTTTTTACATTGCTCCGGTAGGCATCTGAAAGACACCACAAAAGTTGTTCTACCTGCTTTCTGGGCTGAGATGGGGAACCGCTGATTTTTGGAGTCGGCCGGTGACAAAATGTTTCACAGACACCCCATGCACAACTCCACCGGGGAAGGTGCCAGACAGGAGTTCTCCTGGTGGTTTTCACACTACCTTGGTAGGCATCTGAAAGACACCACAAAAGTTGTTCTACCTGCTTTCTGGGCTGAGATGGGGAACAGCTGAATTTTGGACTCGGCTGGTGATAAAATGTTCCAAACACACCCCCTGCACAACTCCACCGGGGAAGGTGCCAGACAGGAGTTCTCCTGGTAGTTTTTACATTGCTCCGGTAGGCATCTGAAAGACACCACAAAAGTTGTTCTACCAGCTTTCTGGGCTGAGATGGGGAACCGCTGATTTTTGGAGTCGGCCGGTGACAAAATGTTTCACAGACACCCCATGCACAACTCCACCGGGGAAGGTGCCAGACAGGAGTTCTCCTGGTGGTTTTTACACTACCTTGGTAGGCATTTGAAAGGCACCACAAAAGTTGTTCTTCCTGCTTTCTGGGCTGAGATGGGGAACCGCTGAATTTTGGAGTCGGCTGGTGGCAAAATGTTCCAAACACACCCCCTGCACAACTCCACCGGGGAAGGTGCCAGACAGGAGTTCTCCTGGTAGTTTTTACACTACCTTGGTAGGCATCTGAAAGACACCACAAAAGTTGTTCTACCTGCTTTCTGGGCTGAGATGGGGAATCGCTGAATTTTGGAGTCGGCCGGTGACAAAATGTTCCAAACACACCCCCTGCACAACTCCACCGGGGAAGGTGCCAGACAGGAGTTCTCCTGGTAGTTTTTACACTACCTTGGTAGGCATCTGAAAGGCACCACAAAAGTTGTTCTACCTGCTTTCTGGGCTGAGATGGGGAACCGCTGAATTTTGGAGTCGGCTGGTGGCAAAATGTTCCAAACACACCCCCTGCACAACTCCACCGGGGAAGGTGCCAGACAGGAGTTCTCCTGGTAGTTTTTACACTACCTTGGTAGGCATCTGAAAGACACCACAAAAGTTGTTCTACCTGCTTTCTGGGCTGAGATGGGGAATCGCTGAATTTTGGAGTCGGCCGGTGACAAAATGTTCCAAACACACCCCCTGCACAACTCCACCGGGGAAGGTGCCAGACAGGAGTTCTCCTGGTAGTGTTTACACTACCTTGGTAGGCATCTGAAAGACACCACAAAAGTTGTTCTACCTGCTTTCTGGGCTGAGATGGGGAACCGCTGAATTTTGGAGTCGGCTGGTGGCAAAATGTTCCAAACACACCCCCTGCACAACTCCACCGGGGAAGGTGCCAGACAGGAGTTCTCCTGGTAGTTTTTACATTGCTCCGGTAGGCATCTGAAAGACACCACAAAAGTTGTTCTACCTGCTTTCTGGGCTGAGATGGGGAACCGCTGAATTTTGGACTCGGCCGGTGACAAAATGTTTCACAGACACCCCATGCACAACTCCACCGGGGAAGGTGCCAGACAGGAGTTCTCTTGGTAGTTTTTACACTACCTTGGTAGGCATTTGAAAGGCACCACAAAAGTTGTTCTTCCTGCTTTCTGGGCTAGGATGTGGAACCGCTGAACTTTGGAGTCGGCTGGTGGCAAAATGTTCCAAACACACCCCCTGCACAACTCCACCGGGGAAGGTGCCAGACAGGAGTTCTCCTGGTAGTTTTTACATTGCTCCGGTAGGCATCTGAAAGACACCACAAAAGTTGTTCTACCTGCTTTCTGGGCTGAGATGGGGAAGAGCTGAATTTTGGAGTCGGCCGGTGACAAAATGTTCCACAGACACCCCATGCACAACTCCACCGGGGAAGGTGCCAGACAGGAGTTCTCCTGGTAGTTTTTACACTACCTTGGTAGGCATCTGAAAGACACCACAAAAGTTGTTCTACCTGCTTTCTGGGCTGAGATGGGGAATCGCTGAATTTTGGAGTCGGCCGGTGACAAAATGTTCCAAAAACACCCCATGCACAACTCCACCGGGGAAGGTGCCAGACAGGAGTTCTCTTAGTAGTTTTTACACTACCTTGGTAGGCATCTGAAAGACACCACAAAAGTTGTTCTACCTGCTTTCTGGGCTGAGATGGGGAATCGCTGAATTTTGGACTCGGCTGGTGATAAAATGTTCCAAACACACCCCCTGCACAACTCCACCGGGGAAGGTGCCAGACAGGAGTTCTCCTGGTAGTTTTTACATTGCTCCGGTAGGCATCTGAAAGACACCACAAAAGTTGTTCTACCTGCTTTCTGGGCTGAGATGGGGAACCGCTGAATTTTGGACTCGGCCGGTGACAAAATGTTCCAAACACACCCCATGCACAACTCCACCGGGGAAGGTGCCAGACAGGAGTTCTCCTGGTAGTTTTTACACTACCTTGGTAGGCATCTGAAAGGCACCACAAAAGTTGTTCTACCTGCTTTCTGGGCTGAGATGGGGAACCGCTGAATTTTGGAGTCGGCCGGTGACAAAATGTTCCAAACACACCCCATGCACAACTCCACCGGGGAAGGTGCCAGACAGGAGTTCTCCTGGTAGTTTTTACACTACCTTGGTAGGCATCTGAAAGACACCACAAAAGTTGTTCTACCTGCTTTCTGGGCTGAGATGGGGAATCGCTGAATTTTGGAGTCGGCCGGTGACAAAATGTTCCAAACACACCCCATGCACAACTCCACCACGGAAGGTGCCAGGAACGAATTCTGTTGGTAGTTTTTACACTACCTTGGTAGGCAGCTGAAAGGCACAAGAAAAGTTGTTGTACCTGCTTTGTGGGCTGAGATGGGGAACCGCTGAATTTTGGAGTCGGCCGTTGACAAAATGTTCCAAACACACCCCATGCACAACTCCACCGGGGAAGGTGCCAGACAGGAGTTCTCTTGGTAGTTTTTACACTACCTTGGTAGGCATCTGAAAGGCACCACAAAAGTTGTTCTACCTGCTTTCTGGGCTGAGATGGGGAAACGCTGAATTTTGGAGTCGGCTGGTGACAAAATGTTCCAAACACACCCCATGCACAACTCCACCGGGGAAGGTGCCAGACAGGAGTTCTCCTGGTAGTTTTTACACTACCTTGGTAGGCATCTGAAAGACACCACAAAAGTTGTTCTACCTGCTTTCTGGGCTGAGATGGGGAATCGCTGAATTTTGGAGTCGGCCGGCGACAAAATGTTCCAAACACACCCCATGCACAACTCCACCGGGGAAGGTGCCAGACAGGAGTTCTCCTGGTAGTTTTTACACTACCTTGGTAGGCATCTGAAAGACACCACAAAAGTTGTTCTACCTGCTTTCTGGGCTGAGATGGGGAACCGCTGAATTTTGGACTCGGCCGGTGACAAAATGTTCCAAACACACCCCATGCACAACTCCACCACGGAAGGTGCCAGACAGGAGTTCTCCTGGTAGTTTTTACATTGCTCCGGTAGGCATCTGAAAGACACCACAAAAGTTGTTCTACCTGCTTTCTGGGCTGAGATGGGGAATCGCTGAATTTTGGACTCGGCTGGTGACAAAATGTTCCAAACACACCCCCTGCACAACTCCACCGGGGAAGGTGCCAGACAGGAGTTCTCCTGGTAGTTTTTACACTACCTTGGTAGGCAGCTGAAAGGCACCACAAAAGTTGTTCTACCTGCTTTCTGGGCTGAGATAGGGAAACGCTGAATTTTGGACTCGGCTGGTGACAAAATGTTCCAAACACACCCCATGCACAACTCCACCGGGGAAGGTGCCAGACAGGAGTTCTCTTAGTAGTTTTTACACTACCTTGGTAGGCATCTGAAAGACACCACAAAAGTTGTTCTACCTGCTTTCTGGGCTGAGATGGGGAAACGCTGAATTTTGGAGTCGGCTGGTGACAAAATGTTCCAAACACACCCCATGCACAACTCCACCGGGGAAGGTGCCAGACAGGAGTTCTCCTGGTAGTTTTTACACTACCTTGGTAGGCATCTGAAAGACACCACAAAAGTTGTTCTACCTGCTTTCTGGGCTGAGATGGGGAAACGCTGAATTTTGGACTCGGCTGGTGACAAAATGTTCCAAACACACCCCATGCACAACTCCACCGGGGAAGGTGCCAGACAGGAGTTCTCCTGGTAGTTTTTACATTGCTCCGGTAGGCATCTGAAAGACACCACAAAAGTTGTTCTACCTGCTTTCTGGGCTGAGATGGGGAATCGCTGAATTTTGGACTCGGCTGGTGACAAAATGTTCCAAACACACCCCCTGCACAACTCCACCGGGGAAGGTGCCAGACAGGAGTTCTCCTGGTAGTTTTTACACTACCTTGGTAGGCAGCTGAAAGGCACCACAAAAGTTGTTCTACCTGCTTTCTGGGCTGAGATAGGGAAACGCTGAATTTTGGACTCGGCTGGTGACAAAATGTTCCAAACACACCCCATGCACAACTCCACCGGGGAAGGTGCCAGACAGGAGTTCTCTTAGTAGTTTTTACACTACCTTGGTAGGCATCTGAAAGACACCACAAAAGTTGTTCTACCTGCTTTCTGGGCTGAGATGGGGAAACGCTGAATTTTGGAGTCGGCTGGTGACAAAATGTTCCAAACACACCCCATGCACAACTCCACCGGGGAAGGTGCCAGACAGGAGTTCTCCTGGTAGTTTTTACACTACCTTGGTAGGCATCTGAAAGACACCACAAAAGTTGTTCTACCTGCTTTCTGGGCTGAGATGGGGAAACGCTGAATTTTGGACTCGGCTGGTGACAAAATGTTCCAAACACACCCCATGCACAACTCCACCGGGGAAGGTGCCAGACAGGAGTTCTCCTGGTAGTTTTTACATTGCTCCGGTAGGCATCTGAAAGACACCACAAAAGTTGTTCTACCTGCTTTCTGGGCTGAGATGGGGAATCGCTGAATTTTGGACTCGGCTGGTGACAAAATGTTCCAAACACACCCCCTGCACAACTCCACCGGGGAAGGTGCCAGACAGGAGTTCTCCTGGTAGTTTTTACACTACCTTGGTAGGCAGCTGAAAGGCACCACAAAAGTTGTTCTACCTGCTTTCTGGGCTGAGATGGGGAACCGCTGAATTTTGGACTCGGCCGGTGACAAAATGTTCCAAACACACCCCATGCACAACTCCACCGGGGAAGGTGCCAGGAACGAATTCTGTTGGTAGTTTTTACACTACCTTGGTAGGCAGCTGAAAGGCACCACAAAAGTTGTTCTACCTGCTTTCTGGGCTGAGATGGGGAACCGCTGAATTTTGGACTCGGCCGGTGACAAAATGTTCCACAGACACCCCATGCACAACTCCACCGGGGAAGGTGCCAGGAACGAATTCTCTTGGTAGTTTTTACACTACCTTGGTAGGCAGCTGAAAGGCACAAGAAAAGTTGTTCTACCTGCTTTGTGGGCTGAGATGGGGAACCGCTGAATTTTGGACTCGGCCGGTGACAAAATGTTCCAAACACACCCCATGCACAACTCCACCGGGGAAGGTGCCAGGAACGAATTCTGTTGGTAGTTTTTACACTACCTTGGTAGGCAGCTGAAAGGCACCACAAAAGTTGTTCTACCTGCTTTCTGGGCTGAGATGGGGAATCGCTGAATTTTGGACTCGGCTGGTGACAAAATGTTCCAAACACACCCCATGCACAACTCCACCGGGGAAGGTGCCAGACAGGAGTTCTCTTGATAGTTTTTACACTACCTTGGTAGGCATCTGAAAGACACCACAAAAGTTGTTCTACCTGCTTTCTGGGCTGAGATGGGGAAACGCTGAATTTTGGACTCGGCCGGTGACAAAATGTTCCAAACACACCCCATGCACACCTCCACCGGGGAAGGTGCCAGAAACGAGTTCTCCTGGTAGTTTTTACACTACCTTGGTAGGCATCTGAAAGACACCACAAAAGTTGTTCTACCTGCTTTCTGGGCTGAGATGGGGAATCGCTGAATTTTGGAGTCGGCCGGTGACAAAATGTTCCAAACACACCCCATGCACAACTCCACCGGGGAAGGTGCCAGACAGGAGTTCTCCTGGTAGTTTTTACACTACCTTGGTAGGCATCTGAAAGACACCACAAAAGTTGTTCTACCTGCTTTCTGGGCTGAGATGGGGAACCACTGAATTTTGGACTCGGCCGGTGACAAAATGTTCCAAACACACCCCATGCACAACTCCACCGGGGAAGGTGCCAGACAGGAGTTCTCTTGGTAGTTTTTACACTACCTTGGTAGGCATCTAAAAGACACCACAAAAGTTGTTGTACCTGCTTTCTGGGCTGAGATGGGGAAACGCTGAATTTTGGACTCGGCCGGTGACAAAATGTTCCAAACACACCCCATGCACAACTCCACCGGGGAAGGTGCCAGACAGGAGTTCTCCTGGTAGTTTTTACATTGCTCCGGTAGGCATCTGAAAGACACCACAAAAGTTGTTCTACCTGCTTTCTGGGCTGAGATGGGGAAACGCTGAATTTTGGACTCGGCTGGTGACAAAATGTTCCAAACACACCCCATGCACAACTCCACCGGGGAAGGTGCCAGACAGGAGTTCTCCTGGTAGTTTTTACACTACCTTGGTAGGCATCTGAAAGACACCACAAAAGTTGTTCTACCTGCTTTCTGGGCTGAGATGGGGAATCGCTGAATTTTGGAGTCGGCCGGTGACAAAATGTTCCAAACACACCCCCTGCACAACTCCACCGGGGAAGGTGCCAGACAGGAGTTCTCCTGGTAGTTTTTACACTACCTTGGTAGGCATTTGAAAGGCACCGCAAATGTTGTTCTTCCTGCTTTCTGGGCTGAGATGGGGAACCGCTGAATTTTGGACTCGGCCGGTGACAAAATGTTCCAAACACACCCCATGCACAACTCCACCGGGGAAGGTGCCAGACAGGAGTTCTCTTGGTAGTTTTTACACTACCTTGGTAGGCAGCTGAAAGGCACCACAAAAGTTGTTCTACCTGCTTTCTGGGCTGAGATGGGGAACCGCTGAATTTTGGAGTCGGCTGGTGACAAAATGTTCCAAACACACCCCCTGCACAACTCCACCGGGGAAGGTGCCAGACAGGAGTTCTCCTGGTAGTTTTTACATTGCTCCGGTAGGCATCTGAAAGACACCACAAAAGTTGTTCTACCTGCTTTCTGGGCTGAGATGGGGAACCGCTGAATTTTGGAGTCGGCTGGTGACAAAATGTTCCAAACACACCCCATGCACAACTCCACCGGGGAAGGTGCCAGACAGGAGTTCTCTTCGTAGTTTTTACACTACCTTGGTAGGCATCTGAAAGACACCACAAAAGTTGTTCTACCTGCTTTCTGGGCTGAGATGGGGAACCGCTGATTTTTGGAGTCGGCCGGTGACAAAATGTTTCACAGACACCCCATGCACAACTCCACCGGGGAAGGTGCCAGACAGGAGTTCTCCTGGTGGTTTTTACACTACCTTGGTAGGCATTTGAAAGGCACCACAAAAGTTGTTCTACCCGCTTTCTGGGCTGAGATGGGGAACCGCTGAATTTTGGAGTCGGCTGGTGGCAAAATGTTCCAAACACACCCCCTGCACAACTCCACCGGGGAAGGTGCCAGACAGGAGTTCTCCTGGTAGTTTTTACATTGATCCGGTAGGCAGCTGAAAGGCACCACAAAAGATGTTCTACCTGCTTTCTGGGCTGAGATGGGGAACCGCTGAATTTTGGACTCGGCTGGTGACAAAATGTTCCAAACACACCCCATGCACAACTCCACCGGGGAAGGTGCCAGACAGGAGTTCTCTTAGTAGTTTTTACACTACCTTGGTAGGCATCTGAAAGGCACCACAAAAGTTGTTCTACCTGCTTTCTGGGCTGAGATGGGGAACCGCTGAATTTTGGAGTCGGCTGGTGGCAAAATGTTCCAAACACACCCCCTGCACAACTCCACCGGGGAAGGTGCCAGACAGGAGTTCTCCTGGTAGTTTTTACACTACCTTGGTAGGCATCTGAAAGACACCACAAAAGTTGTTCTACCTGCTTTCTGGGCTGAGATGGGGAATCGCTGAATTTTGGAGTCGGCCGGTGACAAAATGTTCCAAACACACCCCCTGCACAACTCCACCGGGGAAGGTGCCAGACAGGAGTTCTCCTGGTAGTTTTTACACTACCTTGGTAGGCATCTGAAAGACACCACAAAAGTTGTTCTACCTGCTTTCTGGGCTGAGATGGGGAACCGCTGAATTTTGGAGTCGGCCGGTGACAAAATGTTCCAAACACACCCCATGCACAACTCCACCACGGAAGGTGCCAGACAGGAGTTCTCCTGGTAGTTTTTACATTGCTCCGGTAGGCATCTGAAAGACACCACAAAAGTTGTTCTACCTGCTTTCTGGGCTGAGGTGGGGAATCGCTGAATTTTGGACTCGGCTGGTGACAAAATGTTCCAAACACACCCCCTGCACCACTCCACCGGGGAAGGTGCCAGACAGGAGTTCTCCTGGTAGTTTTTACACTACCTTGGTAGGCATCTGAAAGGCACTACAAAAGTTGTTCTACCTGCTTTCTGGGCTGAGATAGGGAAACGCTGAATTTTGGACTCGGCTGGTGACAAAATGTTCCAAACACACCCCATGCACAACTCCACCGGGGAAGGTGCCAGACAGGAGTTCTCTTAGTAGTTTTTACACTACCTTGGTAGGCATCTGAAAGACACCACAAAAGTTGTTCTACCTGCTTTCTGGGCTGAGATGGGGAAACGCTGAATTTTGGAGTCGGCTGGTGACAAAATGTTCCAAACACACCCCATGCACAACTCCACCGAGGAAGGTGCCAGACAGGAGTTCTCCTGGTAGTTTTTACACTACCTTGGTAGGCATCTGAAAGACACCACAAAAGTTGTTCTACCTGCTTTCTGGGCTGAGATGGGGAAACGCTGAATTTTGGACTCGGCTGGTGACAAAATGTTCCAAACACACCCCATGCACAACTCCACCGGGGAAGGTGCCAGACAGGAGTTCTCCTGGTAGTTTTTACACTACCTTGGTAGGCATCTGAAAGACACCACAAAAGTTGTTCTACCTGCTTTCTGGGCTGAGATGGGGAATCGCTGAATTTTGGACTCGGCCGGTGACAAAATGTTCCAAACACACCCCATGCACAACTCCACCGGGGAAGGTGCCAGACAGGAGTTCTCTTAGTAGTTTTTACACTACCTTGGTAGGCATCTGAAAGACACCACAAAAGTTGTTCTACCTGCTTTCTGGGCTGAGATGGGGAACAGCTGAATTTTGGACTCGGCTGGTGATAAAATGTTCCAAACACACCCCCTGCACAACTCCACCGGGGAAGGTGCCAGACAGGAGTTCTCCTGGTAGTTTTTACATTGCTCCGGTAGGCATCTGAAAGACACCACAAAAGTTGTTCTACCTGCTTTCTGGGCTGAGATGGGGAACCGCTGATTTTTGGAGTCGGCCGGTGACAAAATGTTTCACAGACACCCCATGCACAACTCCACCGGGGAAGGTGCCAGACAGGAGTTCTCCTGGTGGTTTTCACACTACCTTGGTAGGCATCTGAAAGACACCACAAAAGTTGTTCTACCTGCTTTCTGGGCTGAGATGGGGAACAGCTGAATTTTGGACTCGGCTGGTGATAAAATGTTCCAAACACACCCCCTGCACAACTCCACCGGGGAAGGTGCCAGACAGGAGTTCTCCTGGTAGTTTTTACATTGCTCCGGTAGGCATCTGAAAGACACCACAAAAGTTGTTCTACCAGCTTTCTGGGCTGAGATGGGGAACCGCTGATTTTTGGAGTCGGCCGGTGACAAAATGTTTCACAGACACCCCATGCACAACTCCACCGGGGAAGGTGCCAGACAGGAGTTCTCCTGGTGGTTTTTACACTACCTTGGTAGGCATTTGAAAGGCACCACAAAAGTTGTTCTTCCTGCTTTCTGGGCTGAGATGGGGAACCGCTGAATTTTGGAGTCGGCTGGTGGCAAAATGTTCCAAACACACCCCATGCACAACTCCACCGGGGAAGGTGCCAGACAGGAGTTCTCCTGGTAGTTTTTACACTACCTTGGTAGGCATCTGAAAGACACCACAAAAGTTGTTCTACCTGCTTTCTGGGCTGAGATGGGGAACCGCTGAATTTTGGACTCGGCTGGTGACAAAATGTTCCAAACACACCGCCTGCACAACTCCACCGGGGAAGGTGCCAGACAGGAGTTCTCCTGGTAGTTTTTACACTACCTTGGTAGGCATCTGAAAGACACCACAAAAGTTGTTGTACCTGCTTTCTGGGCTGAGATGGGGAAACGCTGAATTTTGGACTCGGCCAGTGACAAAATGTTCCAAACACACCCCCTGCACAACTCCACCGGGGAAGGTGCCAGGAACGAATTCTGTTGGTAGTTTTTACACTACCTTGGTAGGCAGCTGAAAGGCACAAGAAAAGTTGTTCTACCTGCTTTGTGGGCTGAGATGGGGAACCGCTGAATTTTGGAGTCGGCCGGTGACAAAATGTTCCAAACACACCCCCTGCACAACTCCACCGGGGAAGGTGCCAGACAGGAGTTCTCCTGGTAGTTTTTACACTACCTTGGTAGGCATCTGAAAGACACCACAAAAGTTGTTCTACCTGCTTTCTGGGCTGAGAGGGGGAAACGCTGAATTTTGGACTCGGCTGGTGACAAAATGTTCCAAACACACCCCATGCACAACTCCACCGGGGAAGGTGCCAGACAGGAGTTCTCCTGGTAGTTTTTACACTACCTTGGTAGGCATCTGAAAGACACCACAAAAGTTGTTCTACCTGCTTTCTGGGCTGAGATGGGGAACCGCTGAATTTTGGACTCGGCCGGTGACAAAATGTTCCACAGACACCCCATGCACAACTCCACCGGGGAAGGTGCCAGGAACGAATTCTGTTGGTAGTTTTTACACTACCTTGGTAGGCAGCTGAAAGGCACAAGAAAAGTTGTTCTACCTGCTTTCTGGGCTGAGATGGGGAACCGCTGAATTTTGGAGTCGGCTGGTGACAAAATGTTCCAAACACACCCCCTGCACAACTCCACCGGGGAAGGTGCCAGACAGGAGTTCTCTTAGTAGTTTTTACACTACCTTGGTAGGCATCTGAAAGACACCACAAAAGTTGTTCTACCTGCTTTCTGGGCTGAGATGGGGAAACGCTGAATTTTGGACTCGGCTGGTGACAAAATGTTCCAAACACACCCCATGCACAACTCCACCGGGGAAGGTGCCAGACAGGAGTTCTCCTGGTAGTTTTTACACTACCTTGGTAGGCATCTGAAAGACACCACAAAAGTTGTTCTACCTGCTTTCTGGGCTGAGATGGGGAACAGCTGAATTTTGGACTCGGCCGGTGACAAAATGTTCCAAACACACCCCATGCACAACTCCACCGGGGAAGGTGCCAGGAACGAATTCTGTTGGTAGTTTTTACACTACCTTGGTAGGCAGCTGAAAGACACCACAAAAGTTGTTCTACCTGCTTTCTGGGCTGAGATGGGGAAACGCTGAATTTTGGAGTCGGCTGGTGACAAAATGTTCCAAACACACCCCATGCACAACTCCACCGGGGAAGGTGCCAGACAGGAGTTCTCCTGGTAGTTTTTACACTACCTTGGTAGGCATTTGAAAGGCACCGCAAATGTTGTTCTACCTGCTTTCTGGGCTGAGATGGGGAACCGCTGAATTTTGGACTCGGCCGGTGACAAAATGTTCCAAACACACCCCATGCACAACTCCACCGGGGAAGGTGCCAGACAGGAGTTCTCTTGGTAGTTTTTACACTACCTTGGTAGGCAGCTGAAAGGCACCACAAAAGTTGTTCTACCTGCTTTCTGGGCTGAGATGGGGAACCGCTGAATTTTGGACACGGCCGGTGACAAAATGTTCCAAACACACCCCATGCACAACTCCACCGGGGAAGGTGCCAGACAGGAGTTCTCCTGGTAGTTTTTACACTACCTTGGTAGGCATCTGAAAGACACCACAAAAGTTGTTCTACCTGCTTTCTGGGCTGAGATGGGGAAACGCTGAATTTTGGACTCGGCCGGTGACAAAATGTTCCAAACACACCCCCTGCACAACTCCACCGGGGAAGGTGCCAGGAACGAATTCTGTTGGTAGTTTTTACACTACCTTGGTAGGCAGCTGAAAGGCACAAGAAAAGTTGTTCTACCTGCTTTGTGGGCTGAGATGGGGAACCGCTGAATTTTGGAGTCGGCCGGTGACAAAATGTTCCAAACACACCCCCTGCACAACTCCACCGGGGAAGGTGCCAGACAGGAGTTCTCCTGGTAGTTTTTACACTACCTTGGTAGGCATCTGAAAGACACCACAAAAGTTGTTCTACCTGCTTTCTGGGCTGAGATGGGGAACCGCTGAATTTTGGACTCGGCCGGTGACAAAATGTTCCACAGACACCCCATGCACAACTCCACCGGGGAAGGTGCCAGGAACGAATTCTGTTGGTAGTTTTTACACTACCTTGGTAGGCAGCTGAAAGGCACAAGAAAAGTTGTTCTACCTGCTTTCTGGGCTGAGATGGGGAACCGCTGAATTTTGGAGTCGGCTGGTGACAAAATGTTCCAAACACACCCCCTGCACAACTCCACCGGGGAAGGTGCCAGACAGGAGTTCTCTTAGTAGTTTTTACACTACCTTGGTAGGCATCTGAAAGACACCACAAAAGTTGTTCTACCTGCTTTCTGGGCTGAGATGGGGAAACGCTGAATTTTGGACTCGGCTGGTGACAAAATGTTCCAAACACACCCCATGCACAACTCCACCGGGGAAGGTGCCAGACAGGAGTTCTCCTGGTAGTTTTTACACTACCTTGGTAGGCATCTGAAAGACACCACAAAAGTTGTTCTACCTGCTTTCTGGGCTGAGATGGGGAACAGCTGAATTTTGGACTCGGCCGGTGACAAAATGTTCCAAACACACCCCATGCACAACTCCACCGGGGAAGGTGCCAGGAACGAATTCTGTTGGTAGTTTTTACACTACCTTGGTAGGCAGCTGAAAGACACCACAAAAGTTGTTCTACCTGCTTTCTGGGCTGAGATGGGGAAACGCTGAATTTTGGAGTCGGCTGGTGACAAAATGTTCCAAACACACCCCATGCACAACTCCACCGGGGAAGGTGCCAGACAGGAGTTCTCCTGGTAGTTTTTACACTACCTTGGTAGGCATTTGAAAGGCACCGCAAATGTTGTTCTTCCTGCTTTCTGGGCTGAGATGGGGAACCGCTGAATTTTGGACTCGGCCGGTGACAAAATGTTCCAAACACACCCCATGCACAACTCCACCGGGGAAGGTGCCAGACAGGAGTTCTCTTGGTAGTTTTTACACTACCTTGGTAGGCAGCTGAAAGGCACCACAAAAGTTGTTCTACCTGCTTTCTGGGCTGAGATGGGGAACCGCTGAATTTTGGACACGGCCGGTGACAAAATGTTCCAAACACACCCCATGCACAACTCCACCGGGGAAGGTGCCAGACAGGAGTTCTCCTGGTAGTTTTTACACTGCCTTTGTAGGCATCTGAAAGACACCACAAAAGTTGTTCTACCTGCTTTCTGGGCTGAGATGGGGAACCGCTGAATTTTGGAGTCGGCCGGTGACAAAATGTTTCACAGACACCCCCTGCACAACTCCACCGGGGAAGGTGCCAGACAGGAGTTCTCCTGGTGGTTTTTACACTACCTTGGTAGGCATTTGAAAGGCACCACAAAAGTTGTTCTTCCTGCTTTCTGGGCTGAGATGGGGAACCGCTGAATTTTGGACTCGGCTGGTGACAAAATGTTCCAAACACACCCCCTGCACAACTCCACCGGGGAAGGTGCCAGACAGGAGTTCTCCTGGTAGTTTTTACACTACCTTGGTAGGCAGCTGAAAGGCACAAGAAAAGTTGTTGTACCTGCTTTGTGGGCTGAGATGGGGAACCGCTGAATTTTGGAGTCGGCCGGTGACAAAATGTTCCAAACACACCCCATGCACAACTCCACCGGGGAAGGTGCCAGACAGGAGTTCTCCTGGTAGTTTTTACACTACCTTGGTAGGCATCTGAAAGGCACCAAAAAAGTTGTTCTACCTGCTTTCTGGGCTGAGATGGGGAACCGCTGAATTTTGGAGTCGGCCGGTGACAAAATGTTCCAAACACACCCCATGCACAACTCCACCGGGGAAGGTGCCAGACAGGAGTTCTC
This sequence comes from Falco cherrug, assembly GCF_023634085.1. Taxonomy (NCBI): domain Eukaryota; kingdom Metazoa; phylum Chordata; class Aves; order Falconiformes; family Falconidae; genus Falco; species Falco cherrug. The sequence goes on along the minus strand of NW_026599501.1, from coordinate 560,732 downwards.
CTGGTAGTTTTTACATTGCTCCGGTAGGCATCTGAAAGACACCACAAAAGTTGTTCTACCTGCTTTCTGGGCTGAGATGGGGAACCGCTGATTTTTGGAGTCGGCCGGTGACAAAATGTTTCACAGACACCCCATGCACAACTCCACCGGGGAAGGTGCCAGACAGGAGTTCTCCTGGTGGTTTTCACACTACCTTGGTAGGCATCTGAAAGACACCACAAAAGTTGTTCTACCTGCTTTCTGGGCTGAGATGGGGAACAGCTGAATTTTGGACTCGGCTGGTGATAAAATGTTCCAAACACACCCCCTGCACAACTCCACCGGGGAAGGTGCCAGACAGGAGTTCTCCTGGTAGTTTTTACATTGCTCCGGTAGGCATCTGAAAGACACCACAAAAGTTGTTCTACCTGCTTTCTGGGCTGAGATGGGGAAACGCTGAATTTTGGAGTCGGCTGGTGACAAAATGTTCCAAACACACCCCATGCACAACTCCACCGGGGAAGGTGCCAGACAGGAGTTCTCCTGGTAGTTTTTACACTACCTTGGTAGGCATTTGAAAGGCACCGCAAATGTTGTTCTACCTGCTTTCTGGGCTGAGATGGGGAACCGCTGAATTTTGGACTCGGCCGGTGACAAAATGTTCCAAACACACCCCATGCACAACTCCACCGGGGAAGGTGCCAGACAGGAGTTCTCTTGGTAGTTTTTACACTACCTTGGTAGGCAGCTGAAAGGCACCACAAAAGTTGTTCTACCTGCTTTCTGGGCTGAGATGGGGAACCGCTGAATTTTGGACACGGCCGGTGACAAAATGTTCCAAACACACCCCATGCACAACTCCACCGGGGAAGGTGCCAGACAGGAGTTCTCCTGGTAGTTTTTACACTACCTTGGTAGGCATCTGAAAGACACCACAAAAGTTGTTCTACCTGCTTTCTGGGCTGAGATGGGGAAACGCTGAATTTTGGACTCGGCCAGTGACAAAATGTTCCAAACACACCCCCTGCACAACTCCACCGGGGAAGGTGCCAGGAACGAATTCTGTTGGTAGTTTTTACACTACCTTGGTAGGCAGCTGAAAGGCACAAGAAAAGTTGTTCTACCTGCTTTGTGGGCTGAGATGGGGAACCGCTGAATTTTGGAGTCGGCCGGTGACAAAATGTTCCAAACACACCCCCTGCACAACTCCACCGGGGAAGGTGCCAGACAGGAGTTCTCCTGGTAGTTTTTACACTACCTTGGTAGGCATCTGAAAGACACCACAAAAGTTGTTCTACCTGCTTTCTGGGCTGAGATGGGGAACCGCTGAATTTTGGACTCGGCCGGTGACAAAATGTTCCACAGACACCCCATGCACAACTCCACCGGGGAAGGTGCCAGGAACGAATTCTGTTGGTAGTTTTTACACTACCTTGGTAGGCAGCTGAAAGGCACAAGAAAAGTTGTTCTACCTGCTTTCTGGGCTGAGATGGGGAACCGCTGAATTTTGGAGTCGGCTGGTGACAAAATGTTCCAAACACACCCCCTGCACAACTCCACCGGGGAAGGTGCCAGACAGGAGTTCTCTTAGTAGTTTTTACACTACCTTGGTAGGCATCTGAAAGACACCACAAAAGTTGTTCTACCTGCTTTCTGGGCTGAGATGGGGAAACGCTGAATTTTGGACTCGGCTGGTGACAAAATGTTCCAAACACACCCCATGCACAACTCCACCGGGGAAGGTGCCAGGAACGAATTCTGTTGGTAGTTTTTACACTACCTTGGTAGGCAGCTGAAAGACACCACAAAAGTTGTTCTACCTGCTTTCTGGGCTGAGATGGGGAAACGCTGAATTTTGGAGTCGGCTGGTGACAAAATGTTCCAAACACACCCCATGCACAACTCCACCGGGGAAGGTGCCAGACAGGAGTTCTCCTGGTAGTTTTTACACTACCTTGGTAGGCATTTGAAAGGCACCGCAAATGTTGTTCTTCCTGCTTTCTGGGCTGAGATGGGGAACCGCTGAATTTTGGACTCGGCCGGTGACAAAATGTTCCAAACACACCCCATGCACAACTCCACCGGGGAAGGTGCCAGACAGGAGTTCTCTTGGTAGTTTTTACACTACCTTGGTAGGCAGCTGAAAGGCACCACAAAAGTTGTTCTACCTGCTTTCTGGGCTGAGATGGGGAACCGCTGAATTTTGGACACGGCCGGTGACAAAATGTTCCAAACACACCCCATGCACAACTCCACCGGGGAAGGTGCCAGACAGGAGTTCTCCTGGTAGTTTTTACACTGCCTTTGTAGGCATCTGAAAGACACCACAAAAGTTGTTCTACCTGCTTTCTGGGCTGAGATGGGGAACCGCTGAATTTTGGAGTCGGCCGGTGACAAAATGTTTCACAGACACCCCCTGCACAACTCCACCGGGGAAGGTGCCAGACAGGAGTTCTCCTGGTGGTTTTTACACTACCTTGGTAGGCATTTGAAAGGCACCACAAAAGTTGTTCTTCCTGCTTTCTGGGCTGAGATGGGGAACCGCTGAATTTTGGACTCGGCTGGTGACAAAATGTTCCAAACACACCCCCTGCACAACTCCACCGGGGAAGGTGCCAGACAGGAGTTCTCCTGGTAGTTTTTACACTACCTTGGTAGGCAGCTGAAAGGCACAAGAAAAGTTGTTGTACCTGCTTTGTGGGCTGAGATGGGGAACCGCTGAATTTTGGAGTCGGCCGGTGACAAAATGTTCCAAACACACCCCATGCACAACTCCACCGGGGAAGGTGCCAGACAGGAGTTCTCCTGGTAGTTTTTACACTACCTTGGTAGGCATCTGAAAGGCACCAAAAAAGTTGTTCTACCTGCTTTCTGGGCTGAGATGGGGAACCGCTGAATTTTGGAGTCGGCCGGTGACAAAATGTTCCAAACACACCCCCTGCACAACTCCACCGGGGAAGGTGCCAGACAGGAGTTCTCCTGGTAGTTTTTACATTGCTCCGGTAGGCATCTGAAAGACACCACAAAAGTTGTTCTACCTGCTTTCTGGGCTGAGATGGGGAACCGCTGATTTTTGGAGTCGGCCGGTGACAAAATGTTTCACAGACACCCCATGCACAACTCCACCGGGGAAGGTGCCAGACAGGAGTTCTCCTGGTGGTTTTCACACTACCTTGGTAGGCATCTGAAAGACACCACAAAAGTTGTTCTACCTGCTTTCTGGGCTGAGATGGGGAACAGCTGAATTTTGGACTCGGCTGGTGATAAAATGTTCCAAACACACCCCCTGCACAACTCCACCGGGGAAGGTGCCAGACAGGAGTTCTCCTGGTAGTTTTTACATTGCTCCGGTAGGCATCTGAAAGACACCACAAAAGTTGTTCTACCAGCTTTCTGGGCTGAGATGGGGAACCGCTGATTTTTGGAGTCGGCCGGTGACAAAATGTTTCACAGACACCCCATGCACAACTCCACCGGGGAAGGTGCCAGACAGGAGTTCTCCTGGTGGTTTTTACACTACCTTGGTAGGCATTTGAAAGGCACCACAAAAGTTGTTCTTCCTGCTTTCTGGGCTGAGATGGGGAACCGCTGAATTTTGGAGTCGGCTGGTGGCAAAATGTTCCAAACACACCCCATGCACAACTCCACCGGGGAAGGTGCCAGACAGGAGTTCTCCTGGTAGTTTTTACACTACCTTGGTAGGCATCTGAAAGACACCACAAAAGTTGTTCTACCTGCTTTCTGGGCTGAGATGGGGAACCGCTGAATTTTGGACTCGGCTGGTGACAAAATGTTCCAAACACACCGCCTGCACAACTCCACCGGGGAAGGTGCCAGACAGGAGTTCTCCTGGTAGTTTTTACACTACCTTGGTAGGCATCTGAAAGACACCACAAAAGTTGTTCTACCTGCTTTCTGGGCTGAGATGGGGAAACGCTGAATTTTGGACTCGGCCAGTGACAAAATGTTCCAAACACACCCCCTGCACAACTCCACCGGGGAAGGTGCCAGACAGGAGTTCTCCTGGTAGTTTTTACACTACCTTGGTAGGCAGCTGAAAGGCACAAGAAAAGTTGTTGTACCTGCTTTGTGGGCTGAGATGGGGAACCGCTGAATTTTGGAGTCGGCCGGTGACAAAATGTTCCAAACACACCCCATGCACAACTCCACCGGGGAAGGTGCCAGACAGGAGTTCTCCTGGTAGTTTTTACACTACCTTGGTAGGCATCTGAAAGACACCACAAAAGTTGTTCTACCTGCTTTCTGGGCTGAGAGGGGGAAACGCTGAATTTTGGACTCGGCTGGTGACAAAATGTTCCAAACACACCCCATGCACAACTCCACCGGGGAAGGTGCCAGACAGGAGTTCTCCTGGTAGTTTTTACACTACCTTGGTAGGCATCTGAAAGACACCACAAAAGTTGTTCTACCTGCTTTCTGGGCTGAGATGGGGAACCGCTGAATTTTGGACTCGGCCGGTGACAAAATGTTCCACAGACACCCCATGCACAACTCCACCGGGGAAGGTGCCAGGAACGAATTCTGTTGGTAGTTTTTACACTACCTTGGTAGGCAGCTGAAAGGCACAAGAAAAGTTGTTCTACCTGCTTTCTGGGCTGAGATGGGGAACCGCTGAATTTTGGAGTCGGCTGGTGACAAAATGTTCCAAACACACCCCCTGCACAACTCCACCGGGGAAGGTGCCAGACAGGAGTTCTCTTAGTAGTTTTTACACTACCTTGGTAGGCATCTGAAAGACACCACAAAAGTTGTTCTACCTGCTTTCTGGGCTGAGATGGGGAAACGCTGAATTTTGGACTCGGCTGGTGACAAAATGTTCCAAACACACCCCCTGCACAACTCCACCGGGGAAGGTGCCAGACAGGAGTTCTCCTGGTAGTTTTTACACTACCTTGGTAGGCATCTGAAAGACACCACAAAAGTTGTTCTACCTGCTTTCTGGGCTGAGATGGGGAACAGCTGAATTTTGGACTCGGCCGGTGACAAAATGTTCCAAACACACCCCATGCACAACTCCACCGGGGAAGGTGCCAGGAACGAATTCTGTTGGTAGTTTTTACACTACCTTGGTAGGCAGCTGAAAGACACCACAAAAGTTGTTCTACCTGCTTTCTGGGCTGAGATGGGGAAACGCTGAATTTTGGAGTCGGCTGGTGACAAAATGTTCCAAACACACCCCATGCACAACTCCACCGGGGAAGGTGCCAGACAGGAGTTCTCCTGGTAGTTTTTACACTACCTTGGTAGGCATTTGAAAGGCACCGCAAATGTTGTTCTTCCTGCTTTCTGGGCTGAGATGGGGAACCGCTGAATTTTGGACTCGGCCGGTGACAAAATGTTCCAAACACACCCCATGCACAACTCCACCGGGGAAGGTGCCAGACAGGAGTTCTCCTGGTAGTTTTTACACTGCCTTTGTAGGCATCTGAAAGACACCACAAAAGTTGTTCTACCTGCTTTCTGGGCTGAGATGGGGAACCGCTGAATTTTGGAGTCGGCCGGTGACAAAATGTTTCACAGACACCCCCTGCACAACTCCACCGGGGAAGGTGCCAGACAGGAGTTCTCCTGGTGGTTTTTACACTACCTTGGTAGGCATTTGAAAGGCACCACAAAAGTTGTTCTTCCTGCTTTCTGGGCTGAGATGGGGAACCGCTGAATTTTGGACTCGGCCGGTGACAAAATGTTCCACAGACACCCCATGCACAACTCCACCGGGGAAGGTGCCAGGAACGAATTCTGTTGGTAGTTTTTACACTACCTTGGTAGGCAGCTGAAAGGCACAAGAAAAGTTGTTGTACCTGCTTTGTGGGCTGAGATGGGGAACCGCTGAATTTTGGAGTCGGCCGTTGACAAAATGTTCCAAACACACCCCATGCACAACTCCACCGGGGAAGGTGCCAGACAGGAGTTCTCCTGGTAGTTTTTACACTACCTTGGTAGGCATCTGAAAGGCACCAAAAAAGTTGTTCTACCTGCTTTCTGGGCTGAGATGGGGAACCGCTGAATTTTGGAGTCGGCCGGTGACAAAATGTTCCAAACACACCCCATGCACAACTCCACCGGGGAAGGTGCCAGACAGGAGTTCTCCTGGTAGTTTTTACACTACCTTGGTAGGCATCTGAAAGACACCACAAAAGTTGTTCTACCTGCTTTCTGGGCTGAGATGGGGAATCGCTGAATTTTGGAGTCGGCCGGTGACAAAATGTTCCAAACACACCCCATGCACAACTCCACCGGGGAAGGTGCCAGACAGGAGTTCTCCTGGTAGTTTTTACACTACCTTGGTAGGCATCTGAAAGACACCACAAAAGTTGTTCTACCTGCTTTCTGGGCTGAGATGGGGAACCGCTGAATTTTGGAGTCGGCCGGTGACAAAATGTTTCACAGACACCCCATGCACATCTCCACCGGGGAAGGTGCCAGACAGGAGTTCTCCTGGTGGTTTTTACACTACCTTGGTAGGCATTTGAAAGGCACCACAAAAGTTGTTCTTCCTGCTTTCTGGGCTGAGATGGGGAACCGCTGAATTTTGGAGTCGGCCGGTGACAAAATGTTCCACAGACACCCCATGCACAACTCCACCGGGGAAGGTGCCAGGAACGAATTCTGTTGGTAGTTTTTACACTACCTTGGTAGGCAGCTGAAAGGCACAAGAAAAGTTGTTGTACCTGCTTTGTGGGCTGAGATGCGGAAACGCTGAATTTTGGAGTCGGCCGTTGACAAAATGTTCCAAACACACCCCATGCACAACTCCACCGGGGAAGGTGCCAGACAGGAATTCTCTTGGTAGTTTTTACACTACCTTGGTAGGCATCTGAAAGGCACCACAAAAGTTGTTCTACCTGCTTTCTGGGCTGAGATGGGGAAACGCTGAATTTTGGACTCGGCCGGTGACAAAATGTTCCAAACACACCCCATGCACAACTCCACCGGGGAAGGTGCCAGACAGGAGTTCTCCTGGTAGTTTTTACACTACCTTGGTAGGCATCTGAAAGACACCACAAAAGTTGTTCTACCTGCTTTCTGGGCTGAGATGGGGAACCGCTGAATTTTGGACTCGGCCGGTGACAAAATGTTCCAAACACACCCCATGCACAACTCCACCGGGGAAGGTGCCAGACAGGAGTTCTCTTGGTAGTTTTTACACTACCTTGGTAGGCATCTAAAAGACACCACAAAAGTTGTTGTACCTGCTTTCTGGGCTGAGATGGGGAAACGCTGAATTTTGGACTCGGCTGGTGACAAAATGTTCCAAACACACCCCATGCACAACTCCACCGGGGAAGGTGCCAGACAGGAGTTCTCCTGGTAGTTTTTACATTGCTCCGGTAGGCATCTGAAAGACACCACAAAAGTTGTTCTACCTGCTTTCTGGGCTGAGATGGGGAAACGCTGAATTTTGGACTCGGCTGGTGACAAAATGTTCCAAACACACCCCATGCACAACTCCACCGGGGAAGGTGCCAGACAGGAGTTCTCCTGGTAGTTTTTACACTACCTTGGTAGGCATCTGAAAGACACCACAGAAGTTGTTCTACCTGCTTTCTGGGCTGAGATGGGGAAACGCTGAATTTTGGACTCGGCTGGTGACAAAATGTTCCAAACACACCCCATGCACAACTCCACCGGGGAAGGTGCCAGACAGGAGTTCTCCTGGTAGTTTTTACACTACCTTGGTAGGCATCTGAAAGACACCACAAAAGTTGTTCTACCTGCTTTCTGGGCTGAGATGGGGAATCGCTGAATTTTGGAGTCGGCCGGTGACAAAATGTTCCAAACACACCCCATGCACATCTCCACCGGGGAAGGCGCCAGACAGGAGTCCTCCTGGTAGTTTTTACACTACCTTGGTAGGCATCTGAAAGACACCACAAAAGTTGTTCTACCTGCTTTCTGGGCTGAGATGGGGAACAGCTGAATTTTGGACTCGGCTGGTGATAAAATGTTCCAAACACACCCCCTGCACAACTCCACCGGGGAAGGTGCCAGACAGGAGTTCTCCTGGTAGTTTTTACATTGCTCCGGTAGGCATCTGAAAGACACCACAAAAGTTGTTCTACCTGCTTTCTGGGCTGAGATGGGGAACCGCTAATTTTTGGAGTCGGCCGGTGACAAAATGTTTCACAGACACCCCATGCACAACTCCACCGGGGAAGGTGCCAGACAGGAGTTCTCCTGGTGGTTTTTACACTACCTTGGTAGGCATTTGAAAGGCACCACAAAAGTTGTTCTACCTGCTTTCTGGGCTGAGATGGGGAAACGCTGAATTTTGGACTCGGCTGGTGACAAAATGTTCCAAACACACCCCCTGCACAACTCCACCGGGGAAGGTGCCAGACAGGAGTTCTCCTGGTAGTTTTTACATTGATCCGGTAGGCAGCTGAAAGGCACCACAAAAGATGTTCTACCTGCTTTCTGGGCTGAGATGGGGAACCGCTGAATTTTGGACTCGGCTGGTGACAAAATGTTCCAAACACACCCCATGCACAACTCCACCGGGGAAGGTGCCAGACAGGAGTTCTCTTAGTAGTTTTTACACTACCTTGGTAGGCATCTGAAAGGCACCACAAAAGTTGTTCTACCTGCTTTCTGGGCTGAGATGGGGAACCGCTGATTTTTGGAGTCGGCTGGTGGCAAAATGTTCCAAACACACCCCCTGCACAACTCCACCGGGGAAGGTGCCAGACAGGAGTTCTCTTGGTAGTTTTTACACTACCTTGGTAGGCATCTGAAAGACACCACAAAAGTTGTTCTACCTGCTTTCTGGGCTGAGATGGGGAACCGCTGAATTTTGGAGTCGGCTGGTGACAAAATGTTCCAAACACACCCCATGCACAACTCCACCGGGGAAGGTGCCAGACAGGAGTTCTCCTGGTAGTTTTTACATTGGTCCGGTAGGCATCTGAAAGACACCAAAAAAGTTGTTCTACCTGCTTTCTGGGCTGAGATGGGGAACCGCTGAATTTTGGAGTCGGCCGGTGACAAAATGTTCCAAACACACCCCCTGCACAACTCCACCGGGGAAGGTGCCAGGAACGAATTCTGTTGGTAGTTTTTACACTACCTTGGTAGGCAGCTGAAAGGCACAAGAAAAGTTGTTCTACCTGCTTTGTGGGCTGAGATGGGGAACCGCTGAATTTTGGAGTCGGCCGTTGACAAAATGTTCCAAACACACCCCATGCACAACTCCACCGGGGAAGGTGCCAGACAGGAGTTCTCTTGGTAGTTTTTACACTACCTTGGTAGGCAGCTGAAAGGCACCACAAAAGTTGTTCTACCTGCTTTCTGGGCTGAGATGGGGAAACGCTGAATTTTGGAGTCGGCTGGTGACAAAATGTTCCAAACACACCCCATGCACAACTCCACCGGGGAAGGTGCCAGACAGGAGTTCTCCTGGTAGTTTTTACACTACCTTGGTAGGCATTTGAAAGGCACCGCAAATGTTGTTCTTCCTGCTTTCTGGGCTGAGATGGGGAACCGCTGAATTTTGGACTCGGCCGGTGACAAAATGTTCCAAACACACCCCCTGCACAACTCCACCGGGGAAGGTGCCAGACAGGAGTTCTCTTGGTAGTTTTTACACTACCTTGGTAGGCAGCTGAAAGGCACCACAAAAGTTGTTCTACCTGCTTTCTGGGCTGAGATGGGGAACCGCTGAATTTTGGACTCGGCCGGTGACAAAATGTTCCAAACACACCCCATGCACAACTCCACCGGGGAAGGTGCCAGACAGGAGTTCTCCTGGTAGTTTTTACACTGCCTTTGTAGGCATCTGAAAGACACCACAAAAGTTGTTCTACCAGCTTTCTGGGCTGAGATGGGGAACCGCTGAATTTTGGAGTCGGCCGGTGACAAAATGTTTCACAGACACCCCCTGCACAACTCCACCGGGGAAGGTGCCAGACAGGAGTTCTCCTGGTGGTTTTTACACTACCTTGGTAGGCATTTGAAAGGCACCACAAAAGTTGTTCTTCCTGCTTTCTGGGCTGAGATGGGGAACCGCTGAATTTTGGACTCGGCCGGTGACAAAATGTTCCACAGACACCCCATGCACAACTCCACCGGGGAAGGTGCCAGGAACGAATTCTGTTGGTAGTTTTTATACTACCTTGGTAGGCAGCTGAAAGGCACAAGAAAAGTTGTTGTACCTGCTTTGTGGGCTGAGATGGGGAACCGCTGAATTTTGGAGTCGGCCGTTGACAAAATGTTCCAAACACACCCCATGCACAACTCCACCGGGGAAGGTGCCAGACAGGAGTTCTCCTGGTAGTTTTTACATTGCTCCGGTAGGCATCTGAAAGACACCACAAAAGTTGTTCTACCTGCTTTCTGGGCTGAGATGGGGAACCGCTGAATTTTGGACTCGGCCGGTGACAAAATGTTCCAAACACACCCCCTGCACAACTCCACCGGGGAAGGTGCCAGACAGGAGTTCTCCAGGTAGTTTTTACATTGATCCGGTAGGCATCTGAAAGATACCACAAAAGATGTTCTACCTGCTTTCTGGGCTGAGATGGGGAACCGCTGAATTTTGGACTCGGCTGGTGACAAAATGTTCCAAACACACCCCCTGCACAACTCCACCGGGGAAGGTGCCAGACAGGAGTTCTCCTGGTAGTTTTTACACTACCTTGGTAGGCAGCTGAAAGACACCACAAAAGTTGTTCTACCTGCTTTCTGGGCTGAGATGGGGAATCGCTGAATTTTGGACTCGGCCGGTGACAAAATGTTCCAAACACACCCCATGCACAACTCCACCGGGGAAGGTGCCAGACAAGAGTTCTCTTGGTAGTTTTTACACTACCTTGGTAGGCATCTGAAAGACACCACAAAAGTTGTTTTACCTGCTTTCTGGGCTGAGATGGGGAAACGCTGAATTTTGGAGTCGGCTGGTGACAAAATGTTCCAAACACACCCCATGCACAACTCCACCGGGGAAGGTGCCAGACAGGAGTTCTCCTGGTAGTTTTTACACTACCTTGGTAGGCATCTGAAAGACACCACAAAAGTTGTTCTACCTGCTTTCTGGGCTGAGATGGGGAATCGCTGAATTTTGGACTCGGCCGGTGACAAAATGTTCCAAACACACCCCATGCACAACTCCACCGGGGAAGGTGCCAGACAGGAGTTCTCCTGGTAGTTTTTACATTGCTCCGGTAGGCATCTGAAAGACACCAAAAAAGTTGTTCTACCTGCTTTCTGGGCTGAGATGGGGAAACGCTGAATTTTGGAGTCGGCCGGTGACAAAATGTTCCACAGACACCCCCTGCACAACTCCACCGGGGAAGGTGCCAGGAACGAATTCTGTTGGTAGTTTTTACACTACCTTGGTAGGCAGCTGAAAGGCACAAGAAAAGTTGTTCTACCTGCTTTGTGGGCTGAGATGGGGAACCGCTGAATTTTGGAGTCGGCCGGTGACAAAATGTTCCAAAGACACCCCATGCACAACTCCACCGGGGAAGGTGCCAGACAGGAGTTCTCTTGGTAGTTTTTACACTACCTTGGTAGGCATCTGAAAGACACCACAAAAGTTGTTCTACCTGCTTTCTGGGCTGAGATGGGGAACCGCTGAATTTTGGACTCGGCTGGTGATAAAATGTTCCAAACACACCCCCTGCACAACTCCACCGGGGAAGGTGCCAGACAGGAGTTCTCCTGGTAGTTTTTACATTGCTCCGGTAGGCATCTGAAAGACACCACAAAAGTTGTTCTACCTGCTTTCTGGGCTGAGATGGGGAACCGCTGAATTTTGGACTCGGCCGGTGACAAAATGTTTCACAGACACCCCATGCACAACTCCACCACGGAAGGTGCCAGACAGGAGTTCTCCTGGTAGTTTTTACACTACCTTGGTAGGCATTTGAAAGGCACCACAAAAGTTGTTCTTCCTGCTTTCTGGGCTGAGATGGGGAACCGCTGAATTTTGGAGTCGGCTGGTGGCAAAATGTTCCAAACACACCCCCTGCACAACTCCACCGGGGAAGGTGCCAGACAGGAGTTCTCCTGGTAGTTTTTACATTGATCCAGTAGGCATCTGAAAGATACCACAAAAGATGTTCTACCTGCTTTCTGGGCTGAGATGGGGAACCGCTGAATTTTGGACTCGGCTGGTGACAAAATGTTCCAAACACACCCCATGCACAACTCCACCGGGGAAGGTGCCAGACAGGAGTTCTCCTGGTAGTTTTTACATTGCTCCGGTAGGCATCTGAAAGACACCACAAAAGTTGTTCTACCTGCTTTCTGGGCTGAGATGGGGAACCGCTGAATTTTGGACTCGGCCGGTGACAAAATGTTCCAAACACACCCCATGCACAACTCCACCGGGGAAGGTGCCAGACAGGAGTTCTCTTAGTAGTTTTTACACTACCTTGGTAGGCATCTGAAAGACACCACAAAAGTTGTTCTACCTGCTTTCTGGGCTGAGATGGGGAAACGCTGAATTTTGGAGTCGGCTGGTGACAAAATGTTCCAAACACACCCCATGCACAACTCCACCGGGGAAGGTGCCAGACAGGAGTTCTCTTGGTAGTTTTTACACTACCTTGGTAGGCAGCTGAAAGACACCACAAAAGTTGTTCTACCTGCTTTCTGGGCTGAGATGGGGAACCGCAGAATTTTGGAGTCGGCTGGTGACAAAATGTTCCAAACACACCCCATGCACAACTCCACCGGGGAAGGTGCCAGAAAAGAGTTCTCCTGGTAGTTTTTACACTACCTTGGTAGGCATCTGAAAGACACCACAAAAGTTGTTCTACCTGCTTTCTGGGCTGAGATGGGGAATCGCTGAATTTTGGACTCGGCCGGTGACAAAATGTTCCAAACACACCCCATGCACAACTCCACCGGGGAAGGTGCCAGACAGGAGTTCTCCTGGTAGTTTTTACATTGCTCCGGTAGGCATCTGAAAGACACCAAAAAAGTTGTTCTACCTGCTTTCTGGGCTGAGATGGGGAACCGCTGAATTTTGGAGTCGGCCGGTGACAAAATGTTCCAAACACACCCCCTGCACAACTCCACCGGGGAAGGTGCCAGGAACTAATTCTGTTGGTAGTTTTTACACTACCTTGGTAGGCAGCTGAAAGGCACAAGAAAAGTTGTTCTACCTGCTTTGTGGGCTGAGATGGGGAACCGCTGAATTTTGGAGTCGGCCGTTGACAAAATGTTCCAAACACACCCCATGCACAACTCCACCGGGGAAGGTGCCAGACAGGAGTTCTCTTGGTAGTTTTTACACTACCTTGGTAGGCAGCTGAAAGACACCACAAAAGTTGTTCTACCTGCTTTCTGGGCTGAGATGGGGAATCGCTGAATTTTGGACTCGGCCGGTGACAAAATGTTCCAAACACACCCCCTGCACAACTCCACCGGGGAAGGTGCCAGACAGGAGTTCTCTTGGTAGTTTTTACACTACCTTGGTAGGCAGCTGAAAGACACCACAAAAGTTGTTCTACCTGCTTTCTGGGCTGAGATGGGGAACCGCTGAATTTTGGACTCGGCCGGTGATAAAATGTTCCAAACACACCCCCTGCACAACTCCACCGGGGAAGGTGCCAGACAGGAGTTCTCCTGGTAGTTTTTACATTGCTCCGGTAGGCATCTGAAAGACACCACAAAAGTTGTTCTACCTGCTTTCTGGGCTGAGATGGGGAACCGCTGAATTTTGGACTCGGCCGGTGACAAAATGTTTCACAGACACCCCATGCACAACTCCACCGGGGAAGGTGCCAGACAGGAGTTCTCCTGGTAGTTTTTACACTACCTTGGTAGGCAGCTGAAAGGCACCACAAAAGTTGTTCTTCCTGCTTTCTGGGCTGAGATGGGGAACCGCTGAATTTTGGAGTCGGCTGGTGGCAAAATGTTCCAAACACACCCCCTGCACAACTCCACCGGGGAAGGTGCCAGACAGGAGTTCTCCTGGTAGTTTTTACATTGATCCAGTAGGCATCTGAAAGATACCACAAAAGATGTTCTACCTGCTTTCTGGGCTGAGATGGGGAACCGCTGAATTTTGGACTCGGCTGGTGACAAAATGTTCCAAACACACCCCATGCACAACTCCACCGGGGAAGGTGCCAGACAGGAGTTCTCCTGGTAGTTTTTACATTGCTCCGGTAGGCATCTGAAAGACACCACAAAAGTTGTTCTACCTGCTTTGTGGGCTGAGATGGGGAACCGCTGAATTTTGGACTCGGCCGGTGACAAAATGTTCCAAACACACCCCCTGCACAACTCCACCGGGGAAGGTGCCAGACAGGAGTTCTCTTAGGAGTTTTTACACTACCTTGGTAGGCATCTGAAAGACACCACAAAAGTTGTTCTACCTGCTTTCTGGGCTGAGATGGGGAACCGCTGAATTTTGGAGTCGGCTGGTGACAAAATGTTCCAAACACACCCCATGCACAACTCCACCGGGGAAGGTGCCAGACAGGAGTTCTCTTGGTAGTTTTTACACTACCTTGGTAGGCAGCTGAAAGACACCACAAAAGTTGTTCTACCTGCTTTCTGGGCTGAGATGGGGAATCGCTGAATTTTGGACTCGGCCGGTGACAAAATGTTCCAAACACACCCCATGCACAACTCCACCGGGGAAGGTGCCAGACAGGAGTTCTCCTGGTAGTTTTTACACTACCTTGGTAGGCATCTGAAAGACACCACAAAAGTTGTTCTACCTGCTTTCTGGGCTGAGATGGGGAAACGCTAAATTTTGGAGTCGGCCGGTGACAAAATGTTCCAAACACACCCCCTGCACAACTCCACCGGGGAAGGTGCCAGACAGGAGTTCTCCTGGTAGTTTTTACATTGCTCCGGTAGGCATCTGAAAGACACCACAAAAGTTGTTCTACCTGCTTTCTGGGCTGAGATGGGGAACCGCTGAATTTTGGACTCGGCCGGTGACAAAATGTTTCACAGACACCCCATGCACAACTCCACCGGGGAAGGTGCCAGACAGGAGTTCTCCTGGTAGTTTTTACACTACCTTGGTAGGCATTTGAAAGGCACCACAAAAGTTGTTCTTCCTGCTTTCTGGGCTGAGATGGGGAACCGCTGAATTTTGGAGTCGGCTGGTGGCAAAATGTTCCAAACACACCCCCTGCACAACTCCACCGGGGAAGGTGCCAGACAGGAGTTCTCCTGGTAGTTTTTACATTGATCCAGTAGGCATCTGAAAGATACCACAAAAGATGTTCTACCTGCTTTCTGGGCTGAGATGGGGAACCGCTGAATTTTGGACTCGGCTGGTGACAAAATGTTCCAAACACACCCCATGCACAACTCCACCGGGGAAGGTGCCAGACAGGAGTTCTCCTGGTAGTTTTTACATTGCTCCGGTAGGCATCTGAAAGACACCACAAAAGTTGTTCTACCTGCTTTGTGGGCTGAGATGGGGAACCGCTGAATTTTGGACTCGGCCGGTGACAAAATGTTCCAAACACACCCCATGCACAACTCCACCGGGGAAGGTGCCAGACAGGAGTTCTCTTCGTAGTTTTTACACTACCTTGGTAGGCATCTGAAAGACACCACAAATGTTGTTCTACCTGCTTTCTGGGCTGAGATGGGGAACCGCTGAATTTTGGAGTCGGCTGGTGACAAAATGTTCCAAACACACCCCATGCACAACTCCACCGGGGAAGGTGCCAGACAGGAGTTCTCTTGGTAGTTTTTACACTACCTTGGTAGGCAGCTGAAAGACACCACAAAAGTTGTTCTACCTGCTTTCTGGGCTGAGATGGGGAATCGCTGAATTTTGGACTCGGCCGGTGACAAAATGTTCCAAACACACCCCATGCACAACTCCACCGGGGAAGGTGCCAGACAGGAGTTCTCCTGGTAGTTTTTACACTACCTTGGTAGGCATCTGAAAGACACCACAAAAGTTGTTCTACCTGCTTTCTGGGCTGAGATGGGGAAACGCTAAATTTTGGAGTCGGCCGGTGACAAAATGTTCCAAACACACCCCCTGCACAACTCCACCGGGGAAGGTGCCAGACAGGAGTTCTCCTGGTAGTTTTTACATTGATCCGGTAGGCATCTGAAAGATACCACAAAAGATGTTCTACCTGCTTTCTGGGCTGAGATGGGGAACCGCTGAATTTTGGACTCGGCTGGTGACAAAATGTTCCAAAGACACCCCATGCACAACTCCACCGGGGAAGGTGCCAGACAGGAGTTCTCCTGGTAGTTTTTACATTGCTCCGGTAGGCATCTGAAAGACACCACAAAAGTTGTTCTACCTGCTTTCTGGGCTGAGATGGGGAACCGCTGAATTTTGGAGTCGGCCGGTGACAAAATGTTCCAAACACACCCCATGCACAACTCCACCGGGGAAGGTGCCAGACAGGAGTTCTCTTGGTAGTTTTTACACTACCTTGGTAGGCATCTAAAAGACACCACAAAAGTTGTTCTACCTGCTTTCTGGGCTGAGATGGGGAACCGCTGAATTTTGGACTCGGCTGGTGACAAAATGTTCCAAACACACCCCCTGCACAACTCCACCGGGGAAGGTGCCAGACAGGAGTTCTCCTGGTAGTTTTTACATTGCTCCGGTAGGCATCTGAAAGACACCACAAAAGTTGTTCTACCTGCTTTCTGGGCTGAGATGGGGAACCGCTGAATTTTGGACTCGGCCGGTGACAAAATGTTCCAAACACACCCCATGCACAACTCCACCGGGGAAGGTGCCAGACAGGAGTTCTCTTGGTAGTTTTTACACTACCTTGGTAGGCATCTAAAAGACACCACAAAAGTTGTTCTACCTGCTTTCTGGGCTGAGATGGGGAACCGCTGAATTTTGGACTCGGCTGGTGACAAAATGTTCCAAACACACCCCCTGCACAACTCCACCGGGGAAGGTGCCAGACAGGAGTTCTCCTGGTAGTTTTTACATTGCTCCGGTAGGCATCTGAAAGACACCACAAAAGATGTTCTACCTGCTTTCTGGGCTGAGATGGGGAACCGCTGAATTTTGGACTCGGCCGGTGACAAAATGTTCCAAACACACCCCATGCACAACTCCACCGGGGAAGGTGCCAGACAGGAGTTCTCCTGGTAGTTTTTACATTGCTCCGGTAGGCATCTGAAAGACACCACAAAAGTTGTTCTACCTGCTTTCTGGGCTGAGATGGGGAACCGCTGAATTTTGGACTCGGCTGGTGACAAAATGTTCCAAACACACCCCCTGCACAACTCCACCGGGGAAGGTGCCAGACAGGAGTTCTCCTGGTAGATTTTACATTGGTCCGGTAGGCATCTGAAAGACACCACAAAAGTTGTTCTACCTGCTTTCTGGGCTGAGATGGGGAACAGCTGAATTTTGGACTCGGCTGGTGACAAAATGTTCCAAACACACCCCATGCACAACTCCACCGGGGAAGGTGCCAGACAGGAGTTCTCCTGGTAGTTTTTACACTACCTTGGTAGGCATCTGAAAGACACCACAAAAGTTGTTCTACCTGCTTTCTGGGCTGAGATGGGGAACCGCTGAATTTTGGACTCGGCCGGTGACAAAGTGTTCCAAACACACCCCCTGCACAACTCCACCGGGGAAGGTGCCAGACAGGAGTTCTCCTGGTAGTTTTTACACTACCTTGGTAGGCATCTGAAAGACACCACAAAAGTTGTTCTACCTGCTTTGTGGGCTGAGATGGGGAACCGCTGAATTTTGGACTCGGCTGGTGACAAAATGTTCCAAACACACCCCATGCACAACTCCACCACGGAAGGAGCCAGACAGGACTTCTCCTGGTAGTTTTTACATTGCTCCGGTAGGCATCTGAAAGACACCACAAAAGTTGTTCTACCTGCTTTCTGGGCTGAGATGGGGAATCGCTAAATTTTGGACTCGGCCGGTGACAAAGTGTTCCAAACACACCCCCTGCACAACTCCACCGGGGAAGGTGCCAGACAGGAGTTCTCCTGGTAGTTTTTACACTACCTTGGTAGGCATCTGAAAGACACCACAAAAGTTGTTCTACCTGCTTTGTGGGCTGAGATGGGGAAACGCTGAATTTTGGACTCGGCTGCTGACAAAATGTTCCAAACACACCCCATGCACAACTCCACCACGGAAGGAGCCAGACAGGACTTCTCCTGGTAGTTTTTACATTGCTCCGGTAGGCATCTGAAAGACACCACAAAAGTTGTTCTACCTGCTTTCTGGGCTGAGATGGGGAACCGCTGAATTTTGGAGTCGGCTGGTGACAAAATGTTCCAAACACACCCCCTGCACAACTCCACCGGGGAAGGTGCCAGACAGGAGTTCTCCTGGTAGTTTTTACATTGCTCCGGTAGGCATCTGAAAGACACCACAAAAGTTGTTCTACCTGCTTTCTGGGCTGAGATGGGGAACCGCTGAATTTTGGAGTCGGCCGGTGACAAAATGTTCCACAGACACCCCATGCACAACTCCACCGGGGAAGGTGCCAGGAACGAATTCTGTTGGTAGTTTTTACACTACCTTGGTAGGCAGCTGAAAGGCACAAGAAAAGTTGTTGTACCTGGTTTGTGGGCTGAGATGGGGAACCGCTGAATTTTGGAGTCGGCCGTTGACAAAATGTTCCAAACACACCCCATGCACAACTCCACCGGGGAAGGTGCCAGACAGGAGTTCTCCTGGTAGTTTTTACACTACCTTGGTAGGCATCTGAAAGACACCACAAAAGTTGTTCTACCTGCTTTCTGGGCTGAGATGGGGAATCGCTGAATTTTGGACTCGGCCGGTGACAAAATGTTCCAAACACACCCCATGCACAACTCCACCGGGGAAGGTGCCAGACAGGAGTTCTCTTGGTAGTTTTTACACTACCTTGGTAGGCATCTGAAAGACACCACAAAAGTTGTTCTACCTGCTTTCTGGGCTGAGATGGGGAACCGCTGAATTTTGGAGTCGGCTGGTGACAAAATGTTCCAAACACACCCCATGCACAACTCCACCGGGGAAGGTGCCAGAC
This sequence comes from Falco cherrug, assembly GCF_023634085.1. Lineage (NCBI taxonomy): Eukaryota > Metazoa > Chordata > Aves > Falconiformes > Falconidae > Falco > Falco cherrug. Next base: position 541,776 of record NW_026599501.1, on the reverse strand, counting down.
AGGAGTTCTCCTGGTAGTTTTTACACTACCTTGGTAGGCATCTGAAAGACACCACAAAAGTTGTTCTTCCTGCTTTCTGGGCTGAGATGGGGAACCGCTGAATTTTGGAGTCGGCCGGTGACAAAATGTTCCAAACACACCCCATGCACAACTCCACCACGGAAGGTGCCAGACAGGAGTTCTCTTGGTAGTTTTTACACTACCTTGGTAGGCATCTGAAAGACACCACAAAAGTTGTTCTACCTGCTTTCTGGGCTGAGATGGGGAACAGCTGAATTTTGGACTCGGCCGGTGACAAAATGTTCCAAACACACCCCATGCACAACTCCACCGGGGAAGGTGCCAGACAGGAGTTCTCCTGGTAGTTTTTACATTGCTCCGGTAGGCATCTGAAAGACACCACAAAAGTTGTTCTACCTGCTTTCTGGGCTGAGATGGGGAACCGCTGAATTTTGGACTCGGCCGGTGACAAAATGTTCCAAACACACCCCCCTGCACAACTCCACCGGGGAAGGTGCCAGACAGGAGTTCTCCTGGTAGTTTTTACATTGCTCCGGTAGGCATCTGAAAGACACCACAAAAGTTGTTCTACCTGCTTTCTGGGCTGAGATGGGGAACAGCTGAATTTTGGACTCGGCTGGTGACAAAATGTTCCAAACACACCCCATGCACAACTCCACCGGGGAAGGTGCCAGACAGGAGTTCTCCTGGTAGTTTTTTACACTACCTTGGTAGGCATCTGAAAGACACCACAAAAGTTGTTCTACCTGCTTTCTGGGCTGAGATGGGGAATCGCTAAATTTTGGACTCGGCCGGTGACAAAGTGTTCCAAACACACCCCCTGCACAACTCCACGGGGAAGGTGCCAGACAGGAGTTCTCCTGGTAGTTTTTACACTACCTTGGTAGGCATCTGAAAGACACCACAAAAGTTGTTCTACCTGCTTTGTGGGCTGAGATGGGGAAACGCTGAATTTTGGACTCGGCTGGTGACAAAATGTTCCAAACACACCACCCCATGCACAACTCCACCACGGAAGGAGCCAGACAGGACTTCTCCTGGTAGTTTTTACATTGCTCCGGTAGGCATCTGAAAGACACCACAAAAGTTGTTCTACCTGCTTTCTGGGCTGAGATGGGAACCGCTGAATTTTGGAGTCGGCTGGTGACAAAATGTTCCAAACACACCCCCTGCACAACTCCACCGGGGAAGGTGCCAGACAGGAGTTCTCCTGGTAGTTTTTACATTGCTCCGGTAGGCATCTGAAAGACACCACAAAAGTTGTTCTACCTGCTTTCTGGGCTGAGATGGGGAACCGCTGAATTTTGGAGTCGGCCGGTGACAAAATGTTCCACAGACACCCCATGCACAACTCCACCGGGGAAGGTGCCAGGAACGAATTCTGTTGGTAGTTACACTACCTTGGTAGGCAGCTGAAAGGCACAAGAAAAGTTGTTGTACCTGCTTTCTGGGCTGAGATGGGGAACCGCTGAATTTTGGAGTCGGCCGTTGACAAAATGTTCCAAACACACCCCATGCACAACTCCACCGGGGAAGGTGCCAGACAGGAGTTCTCCTGGTAGTTTTTACACTACCTTGGTAGGCATCTGAAAGACACAACAAAAGTTGTTCTACCTGCTTTCTGGGCTGAGATGGGGAATCGCTGAATTTTGGACTCGGCCGGTGACAAAATGTTCCAAACACACCCCATGCACAACTCCACCGGGGAAGGTGCCAGACAGGAGTTCTCTTGGTAGTTTTTACACTACCTTGGTAGGCATCTGAAAGACACCACAAAAGTTGTTCTACCTGCTTTCTGGGCTGAGATGGGGAACCGCTGAATTTTGGAGTCGGCTGGTGACAAAATGTTCCAAACACACCCCATGCACAACTCCACCGGGGAAGGTGCCAGACAGGAGTTCTCCTGGTAGTTTTTACACTACCTTGGTAGGCATCTGAAAGACACCACAAAAGTTGTTCTTCCTGCTTTCTGGGCTGAGATGGGGAACCGCTGAATTTTGGAGTCGGCCGGTGACAAAATGTTCCAAACACACCCCATGCACAACTCCACCACGGAAGGTGCCAGACAGGAGTTCTCTTGGTAGTTTTTACACTACCTTGGTAGGCATCTGAAAGACACCACAAAAGTTGTTCTACCTGCTTTCTGGGCTGAGATGGGGAACAGCTGAATTTTGGACTCGGCCGGTGACAAAATGTTCCAAACACACCCCATGCACAACTCCACCGGGGAAGGTGCCAGACAGGAGTTCTCCTGGTAGTTTTTACATTGCTCCGGTAGGCATCTGAAAGACACCACAAAAGTTGTTCTACCTGCTTTCTGGGCTGAGATGGGGAACCGCTGAATTTTGGAGTCGGCCGGGTGACAAAATGTTCCAAACACACCCCCTGCACAACTCCACCGGGGAAGGTGCCAGACAGGAGTTCTCCTGGTAGTTTTTACATTGCTCCGGTAGGCATCTGAAAGACACCACAAAAGTTGTTCTACCTGCTTTCTGGGCTGAGATGGGGAACAGCTGAATTTTGGACTCGGCTGGTGACAAAATGTTCCAAACACACCCCATGCACAACTCCACCGGGGAAGGTGCCAGACAGGAGTTCTCATGGTAGTTTTTACACTACCTTGGTAGGCATCTGAAAGACACCACAAAAGTTGTTCTACCTGCTTTCTGGGCTGAGATGGGGAAACGCTGAATTTTGGACTCGGCCGGTGACAAAATGTTCCAAACACACCCCATGCACAACTCCACCGGGGAAGGTGCCAGACAGGAGTTCTCTTGGTAGTTTTTACACTACCTTGGTAGGCATCTGAAAGACACCACAAAAGTTGTTCTACCTGCTTTCTGGGCTGAGATGGGGAACCGCTGAATTTTGGAGTCGGCTGGTGACAAAATGTTCCAAACACACCCCATGCACAACTCCACCGGGGAAGGTGCCAGACAGGAGTTCTCCTGGTAGTTTTTACACTACCTTGGTAGGCATCTAAAAGACACCACAAAAGATGTTCTACCTGCTTTCTGGGCTGAGATGGGGAACCGCTGAATTTTGGACTCGGCCGGTGACAAAATGTTTCAAACACACCCCATGCACAACTCCACCACGGAAGGTGCCAGACAGGAGTTCTCCTGGTAGTTTTTACATTGCTCCGGTAGGCATCTGAAAGACACCACAAAAGTTGTTCTACCTGCTTTCTGGGCTGAGATGGGGAACAGCTGAATTTTGGACTCGGCCGGTGACAAAATGTTCCAAACACACCCCATGCACAACTCCACCGGGGAAGGTGCCAGACAGGAGTTCTCCTGGTAGTTTTTACATTGCTCCGGTAGGCATCTGAAAGACACCACAAAAGTTGTTCTACCTGCTTTCTGGGCTGAGATGGGGAACCGCTGAATTTTGGACTCGGCCGTTGACAAAATGTTCCAAACACACCCCATGCACAACTCCACCACGGAAGGTGCCAGACAGGAGTTCTCCTGGTAGTTTTTACATTGCTCCAGTAGGCATCTGAAAGACACCACAAAAGTTGTTCTACCTGCTTTCTGGGCTGAGATGGGGAACCGCTGAATTTTGGACTCGGCTGGTGACAAAATGTTCCAAACACACCCCATGCACAACTCCACCACGGAAGGTGCCAGACAGGAGTTCTCCTGGTAGTTTTTACATTGCTCCGGTAGGCATCTGAAAGACACCACAAAAGTTGTTCTACCTGCTTTCTGGGCTGAGATGGGGAATCGCTAAATTTTGGACTCGGCCGGTGACAAAGTGTTCCAAACACACCCCCTGCACAACTCCACTGGGGAAGGTGCCAGACAGGAGTTCTCTTGGTAGTTTTTACACTACCTTGGTAGGCATCTGAAAGACACCACAAAAGTTGTTCTACCTGCTTTCTGGGCTGAGATGGGGAACCGCTGAATTTTGGAGTCGGCTGGTGACAAAATGTTCCAAACACACCCCATGCACAACTCCACCGGGGAAGGTGCCAGACAGGAGTTCTCCTGGTAGTTTTTACACTACCTTGGTAGGCATCTGAAAGACACCACAAAAGTTGTTCTTCCTGCTTTCTGGGCTGAGATGGGGAACCGCTGAATTTTGGAGTCGGCCGGTGACAAAATGTTCCAAACACACCCCATGCACAACTCCACCACGGAAGGTGCCAGACAGGAGTTCTCTTGGTAGTTTTTACACTACCTTGGTAGGCATCTGAAAGACACCACAAAAGTTGTTCTACCTGCTTTCTGGGCTGAGATGGGGAACAGCTGAATTTTGGACTCGGCCGGTGACAAAATGTTCCAAACACACCCCATGCACAACTCCACCGGGGAAGGTGCCAGACAGGAGTTCTCCTGGTAGTTTTTACATTGCTCCGGTAGGCATCTGAAAGACACCACAAAAGTTGTTCTACCTGCTTTCTGGGCTGAGATGGGGAACCGCTGAATTTTGGACTCGGCCGGTGACAAAATGTTCCAAACACACCCCCTGCACAACTCCACCACGGAAGGTGCCAGACAGGAGTTCTCCTGGTAGTTTTTACATTGCTCCGGTAGGCATCTGAAAGACACCACAAAAGTTGTTCTACCTGCTTTCTGGGCTGAGATGGGGAACAGCTGAATTTTGGACTCGGCTGGTGACAAAATGTTCCAAACACACCCCATGCACAACTCCACCGGGGAAGGTGCCAGACAGGAGTTCTCCTGGTAGTTTTTACACTACCTTGGTAGGCATCTGAAAGACACCACAAAAGTTGTTCTACCTGCTTTCTGGGCTGAGATGGGGAATCGCTAAATTTTGGACTCGGCCGGTGACAAAGTGTTCCAAACACACCCCCTGCACAACTCCACCGGGGAAGGTGCCAGACAGGAGTTCTCCTGGTAGTTTTTACACTACCTTGGTAGGCATCTGAAAGACACCACAAAAGTTGTTCTACCTGCTTTGTGGGCTGAGATGGGGAAACGCTGAATTTTGGACTCGGCTGGTGACAAAATGTTCCAAACACACCCCATGCACAACTCCACCACGGAAGGAGCCAGACAGGACTTCTCCTGGTAGTTTTTACATTGCTCCGGTAGGCATCTGAAAGACACCACAAAAGTTGTTCTACCTGCTTTCTGGGCTGAGATGGGGAACCGCTGAATTTTGGAGTCGGCTGGTGACAAAATGTTCCAAACACACCCCCTGCACAACTCCACCGGGGAAGGTGCCAGACAGGAGTTCTCCTGGTAGTTTTTACATTGCTCCGGTAGGCATCTGAAAGACACCACAAAAGTTGTTCTACCTGCTTTCTGGGCTGAGATGGGGAACCGCTGAATTTTGGACTCGGCCGGTGACAAAATGTTCCAAACACACCCCATGCACAACTCCACCGGGGAAGGTGCCAGACAGGAGTTCTCTTAGTAGTTTTTACACTACCATGGTAGGCATCTGAAAGACACCACAAAAGTTGTTCTACCTGCTTTCTGGGCTGAGATGGGGAACCGCTGAATTTTGGAGTCGGCTGGTGACAAAATGTTCCAAACACACCCCATGCACAACTCCACCGGGGAAGGTGCCAGACAGGAGTTCTCATGGTAGTTTTTACACTACCTTGGTAGGCATCTGAAAGACACCACAAAAGTTGTTCTACCTGCTTTCTGGGCTGAGATGGGGAAACGCTGAATTTTGGACTCGGCCGGTGACAAAATGTTCCAAACACACCCCATGCACAACTCCACCGGGGAAGGTGCCAGACAGGAGTTCTCTTGGTAGTTTTTACACTACCTTGGTAGGCATCTGAAAGACACCACAAAAGTTGTTCTACCTGCTTTCTGGGCTGAGATGGGGAACCGCTGAATTTTGGAGTCGGCTGGTGACAAAATGTTCCAAACACACCCCATGCACAACTCCACCGGGGAAGGTGCCAGACAGGAGTTCTCCTGGTAGTTTTTACACTACCTTGGTAGGCATCTGAAAGACACAACAAAAGTTGTTCTACCTGCTTTCTGGGCTGAGATGGGGAATCGCTGAATTTTGGACTCGGCCGGTGACAAAATGTTCCAAACACACCCCATGCACAACTCCACCGGGGAAGGTGCCAGACAGGAGTTCTCTTGGTAGTTTTTACACTACCTTGGTAGGCATCTGAAAGACACCACAAAAGTTGTTCTTCCTGCTTTCTGGGCTGAGATGGGGAACCGCTGAATTTTGGAGTCGGCCGGTGACAAAATGTTCCAAACACACCCCATGCACAACTCCACCGGGGAAGGTGCCAGACAGGAGTTCTCTTGGTAGATTTTACACTACCTTGGTAGGCATCTAAAAGACACCACAAAAGTTGTTCTACCTGCTTTCTGGGCTGAGATGGGGAACCGCTGAATTTTGGACTCGGCCGGTGACAAAATGTTCCAAACACACCCCATGCACAACTCCACCACGGAAGGTGCCAGACAGGAGTTCTCCTGGTAGTTTTTACATTGCTCCGGTAGGCATCTGAAAGACACCACAAAAGTTGTTCTACCTGCTTTCTGGGCTGAGATGGGGAACAGCTGAATTTTGGACTCGGCCGGTGACAAAATGTTCCAAACACACCCCATGCACAACTCCACCGGGGAAGGTGCCAGACAGGAGTTCTCCTGGTAGTTTTTACATTGCTCCGGTAGGCATCTGAAAGACACCACAAAAGTTGTTCTACCTGCTTTCTGGGCTGAGATGGGGAACCGCTGAATTTTGGACTCGGCCGTTGACAAAATGTTCCAAACACACCCCATGCACAACTCCACCGGGGAAGGTGCCAGACAGGAGTTCTCTTGGTAGTTTTTACACTACCTTGGTAGGCAGCTGAAAGACACCACAAAAGTTGTTCTACCTGCTTTCTGGGCTGAGATAGGGAAACGCTGAATTTTGGAGTCGGCTGGTGACAAAATGTTCCAAACACACCCCCTGCACAACTCCACCGGGGAAGGTGCCAGACAGGAGTTCTCCTGGTAGTTTTTACATTGCTCAGGTAGGCATCTGAAAGACACCACAAAAGTTGTTCTACCTGCTTTCTGGGCTGAGATGGGGAACAGCTGAATTTTGGACTCGGCTGGTGACAAAATGTTCCAAACACACCCCATGCACAACTCCACCGGGGAAGGTGCCAGACAGGAGTTCTCCTGGTAGTTTTTACACTACCTTGGTAGGCATCTGAAAGACACCACAAAAGTTGTTCTACCTGCTTTCTGGGCTGAGATGGGGAATCGCTGAATTTTGGACTCGGCCGGTGACAAAATGTTCCAAACACACCCCATGCACAACTCCACCGGGGAAGGTGCCAGACAGGAGTTCTCTTAGTAGTTTTTACACTACCTTGGTAGGCATCTGAAATACACCACAAAAGTTGTTCTACCTGCTTTCTGGGCTGAGATGGGGAAACGCTGAATTTTGGAGTCGGCTGGTGACAAAATGTTCCAAACACACCCCATGCACAACTCCACCGGGGAAGGTGCCAGACAGGAGTTCTCTTGGTAGTTTTTACAGTACCTTGGTAGGCATTTGAAAGGCACCACAAAACTTGTTCTTCCTGCTTTCTGGGCTGAGATGGGGAACCGCTGAATTTTGGAGTCGGCCGGTGACAAAATGTTCCAAACACACCCCATGCACAACTCCACCGGGGAAGGTGCCAGACAGGAGTTCTCTTGGTAGTTTTTACACTACCTTGGTAGGCATCTAAAAGACACCACAAAAGTTGTTCTACCTGCTTTCTGGGCTGAGATGGGGAACCGCTGAATTTTGGACTCGGCTGGTGACAAAATGTTCCAAAAACACCCCATGCACAACTCCACCGGGGAAGGTGCCAGACAGGAGTTCTCCTGGTAGTTTTTACATTGCTCCGGTAGGCATCTGAAAGATACCACAAAAGATGTTCTACCTGCTTTGTGGGCTGAGATGGGGAACCGCTGAATTTTGGACTCGGCCGGTGACAAAATGTTCCAAACACACCCCATGCACAACTCCACCGGGGAAGGTGCCAGACAGGAGTTCTCTTGGTAGTTTTTACACTACCTTGGTAGGCATCTGAAAGACACCACAAAAGTTGTTCTACCTGCTTTCTGGGCTGAGATGGGGAACCGCTGAATTTTGGAGTCGGCTGGTGACAAAATGTTCCAAACACACCCCCTGCACAACTCCACCGGGGAAGGTGCCAGACAGGAGTTCTCTTGGTAGTTTTTACACTACCTTGGTAGGCATCTGAAAGACACCACAAAAGTTGTTCTACCTGCTTTCTGGGCTGAGATGGGGAACAGCTGAATTTTGGACTCGGCTGGTGACAAAATGTTCCAAACACACCCCATGCACAACTCCACCGGGGAAGGTGCCAGACAGGAGTTCTCCTGGTAGTTTTTACATTGCTCCGGTAGGCATCTGAAAGATACCACAAAAGATGTTCTACCTGCTTTCTGGGCTGAGATGGGGAACCGCTGAATTTTGGACTCGGCCGGTGACAAAATGTTCCAAACACACCCCCTGCACAACTCCACCGGGGAAGGTGCCAGACAGGAGTTCTCCTGGTAGTTTTTACATTGCTCCGGTAGGCATCTGAAAGACACCACAAAAGTTGTTCTACCTGCTTTGTGGGCTGAGATGGGGAACCGCTGAATTTTGGACTCGGCCGGTGACAAAATGTTCCAAACACACCCCCTGCACAACTCCACCGGGGAAGGTGCCAGACAGGAGTTCTCCTGGTAGTTTTTACATTGCTCCGGTAGGCATCTGAAAGACACCACAAAAGTTGTTCTACCTGCTTTCTGGGCTGAGATGGGGAACCGCTGAATTTTGGACTCGGCCGGTGACAAAATGTTCCAAACACACCCCATGCACAACTCCACCGGGGAAGGTGCCAGACAGGAGTTCTCTTGGTAGTTTTTACACTACCTTGGTAGGCATCTGAAAGACACCACAAAAGTTGTTCTACCTGCTTTCTGGGCTGAGATGGGGAAACGCTGAATTTTGGACTCGGCTGGTGACAAAATGTTCCAAACACACCCCATGCACAACTCCACCGGGGAAGGTGCCAGACAGGAGTTCTCCTGGTAGTTTTTACACTACCTTGGTAGGCATCTGAAAGACACCACAAAAGTTGTTCTACCTGCTTTCTGGGCTGAGATGGGGAAACGCTGAATTTTGGACTCGGCTGGTGACAAAATGTTCCAAACACACCCCATGCACAACTCCACCGGGGAAGGTGCCAGACAGGAGTTCTCCTGGTAGTTTTTACACTACCTTGGTAGGCATCTGAAAGACACCACAAAAGTTGTTCTACCTGCTTTCTGGGCTGAGATGGGGAATCGCTGAATTTTGGAGTCGGCCGGTGACAAAATGTTCCAAACACACCCCCTGCACAACTCCACCGGGGAAGGTGCCAGACAGGAGTTCTCCTGGTAGTTTTTACATTGCTCCGGTAGGCATCTGAAAGACACCACAAAAGTTGTTCTACCTGCTTTCTGGGCTGAGATGGGGAACCGCTGATTTTTGGAGTCGGCCGGTGACAAAATGTTTCACAGACACCCCATGCACAACTCCACCGGGGAAGGTGCCAGACAGGAGTTCTCCTGGTGGTTTTTACACTACCTTGGTAGGCATTTGAAAGGCACCACAAAAGTTGTTCTACCTGCTTTCTGGGCTGAGATGGGGAACCGCTGAATTTTGGAGTCGGCTGGTGGCAAAATGTTCCAAACACACCCCATGCACAACTCCACCGGGGAAGGTGCCAGACAGGAGTTCTCCTGGTAGTTTTTACATTGATCCGGTAGGCAGCTGAAAGGCACCACAAAAGATGTTCTACCTGCTTTCTGGGCTGAGATGGGGAACCGCTGAATTTTGGACTCGGCTGGTGACAAAATGTTCCAAACACACCCCATGCACAACTCCACCGGGGAAGGTGCCAGACAGGAGTTCTCTTAGTAGTTTTTACACTACCTTGGTAGGCATCTGAAAGGCACCACAAAAGTTGTTCTACCTGCTTTCTGGGCTGAGATGGGGAACCGCTGAATTTTGGAGTCGGCTGGTGGCAAAATGTTCCAAACACACCCCCTGCACAACTCCACCGGGGAAGGTGCCAGACAGGAGTTCTCCTGGTAGTTTTTACACTACCTTGGTAGGCATCTGAAAGACACCACAAAAGTTGTTCTACCTGCTTTCTGGGCTGAGATGGGGAAACGCTGAATTTTGGACTCGGCCGGTGACAAAATGTTCCAAACACACCCCATGCACAACTCCACCGGGGAAGGTGCCAGACAGGAGTTCTCCTGGTAGTTTTTACATTGGTCCGGTAGGCATCTGAAAGACACCAAAAATGTTGTTCTACCTGCTTTCTGGGCTGAGATGGGGAACCGCTGAATTTTGGAGTCGGCCGGTGACAAAATGTTCCAAACACACCCCCTGCACAACTCCACCGGGGAAGGTGCCAGGAACGAATTCTGTTGGTAGTTTTTACACTACCTTGGTAGGCAGCTGAAAGGCACAAGAAAAGTTGTTCTACCTGCTTTCTGGGCTGAGATGGGGAAACGCTGAATTTTGGACTCGGCCGGTGACAAAATGTTCCAAACACACCCCATGCACAACTCCACCGGGGAAGGTGCCAGACAGGAGTTCTCTTGGTAGTTTTTACACTACCTTGGTAGGCAGCTGAAAGGCACCACAAAAGTTGTTCTACCTGCTTTCTGGGCTGAGATGGGGAAACGCTGAATTTTGGACTCGGCTGGTGACAAAATGTTCCAAACACACCCCATGCACAACTCCACCGGGGAAGGTGCCAGACAGGAGTTCTCCTGGTAGTTTTTACACTACCTTGGTAGGCAGCTGAAAGACACCACAAAAGTTGTTCTACCTGCTTTCTGGGCTGAGATGGGGAACCGCTGAATTTTGGACTCGGCTGGTGATAAAATGTTCCAAACACACCCCCTGCACAACTCCACCGGGGAAGGTGCCAGACAGGAGTTCTCCTGGTAGTTTTTACATTGCTCCGGTAGGCATCTGAAAGACACCACAAAAGTTGTTCTACCTGCTTTCTGGGCTGAGATGGGGAACCGCTGAATTTTGGAGTCGGCCGTTGACAAAATGTTCCAAACACACCCCCTGCACAACTCCACCGGGGAAGGTGCCAGACAGGAGTTCTCCTGGTAGTTTTTACATTGATCCGGTAGGCATCTGAAAGATACCACAAAAGATGTTCTACCTGCTTTCTGGGCTGAGATGGGGAACCGCTGAATTTTGGAGTCGGCTGGTGACAAAATGTTCCAAACACACCCCCTGCACAACTCCACCGGGGAAGGTGCCAGACAGGAGTTCTCCTGGTAGTTTTTACACTACCTTGGTAGGCAGCTGAAAGACACCACAAAAGTTGTTCTACCTGCTTTCTGGGCTGAGATGGGGAATCGCTGAATTTTGGACTCGGCCGGTGACAAAATGTTCCAAACACACCCCATGCACAACTCCACCGGGGAAGGTGCCAGACAGGAGTTCTCTTAGTAGTTTTTACACTACCTTGGTAGGCATCTGAAAGACACCACAAAAGTTGTTCTACCTGCTTTCTGGGCTGAGATGGGGAAACGCTGAATTTTGGAGTCGGCTGGTGACAAAATGTTCCAAACACACCCCCTGCACAACTCCACCGGGGAAGGTGCCAGACAGGAGTTCTCCTGGTAGTTTTTACACTACCTTGGTAGGCATCTGAAAGACACCACAAAAGTTGTTCTACCTGCTTTCTGGGCTGAGATGGGGAATCGCTGAATTTTGGAGTCGGCCGGTGACAAAATGTTCCAAACACACCCCATGCACAACTCCACCGGGGAAGGTGCCAGACAGGAGTTCTCCTGGTAGTTTTTACATTGCTCCGGTAGGCATCTGAAAGACACCAAAAAAGTTGTTCTACCTGCTTTCTGGGCTGAGATGGGGAACCGCTGAATTTTGGAGTCGGCCGGTGACAAAATGTTCCAAACACACCCCCTGCACAACTCCACCGGGGAAGGTGCCAGGAACGAATTCTGTTGGTAGTTTTTACACTACCTTGGTAGGCAGCTGAAAGGCACAAGAAAAGTTGTTCTACCTGCTTTGTGGGCTGAGATGGGGAACCGCTGAATTTTGGAGTCGGCCGTTGACAAAATGTTCCAAACACACCCCATGCACAACTCCACCGGGGAAGGTGCCAGACAGGAGTTCTCTTGGTAGTTTTTACACTACCTTGGTAGGCATCTGAAAGGCACCACAAAAGTTGTTCTACCTGCTTTCTGGGCTGAGATGGGGAATCGCTGAATTTTGGACTCGGCTGGTGACAAAATGTTCCAAACACACCCCATGCACAACTCCACCGGGGAAGGTGCCAGACAGGAGTTCTCTTGGTAGTTTTTACACTACCTTGGTAGGCAGCTGAAAGGCACCACAAAAGTTGTTCTACCTGCTTTCTGGGCTGAGATGGGGAACCGCTGAATTTTGGACTCGGCTGGTGATAAAATGTTCCAAACACACCCCCTGCACAACTCCACCGGGGAAGGTGCCAGACAGGAGTTCTCCTGGTAGTTTTTACATTGCTCCGGTAGGCATCTGAAAGACACCACAAAAGTTGTTCTACCTGCTTTCTGGGCTGAGATGGGGAACCGCTGAATTTTGGACTCGGCCGGTGACAAAATGTTTCACAGACACCCCATGCACAACTCCACCGGGGAAGGTGCCAGACAGGAGTTCTCCTGGTGTTTTTACACTACCTTGGTAGGCATTTGAAAGGCACCACAAAAGTTGTTCTTCCTGCTTTCTGGGCTGAGATGGGGAACCGCTGAATTTTGGAGTCGGCTGGTGGCAAAATGTTCCAAACACACCCCCTGCACAACTCCACCGGGGAAGGTGCCAGACAGGAGTTCTCCTGGTAGTGTTTACATTGATTCAGTAGGCATCTGAAAGATACCACAAAAGATGTTCTACCTGCTTTCTGGGCTGAGATGGGGAACCGCTGAATTTTGGACTCGGCTGGTGACAAAATGTTCCAAACACACCCCATGCACAACTCCACCGGGGAAGGTGCCAGACAGGAGTTCTCCTGGTAGTTTTTACATTGCTCCGGTAGGCATCTGAAAGACACCACAAAAGTTGTTCTACCTGCTTTGTGGGCTGAGATGGGGAACCACTGAATTTTGGACTCGGCCGGTGACAAAATGTTCCAAACACACCCCATGCACAACTCCACCGGGGAAGGTGCCAGACAGGAGTTCTCTTAGTAGTTTTTACACTACCTTGGTAGGCATCTGAAAGACACCACAAAAGTTGTTCTACCTGCTTTCTGGGCTGAGATGGGGAACCGCTGAATTTTGGAGTCGGCTGGTGACAAAATGTTCCAAACACACCCCATGCACAACTCCACCGGGGAAGGTGCCAGACAGGAGTTCTCCTGGTAGTTTTTACACTACCTTGGTAGGCATCTGAAAGACACCACAAAAGTTGTTCTACCTGCTTTCTGGGCTGAGATGGGGAACCGCTGAATTTTGGAGTCGGCCGGTGACAAAATGTTCCAAACACACCCCATGCACAACTCCACCGGGGAAGGTGCCAGACAGGAGTTCTCTTGGTAGTTTTTACACTACCTTGGTAGGCATCTGAAAGACACCACAAAAGTTGTTCTACCTGCTTTCTGGGCTGAGATGGGGAACCGCTGAATTTTGGACTCGGCTGGTGACAAAATGTTCCAAACACACCCCCTGCACAACTCCACCGGGGAAGGTGCCAGGAACGAATTCTGTTGGTAGTTTTTACACTACCTTGGTAGGCAGCTGAAAGGCACAAGAAAAGTTGTTCTACCTGCTTTCTGGGCTGAGATGGGGAAACGCTGAATTTTGGACTCGGCCGGTGACAAAATGTTCCAAACACACCCCATGCACAACTCCACCGGGGAAGGTGCCAGACAGGAGTTCTCTTGGTAGTTTTTACACTACCTTGGTAGGCAGCTGAAAGGCACCACAAAAGTTGTTCTACCTGCTTTCTGGGCTGAGATGGGGAAACGCTGAATTTTGGACTCGGCCGGTGACAAAATGTTCCAAACACACCCCATGCACAACTCCACCGGGGAAGGTGCCAGACAGGAGTTCTCCTGGTAGTTTTTACACTACCTTGGTAGGCAGCTGAAAGACACCACAAAAGTTGTTCTACCTGCTTTCTGGGCTGAGATGGGGAACCGCTGAATTTTGGACTCGGCTGGTGATAAAATGTTCCAAACACACCCCCTGCACAACTCCACCGGGGAAGGTGCCAGACAGGAGTTCTCCTGGTAGTTTTTACATTGCTCCGGTAGGCATCTGAAAGACACCACAAAAGTTGTTCTACCTGCTTTCTGGGCTGAGATGGGGAACCGCTGAATTTTGGACTCGGCCGGTGACAAAATGTTTCACAGACACCCCATGCACAACTCCACCGGGGAAGGTGCCAGACAGGAGTTCTCCTGGTAGTTTTTACACTACCTTGGTAGGCATTTGAAAGGCACCACAAAAGTTGTTCTTCCTGCTTTCTGGGCTGAGATGGGGAACCGCTGAATTTTGGAGTCGGCCGGTGACAAAATGTTCCAAACACACCCCATGCACAACTCCACCGGGGAAGGTGCCAGACAGGAGTTCTCTTGGTAGTTTTTACACTACCTTGGTAGGCATCTAAAAGACACCACAAAAGTTGTTCTACCTGCTTTCTGGGCTGAGATGGGGAACCGCTGAATTTTGGACTCGGCTGGTGACAAAATGTTCCAAACACACCCCATGCACAACTCCACCGGGGAAGGTGCCAGACAGGAGTTCTCCTGGTAGTTTTTACATTGCTCCGGTAGGCATCTGAAAGATACCACAAAAGATGTTCTACCTGCTTTCTGGGCTGAGATGGGGAACCGCTGAATTTTGGACTCGGCCGGTGACAAAATGTTCCAAACACACCCCCTGCACAACTCCACCGGGGAAGGTGCCAGAAACGAATTCTGTTGGTAGTTTTTACACTACCTTGGTAGGCAGCTGAAAGGCACAAGAAAAGTTGTTGTACCTGCTTTGTGGGCTGAGATGCGGAAACGCTGAATTTTGGAGTCGGCCGTTGACAAAATGTTCCAAACACACCCCATGCACAACTCCACCGGGGAAGGTGCCAGACAGGAGTTCTCTTGGTAGTTTTTACACTACCTTGGTAGGCATCTGAAAGGCACCACAAAAGTTGTTCTACCTGCTTTCTGGGCTGAGATGGGGAAACGCTGAATTTTGGAGTCGGCCGGTGACAAAATGTTCCAAACACACCCCATGCACAACTCCACCGGGGAAGGTGCCAGACAGGAGTTCTCCTGGTAGTTTTTACACTACCTTGGTAGGCATCTGAAAGACACCACAAAAGTTGTTCTACCTGCTTTCTGGGCTGAGATGGGGAACCGCTGAATTTTGGACTCGGCCGGTGACAAAATGTTCCAAACACACCCCATGCACAACTCCACCGGGGAAGGTGCCAGACAGGAGTTCTCTTGGTAGTTTTTACACTACCTTGGTAGGCATCTAAAAGACACCACAAAAGTTGTTGTACCTGCTTTCTGGGCTGAGATGGGGAAACGCTGAATTTTGGACTCGGCTGGTGACAAAATGTTCCAAACACACCCCATGCACAACTCCACCGGGGAAGGTGCCAGACAGGAGTTCTCTTGGTAGTTTTTACATTGCTCCGGTAGGCATCTGAAAGACACCACAAAAGTTGTTCTACCTGCTTTCTGGGCTGAGATGGGGAAACGCTGAATTTTGGACTCGGCTGGTGACAAAATGTTCCAAACACACCCCATGCACAACTCCACCGGGGAAGGTGCCAGACAGGAGTTCTCTTGGTAGTTTTTACACTACCTTGGTAGGCATCTGAAAGACAGCACAAAAGTTGTTCTACCTGCTTTCTGGGCTGAGATGGGGAAACGCTGAATTTTGGACTCGGCTGGTGACAAAATGTTCCAAACACACCCCATGCACAACTCCACCGGGGAAGGTGCCAGACAGGAGTTCTCCTGGTAGTTTTTACACTACCTTGGTAGGCATCTGAAAGACACCACAAAAGTTGTTCTACCTGCTTTCTGGGCTGAGATGGGGAATCGCTGAATTTTGGAGTCGGCCGGTGACAAAATGTTCCAAACACACCCCATGCACAACTCCACCGGGGAAGGTGCCAGACAGGAGTTCTCTTCGTAGTTTTTACACTACCTTGGTAGGCATCTGAAAGACACCACAAAAGTTGTTCTACCTGCTTTCTGGGCTGAGATGGGGAACAGCTGAATTTTGGACTCGGCTGGTGATAAAATGTTCCAAACACACCCCCTGCACAACTCCACCGGGGAAGGTGCCAGACAGGAGTTCTCCTGGTAGTTTTTACATTGCTCCGGTAGGCATCTGAAAGACACCACAAAAGTTGTTCTACCTGCTTTCTGGGCTGAGATGGGGAACCGCTGAATTTTGGAGTCGGCCGGTGACAAAATGTTTCACAGACACCCCATGCACAACTCCACCGGGGAAGGTGCCAGACAGGAGTTCTCCTGGTGGTTTTTACACTACCTTGGTAGGCATTTGAAAGGCACCACAAAAGTTGTTCTACCTGCTTTCTGGGCTGAGATGGGGAACCGCTGAATTTTGGAGTCGGCTGGTGGCAAAATGTTCCAAACACACCCCATGCACAACTCCACCGGGGAAGGTGCCAGACAGGAGTTCTCTTGGTAGTTTTTACACTACCTTGGTAGGCATCTGAAAGACACCACAAAAGTTGTTCTACCTGCTTTCTGGGCTGAGATGGGGAAACGCTGAATTTTGGACTCGGCTGGTGACAAAATGTTCCAAACACACCCCATGCACAACTCCACCGGGGAAGGTGCCAGACAGGAGTTCTCCTGGTAGTTTTTACACTACCTTGGTAGGCATCTGAAAGACACCACAAAAGTTGTTCTACCTGCTTTCTGGGCTGAGATGGGGAATCGCTGAATTTTGGAGTCGGCCGGTGACAAAATGTTCCAAACACACCCCATGCACAACTCCACCGGGGAAGGTGCCAGACAGGAGTTCTCTTCGTAGTTTTTACACTACCTTGGTAGGCATCTGAAAGACACCACAAAAGTTGTTCTACCTGCTTTCTGGGCTGAGATGGGGAACAGCTGAATTTTGGAGTCGGCTGGTGATAAAATGTTCCAAACACACCCCCTGCACAACTCCACCGGGGAAGGTGCCAGACAGGAGTTCTCCTGGTAGTTTTTACATTGCTCCGGTAGGCATCTGAAAGACACCACAAAAGTTGTTCTACCTGCTTTCTGGGCTGAGATGGGGAACCGCTGATTTTTGGAGTCGGCCGGTGACAAAATGTTTCACAGACACCCCATGCACAACTCCACCGGGGAAGGTGCCAGACAGGAGTTCTCCTGGTGGTTTTTACACTACCTTGGTAGGCATCTGAAAGACACCACAAAAGTTGTTCTACCTGCTTTCTGGGCTGAGATGGGGAATCGCTGAATTTTGGAGTCGGCCGGTGACAAAATGTTCCAAACACACCCCATGCACAACTCCACCGGGGAAGGTGCCAGACAGGAGTTCTCTTCGTAGTTTTTACACTACCTTGGTAGGCATCTGAAAGACACCACAAAAGTTGTTCTACCTGCTTTCTGGGCTGAGATGGGGAACCGCTGAATTTTGGAGTCGGCTGGTGATAAAATGTTCCAAACACACCCCCTGCACAACTCCACCGGGGAAGGTGCCAGGAACGAATTCTGTTGGTAGTTTTTACACTACCTTGGTAGGCAGCTGAAAGGCACAAGAAAAGTTGTTCTACCTGCTTTGTGGGCTGAGATGGGGAACCGCTGAATTTTGGAGTCGGCCGTTGACAAAATGTTCCAAACACACCCCATGCACAACTCCACCGGGGAAGGTGCCAGACAGGAGTTCTCCTGGTAGTTTTTACATTGCTCCGGTAGGCATCTGAAAGACACCACAAAAGTTGTTCTACCTGCTTTCTGGGCTGAGATGGGGAACCGCTGATTTTTGGAGTCGGCCCGTGACAAAATGTTTCACAGACACCCCATGCACAACTCCACCGGGGAAGGTGCCAGACAGGAGTTCTCCTGGTGGTTTTTACACTACCTTGGTAGGCATTTGAAAGGCACCACAAAAGTTGTTCTACCTGCTTTCTGGGCTGAGATGGGGAACCGCTGAATTTTGGAGTCGGCTGGTGGCAAAATGTTCCAAACACACCCCCTGCACAACTCCACCGGGGAAGGTGCCAGACAGGAGTTCTCCTGGTAGTTTTTACATTGATCCGGTAGGCAGCTGAAAGGCACCACAAAAGATGTTCTACCTGCTTTCTGGGCTGAGATGGGGAACCGCTGAATTTTGGACTCGGCTGGTGACAAAATGTTCCAAACACACCCCATGCACAATTCCACCGGGGAAGGTGCCAGACAGGAGTTCTCTTAGTAGTTTTTACACTACCTTGGTAGGCATCTGAAAGGCACCACAAAAGTTGTTCTACCTGCTTTCTGGGCTGAGATGGGGAACCGCTGAATTTTGGAGTCGGCTGGTGGCAAAATGTTCCAAACACACCCCCTGCACAACTCCACCGGGGAAGGTGCCAGACAGGAGTTCTCCTGGTAGTTTTTACACTACCTTGGTAGGCATCTGAAAGACACCACAAAAGTTGTTCTACCTGCTTTCTGGGCTGAGATGGGGAACCGCTGAATTTTGGACTCGGCCGGTGACAAAATGTTCCAAACACACCCCCTGCACAACTCCACCGGGGAAGGTGCCAGACAGGAGTTCTCTTAGTAGTTTTTACACTACCTTGGTAGGCATCTGAAAGACACCACAAAAGTTGTTCTACCTGCTTTCTGGGCTGAGATGGGGAAACGCTGAATTTTGGACTCGGCTGGTGACAAAATGTTCCAAACACACCCCATGCACAACTCCACCGGGGAAGGTGCCAGACAGGAGTTCTCCTGGTAGTTTTTACATTGGTCCGGTAGGCATCTGAAAGACACCAAAAATGTTGTTCTACCTGCTTTCTGGGCTGAGATGGGGAACCGCTGAATTTTGGAGTCGGCCGGTGACAAAATGTTCCAAACACACCCCCTGCACAACTCCACCGGGGAAGGTGCCAGGAACGAATTCTGTTGGTAGTTTTTACACTACCTTGGTAGGCAGCTGAAAGGCACAAGAAAAGTTGTTCTACCTGCTTTGTGGGCTGAGATGGGGAACCGCTGAATTTTGGAGTCGGCCGTTGACAAAATGTTCCAAACACACCCCATGCACAACTCCACCGGGGAAGGTGCCAGACAGGAGTTCTCTTGGTAGTTTTTACACTACCTTGGTAGGCAGCTGAAAGGCACCACAAAAGTTGTTCTACCTGCTTTCTGGGCTGAGATGGGGAAACGCTGAATTTTGGACTCGGCTGGTGACAAAATGTTCCAAACACACCCCATGCACAACTCCACCGGGGAAGGTGCCAGACAGGAGTTCTCCTGGTAGTTTTTACACTACCTTGGTAGGCAGCTGAAAGACACCACAAAAGTTGTTCTACCTGCTTTCTGGGCTGAGATGGGGAACCGCTGAATTTTGGACTCGGCTGGTGATAAAATGTTCCAAACACACCCCCTGCACAACTCCACCGGGGAAGGTGCCAGACAGGAGTTCTCCTGGTAGTTTTTACATTGCTCCGGTAGGCATCTGAAAGACACCACAAAAGTTGTTCTACCTGCTTTCTGGGCTGAGATGGGGAACCGCTGAATTTTGGACTCGGCCGGTGACAAAATGTTCCAAACACACCCCCTGCACAACTCCACCGGGGAAGGTGCCAGGAACGAATTCTGTTGGTAGTTTTTACACTACCTTGGTAGGCAGCTGAAAGGCACAAGAAAAGTTGTTCTACCTGCTTTGTGGGCTGAGATGGGGAACCGCTGAATTTTGGAGTCGGCCGTTGACAAAATGTTCCAAACACACCCCATGCACAACTCCACCGGGGAAGGTGCCAGACAGGAGTTCTCTTGGTAGTTTTTACACTACCTTGGTAGGCAGCTGAAAGGCACCACAAAAGTTGTTCTACCTGCTTTCTGGGCTGAGATGGGGAAACGCTGAATTTTGGACTCGGCTGGTGACAAAATGTTCCAAACACACCCCATGCACAACTCCACCGGGGAAGGTGCCAGACAGGAGTTCTCCTGGTAGTTTTTACACTACCTTGGTAGGCAGCTGAAAGACACCACAAAAGTTGTTCTACCTGCTTTCTGGGCTGAGATGGGGAACCGCTGAATTTTGGACTCGGCTGGTGATAAAATGTTCCAAACACACCCCCTGCACAACTCCACCGGGGAAGGTGCCAGACAGGAGTTCTCCTGGTAGTTTTTACATTGCTCCGGTAGGCATCTGAAAGACACCACAAAAGTTGTTCTACCTGCTTTCTGGGCTGAGATGGGGAACCGCTGAATTTTGGACTCGGCCGGTGACAAAATGTTCCAAACACACCCCCTGCACAACTCCACCGGGGAAGGTGCCAGACAGGAGTTCTCCTGGTAGTTTTTACATTGATCCGGTAGGCATCTGAAAGATACCACAAAAGATGTTCTACCTGCTTTCTGGGCTGAGATGGGGAAACGCTGAATTTTGGAGTCGGCTGGTGACAAAATGTTCCAAACACACCCCCTGCACAACTCCACCGGGGAAGGTGCCAGACAGGAGTTCTCCTGGTAGTTTTTACACTACCTTGGTAGGCAGCTGAAAGACACCACAAAAGTTGTTCTACCTGCTTTCTGGGCTGAGATGGGGAATCGCTGAATTTTGGACTCGGCCGGTGACAAAATGTTCCAAACACACCCCATGCACAACTCCACCGGGGAAGGTGCCAGACAGGAGTTCTCTTAGTAGTTTTTACACTACCTTGGTAGGCATCTGAAAGACACCACAAAAGTTGTTCTACCTGCTTTCTGGGCTGAGATGGGGAAACGCTGAATTTTGGAGTCGGCTGGTGACAAAATGTTCCAAACACACCCCATGCACAACTCCACCGGGGAAGGTGCCAGACAGGAGTTCTCCTGGTAGTTTTTACACTACCTTGGTAGGCATCTGAAAGACACCACAAAAGTTGTTCTACCTGCTTTCTGGGCTGAGATGGGGAAACGCTGAATTTTGGAGTCGGCCGGTGACAAAATGTTCCAAACACACCCCATGCACAACTCCACCGGGGAAGGTGCCAGACAGGAGTTCTCCTGGTAGTTTTTACATTGGTCCGGTAGGCATCTGAAAGACACCAAAAAAGTTGTTCTACCTGCTTTCTGGGCTGAGATGGGGAACCGCTGAATTTTGGAGTCGGCCGGTGACAAAATGTTCCAAACACACCCCCTGCACAACTCCACCGGAGAAGGTGCCAGGAACGAATTCTGTTGGTAGTTTTTACACTACCTTGGTAGGCAGCTGAAAGGCACAAGAAAAGTTGTTCTACCTGCTTTGTGGGCTGAGATGGGGAACCGCTGAATTTTGGAGTCGGCCGTTGACAAAATGTTCCAAACACACCCCATGCACAACTCCACCGGGGAAGGTGCCAGACAGGAGTTCTCTTGGTAGTTTTTACACTACCTTGGTAGGCAGCTGAAAGACACCACAAAAGTTGTTCTACCTGCTTTCTGGGCTGAGATGGGGAATCGCTGAATTTTGGACTCGGCTGGTGACAAAATGTTCCAAACACACCCCATGCACAACTCCACCGGGGAAGGTGCCAGACAGGAGTTCTCTTAGTAGTTTTTACACTACCTTGGTAGGCAGCTGAAAGACACCACAAAAGTTGTTCTACCTGCTTTCTGGGCTGAGATGGGGAACAGCTGAATTTTGGACTCGGCTGGTGATAAAATGTTCCAAACACACCCCCTGCACAACTCCACCGGGGAAGGTGCCAGACAGGAGTTCTCCTGGTAGTTTTTACATTGCTCCGGTAGGCATCTGAAAGACACCACAAAAGTTGTTCTACCTGCTTTCTGGGCTGAGATGGGGAAACGCTGAATTTTGGACTCGGCCGGTGACAAAATGTTTCACAGACACCCCATGCACAACTCCACCGGGGAAGGTGCCAGACAGGAGTTCTCCTGGTAGTTTTTACACTACCTTGGTAGGCATTTGAAAGGCACCACAAAAGTTGTTCTTCCTGCTTTCTGGGCTGAGATGGGGAACCGCTGAATTTTGGAGTCGGCTGGTGGCAAAATGTTCCAAACACACCCCCTGCACAACTCCACCGGGGAAGGTGCCAGACAGGAGTTCTCCTGGTAGTGTTTACATTGATTCAGTAGGCATCTGAAAGATACCACAAAAGATGTTCTACCTGCTTTCTGGGCTGAGATGGGGAACCGCTGAATTTTGGACTCGGCTGGTGACAAAATGTTCCAAACACACCCCATGCACAACTCCACCGGGGAAGGTGCCAGACAGGAGTTCTCATGGTAGTTTTTACATTGCTCCGGTAGGCATCTGAAAGACACCAGAAAAGTTGTTCTACCTGCTTTGTGGGCTGAGATGGGGAACCGCTGAATTTTGGACTCGGCCGGTGACAAAATGTTCCAAACACACCCCATGCACAACTCCACCGGGGAAGGTGCCAGACAGGAGTTCTCTTAGTAGTTTTTACACTACCTTGGTAGGCATCTGAAAGACACCACAAAAGTTGTTCTACCTGCTTTCTGGGCTGAGATGGGGAAACACTGAATTTTGGAGTCGGCTGGTGACAAAATGTTCCAAACACACCCCATGCACAACTCCACCGGGGAAGGTGCCAGACAGGAGTTCTCTTGGTAGTTTTTACACTACCTTGGTAGGCAGCTGAAAGACACCACAAAAGTTGTTCTACCTGCTTTCTGGGCTGAGATGGGGAATCGCTGAATTTTGGACTCGGCCGGTGACAAAATGTTCCAAACACACCCCATGCACAACTCCACCGGGGAAGGTGCCAGACAGGAGTTCTCCTGGTAGTTTTTACACTACCTTGGTAGGCATCTGAAAGACACCACAAAAGTTGTTCTACCTGCTTTCTGGGCTGAGATGGGGAAACGCTAAATTTTGGACTCGGCCGGTGACAAAATGTTCCAAACACACCCCCTGCACAACTCCACCGGGGAAGGTGCCAGACAGGAGTTCTCCTGGTAGTTTTTACATTGCTCCGGTAGGCATCTGAAAGATACCACAAAAGATGTTCTACCTGCTTTCTGGGCTGAGATGGGGAACCGCTGAATTTTGGACTCGGCTGGTGACAAAATGTTCCAAACACACCCCCTGCACAACTCCACCGGGGAAGGTGCCAGACAGGAGTTCTCCTGGTAGTTTTTACATTGCTCCGGTAGGCATCTGAAAGACACCACAAAAGTTGTTCTACCTGCTTTCTGGGCTGAGATGGGGAACCGCTGAATTTTGGAGTCGGCTGGTGACAAAATGTTCCAAACACACCCCATGCACAACTCCACCGGGGAAGGTGCCAGACAGGAGTTCTCTTGGTAGTTTTTACACTACCTTGGTAGGCATCTAAAAGACACCACAAAAGTTGTTCTACCTGCTTTCTGGGCTGAGATGGGGAACCGCTGAATTTTGGACTCGGCTGGTGACAAAATGTTCCAAACACACCCCCTGCACAACTCCACCGGGGAAGGTGCCAGACAGGAGTTCTCCTGGTAGTTTTTACATTGCTCCGGTAGGCATCTGAAAGACACCACAAAAGTTGTTCTACCTGCTTTCTGGGCTGAGATGGGGAACCGCTGAATTTTGGACTCGGCCGGTGACAAAATGTTCCAAACACACCCCATGCACAACTCCACCGGGGAAGGTGCCAGACAGGAGTTCTCTTGGTAGTTTTTACACTACCTTGGTAGGCATCTAAAAGACACCACAAAAGTTGTTCTACCTGCTTTCTGGGCTGAGATGGGGAACCGCTGAATTTGGGACTCGGCTGGTGACAAAATGTTCCAAACACACCCCCTGCACAACTCCACCGGGGAAGGTGCCAGACAGGAGTTCTCCTGGTAGTTTTTACATTGCTCCGGTAGGCATCTGAAAGACACCACAAAAGATGTTCTACCTGCTTTGTGGGCTGAGATGGGGAACCGCTGAATTTTGGACTCGGCCGTTGACAAAATGTTCCAAACACACCCCATGCACAACTCCACCGGGGAAGGTGCCAGACAGGAGTTCTCCTGGTAGTTTTTACATTGCTCCGGTAGGCATATGAAAGACACCACAAAAGTTGTTCTACCTGCTTTCTGGGCTGAGATGGGGAACCGCTGAATTTTGGACTCGGCTGGTGACAAAATGTTCCAAACACACCCCCTGCACAACTCCACCGGGGAAGGTGCCAGACAGGAGTTCTCCTGGTAGTTTTTACATTGCTCCGGTAGGCATCTGAAAGACACCACAAAAGTTGTTCTACCTGCTTTCTGGGCTGAGATGGGGAACCGCTGAATTTTGGACTCGGCTGGTGACAAAATGTTCCAAACACACCCCATGCACAACTCCACCGGGGAAGGTGCCAGACAGGAGTTCTCTTGGTAGTTTTTACACTACCTTGGTAGGCATCTGAAAGACACCACAAAAGTTGTTCTACCTGCTTTCTGGGCTGAGATGGGGAATCGCTAAATTTTGGACTCGGCCGGTGACAAAGTGTTCCAAACACACCCCCTGCACAACTCCACTGGGGAAGGTGCCAGACAGGAGTTCTCTTGGTAGTTTTTACACTACCTTGGTAGGCATCTGAAAGGCACCACAAAAGTTGTTCTACCTGCTTTCTGGGCTGAGATGGGGAACCGCTGAATTTTGGAGTCGGCTGGTGGCAAAATGTTCCAAACACACCCCCTGCACAACTCCACCGGGGAAGGTGCCAGACAGGAGTTCTCCTGGTAGTTTTTACACTACCTTGGTAGGCATCTGAAAGACACCACAAAAGTTGTTCTACCTGCTTTCTGGGCTGAGATGGGGAACCGCTGAATTTTGGACTCGGCCGTTGACAAAATGTTCCAAACACACCCCATGCACAACTCCACCGGGGAAGGTGCCAGACAGGAGTTCTCTTAGTAGTTTTTACACTACCTTGGTAGGCATCTGAAAGACACCACAAAAGTTGTTCTACCTGCTTTCTGGGCTGAGATGGGGAAACGCTGAATTTTGGAGTCGGCTGGTGACAAAATGTTCCAAACACACCCCATGCACAACTCCACCGGGGAAGGTGCCAGACAGGAGTTCTCCTGGTAGTTTTTACACTACCTTGGTAGGCATCTGAAAGACACCACAAAAGTTGTTCTACCTGCTTTCTGGGCTGAGATGGGGAATCGCTGAATTTTGGACTCGGCCGGTGACAAAATGTTCCAAACACACCCCATGCACAACTCCACCGGGGAAGGTGCCAGACAGGAGTTCTCTTGGTAGTTTTTACACTACCTTGGTAGGCATCTGAAAGACACCACAAAAGTTGTTCTACCTGCTTTCTGGGCTGAGATGGGGAACCGCTGAATTTTGGAGTCGGCTGGTGACAAAATGTTCCAAACACACCCCCTGCACAACTCCACCGGGGAAGGTGCCAGACAGGAGTTCTCCTGGTAGTTTTTACACTACCTTGGTAGGCATCTGAAAGACACCACAAAAGTTGTTCTTCCTGCTTTCTGGGCTGAGATGGGGAACCGCTGAATTTTGGAGTCGGCCGGTGACAAAATGTTCCAAACACACCCCATGCACAACTCCACCGGGGAAGGTGCCAGACAGGAGTTCTCCTGGTAGTTTTTACATTGCTCCGGTAGGCATCTGAAAGATACCACAAAAGATGTTCTACCTGCTTTCTGGGCTGAGATGGGGAACCGCTGAATTTTGGACTCGGCCGGTGACAAAATGTTCCAAACACACCCCATGCACAACTCCACCGGGGAAGGTGCCAGACAGGAGTTCTCCTGGTAGTTTTTACATTGCTCCGGTAGGCATCTGAAAGACACCACAAAAGTTGTTCTACCTGCTTTCTGGGCTGAGATGGGGAACCGCTGAATTTTGGACTCGGCCGGTGACAAAATGTTCCACAGACACCCCATGCACAACTCCACCGGGGAAGGTGCCAGGAACGAATTCTGTTGGTAGTTTTTACACTACCTTGGTAGGCAGCTGAAAGGCACAAGAAAAGTTGTTGTACCTGCTTTGTGGGCTGAGATGGGGAACCGCTGAATTTTGGAGTCGGCCGTTGACAAAATGTTCCAAACACACCCCATGCACAACTCCACCGGGGAAGGTGCCAGACAGGAGTTCTCTTGGTAGTTTTTACACTACCTTGGTAGGCAGCTGAAAGGCACCACAAAAGTTGTTCTACCTGCTTTCTGGGCTGAGATGGGGAACCGCTGAATTTTGGAGTCGGCCGTTGACAAAATGTTCCAAACACACCCCATGCACAACTCCACCGGGGAAGGTGCCAGACAGGAGTTCTCCTGGTAGTTTTTACACTACCTTGGTAGGCAGCTGAAAGACACCACAAAAGTTGTTCTACCTGCTTTCTGGGCTGAGATGGGGAATCGCTGAATTTTGGACTCGGCCGGTGACAAAATGTTCCAAACACACCCCATGCACAACTCCACCGGGGAAGGTGCCAGACAGGAGTTCTCTTGGTAGTTTTTACACTACCTTGGTAGGCATCTGAAAGACACCACAAAAGTTGTTCTACCTGCTTTCTGGGCTGAGATGGGGAACCGCTGAATTTTGGAGTCGGCTGGTGACAAAATGTTCCAAACACACCCCCTGCACAACTCCACCGGGGAAGGTGCCAGACAGGAGTTCTCTTGGTAGTTTTTACACTACCTTGGTAGGCATCTAAAAGACACCACAAAAGTTGTTCTACCTGCTTTCTGGGCTGAGATGGGGAACCGCTGAATTTTGGACTCGGCTGGTGACAAAATGTTCCAAACACACCCCATGCACAACTCCACCGGGGAAGGTGCCAGACAGGAGTTCTCCTGGTAGTTTTTACATTGCTCCGGTAGGCATCTGAAAGATACCACAAAAGATGTTCTACCTGCTTTCTGGGCTGAGATGGGGAACCGCTGAATTTTGGACTCGGCCGGTGACAAAATGTTCCAAACACACCCCCTGCACAACTCCACCGGGGAAGGTGCCAGACAGGAGTTCTCCTGGTAGTTTTTACATTGCTCCGGTAGGCATCTGAAACACACCACAAAAGTTGTTCTACCTGCTTTGTGGGCTGAGATGGGGAACCGCTGAATTTTGGACTCGGCCGGTGACAAAATGTTCCAAACACACCCCATGCACAACTCCACCGGGGAAGGTGCCAGACAGGAGTTCTCTTGGTAGTTTTTACACTACCTTGGTAGGCATCTGAAAGACACCACAAAAGTTGTTCTACCTGCTTTCTGGGCTGAGATGGGGAACCGCTGAATTTTGGAGTCGGCTGGTGACAAAATGTTCCAAACACACCCCATGCACAACTCCACCGGGGAAGGTGCCAGACAGGAGTTCTCTTGGTAGTTTTTACACTACCTTGGTAGGCAGCTGAAAGACACCACAAAAGTTGTTCTACCTGCTTTCTGGGCTGAGATGGGGAATCGCTGAATTTTGGACTCGGCCGTTGACAAAATGTTCCAAACACACCCCATGCACAACTCCACCGGGGAAGGTGCCAGACAGGAGTTCTCTTGGTAGTTTTTACACTACCTTGGTAGGCAGCTGAAAGGCACCACAAAAGTTGTTCTACCTGCTTTCTGGGCTGAGATGGGGAAACGCTGAATTTTGGACTCGGCCGTTGACAAAATGTTCCAAACACACCCCATGCACAACTCCACCGGGGAAGGTGCCAGACAGGAGTTCTCCTGGTAGTTTTTACACTACCTTGGTAGGCAGCTGAAAGACACCACAAAAGTTGTTCTACCTGCTTTCTGGGCTGAGATGGGGAATCGCTGAATTTTGGACTCGGCCGGTGACAAAATGTTCCAAACACACCCCATGCACAACTCCACCGGGGAAGGTGCCAGACAGGAGTTCTCTTGATAGTTTTTACACTACCTTGGTAGGCATCTGAAAGACACCACAAAAGTTGTTCTACCTGCTTTCTGGGCTGAGATGGGGAACCGCTGAATTTTGGAGTCGGCTGGTGGCAAAATGTTCCAAACACACCCCCTGCACAACTCCACCGGGGAAGGTGCCAGACAGGAGTTCTCTTGGTAGTTTTTACACTACCTTGGTAGGCATCTAAAAGACACCACAAAAGTTGTTCTACCTGCTTTCTGGGCTGAGATGGGGAACCGCTGAATTTTGGACTCGGCTGGTGACAAAATGTTCCAAACACACCCCATGCACAACTCCACCGGGGAAGGTGCCAGACAGGAGTTCTCCTGGTAGTTTTTACATTGCTCCGGTAGGCATCTGAAAGATACCACAAAAGATGTTCTACCTGCTTTCTGGGCTGAGATGGGGAAACGCTGAATTTTGGACTCGGCCGGTGACAAAATGTTCCAAACACACCCCCTGCACAACTCCACCGGGGAAGGTGCCAGACAGGAGTTCTCCTGGTAGTTTTTACATTGCTCCGGTAGGCATCTGAAACACACCACAAAAGTTGTTCTACCTGCTTTGTGGGCTGAGATGGGGAACCGCTGAATTTTGGACTCGGCCGGTGACAAAATGTTCCAAACACACCCCATGCACAACTCCACCGGGGAAGGTGCCAGACAGGAGTTCTCTTGGTAGTTTTTACACTACCTTGGTAGGCATCTGAAAGACACCACAAAAGTTGTTCTACCTGCTTTCTGGGCTGAGATGGGGAACCGCTGAATTTTGGAGTCGGCTGGTGACAAAATGTTCCAAACACACCCCATGCACAACTCCACCGGGGAAGGTGCCAGACAGGAGTTCTCTTGGTAGTTTTTACACTACCTTGGTAGGCATCTGAAAGACACCACAAAAGTTGTTCTACCTGCTTTCTGGGCTGAGATGGGGAATCGCTGAATTTTGGACTCGGCCGGTGACAAAATGTTCCAAACACACCCCATGCACAACTCCACCGGGGAAGGTGCCAGACAGGAGTTCTCCTGGTAGTTTTTACACTACCTTGGTAGGCATCTGAAAGACACCACAAAAGTTGTTCTACCTGCTTTCTGGGCTGAGATGGGGAAACGCTAAATTTTGGACTCGGCCGGTGACAAAATGTTCCAAACACACCCCCTGCACAACTCCACCGGGGAAGGTGCCAGACAGGAGTTCTCCTGGTAGTTTTTACATTGATCCGGTAGGCATCTGAAAGATACCACAAAAGATGTTCTACCTGCTTTCTGGGCTGAGATGGGGAACCGCTGAATTTTGGACTCGGCTGGTGACAAAATGTTCCAAACACAACCCATGCACAACTCCACCGGGGAAGGTGCCAGACAGGAGTTCTCCTGGTAGTTTTTACATTGCTCCGGTAGGCATCTGAAAGACACCACAAAAGTTGTTCTACCTGCTTTCTGGGCTGAGATGGGGAACCGCTGAATTTTGGACTCGGCCGGTGACAAAATGTTCCAAACACACCCCATGCACAACTCCACCACGGAAGGTGCCAGACAGGAGTTCTCTTGGTAGTTTTTACACTACCTTGGTAGGCAGCTGAAAGACACCACAAAAGTTGTTCTACCTGTTTTCTGGGCTGAGATGGGGAATCGCTGAATTTTGGACTCGGCCGGTGACAAAATGTTCCAAACACACCCCATGCACAACTCCACCGGGGAAGGTGCCAGACAGGAGTTCTCTTGGTAGTTTTTACACTACCTTGGTAGGCATCTGAAAGACACCACAAAAGTTGTTCTACCTGCTTTCTGGGCTGAGATGGGGAACCGCTGAATTTTGGACTCGGCCGGTGACAAAATGTTCCAAACACACCCCATGCACAACTCCACCGGGGAAGGTGCCAGACAGGAGTTCTCTTGGTAGTTTTTACACTACCTTGGTAGGCATCTAAAAGACACCACAAAAGTTGTTCTACCTGCTTTCTGGGCTGAGATGGGGAACCGCTGAATTTTGGACTCGGCTGGTGACAAAATGTTCCAAACACACCCCCTGCACAACTCCACCGGGGAAGGTGCCAGACAGGAGTTCTCCTGGTAGTTTTTACATTGCTCCGGTAGGCATCTGAAAGACACCACAAAAGATGTTCTACCTGCTTTCTGGGCTGAGATGGGGAACCGCTGAATTTTGGACTCGGCCGGTGACAAAATGTTCCAAACACACCCCATGCACAACTCCACCGGGGAAGGTGCCAGACAGGAGTTCTCCTGGTAGTTTTTACATTGCTCCGGTAGGCATCTGAAAGACACCACAAAAGTTGTTCTACCTGCTTTCTGGGCTGAGATGGGGAACAGCTGAATTTTGGACTCGGCCGGTGACAAAATGTTCCAAACACACCCCATGCACAACTCCACCGGGGAAGGTGCCAGACAGGAGTTCTCTTGGTAGTTTTTACACTACCTTGGTAGGCATCTGAAAGACACCACAAAAGTTGTTCTACCTGCTTTCTGGGCTGAGATGGGGAACCGCTGAATTTTGGAGTCGGCTGGTGACAAAATGTTCCAAACACACCCCATGCACAACTCCACCGGGGAAGGTGCCAGACAGGAGTTCTCTTGGTAGTTTTTACACTACCTTGGTAGGCAGCTGAAAGACACCACAAAAGTTGTTCTACCTGCTTTCTGGGCTGAGATGGGGAATCGCTGAATTTTGGACTCGGCCGGTGACAAAATGTTCCAAACACACCCCATGCACAACTCCACCGGGGAAGGTGCCAGACAGGAGTTCTCCTGGTAGTTTTTACACTACCTTGGTAGGCATCTGAAAGACACCACAAAAGTTGTTCTACCTGCTTTCTGGGCTGAGATGGGGAAACGCTAAATTTTGGACTCGGCCGGTGACAAAATGTTCCAAACACACCCCCTGCACAACTCCACCGGGG
This sequence comes from Falco cherrug, assembly GCF_023634085.1. Taxonomy (NCBI): domain Eukaryota; kingdom Metazoa; phylum Chordata; class Aves; order Falconiformes; family Falconidae; genus Falco; species Falco cherrug. The sequence continues at coordinate 510,816 of NW_026599501.1, read as the reverse complement.
AAGGTGCCAGACAGGAGTTCTCCTGGTAGTTTTTACATTGATCCGGTAGGCATCTGAAAGATACCACAAAAGATGTTCTACCTGCTTTCTGGGCTGAGATGGGGAACCGCTGAATTTTGGACTCGGCTGGTGACAAAATGTTCCAAACACAACCCATGCACAACTCCACCGGGGAAGGTGCCAGACAGGAGTTCTCCTGGTAGTTTTTACATTGCTCCGGTAGGCATCTGAAAGACACCACAAAAGTTGTTCTACCTGCTTTCTGGGCTGAGATGGGGAACCGCTGAATTTTGGACTCGGCCGGTGACAAAATGTTCCAAACACACCCCATGCACAACTCCACCACGGAAGGTGCCAGACAGGAGTTCTCTTGGTAGTTTTTACACTACCTTGGTAGGCAGCTGAAAGACACCACAAAAGTTGTTCTACCTGTTTTCTGGGCTGAGATGGGGAATCGCTGAATTTTGGACTCGGCCGGTGACAAAATGTTCCAAACACACCCCATGCACAACTCCACCGGGGAAGGTGCCAGACAGGAGTTCTCCTGGTAGTTTTTACATTGCTCCGGTAGGCATCTGAAAGACACCACAAAAGTTGTTCTACCTGCTTTCTGGGCTGAGATGGGGAACCGCTGAATTTTGGACTCGGCCGGTGACAAAATGTTCCAAACACACCCCATGCACAACTCCACCGGGGAAGGTGCCAGACAGGAGTTCTCTTGGTAGTTTTTACACTACCTTGGTAGGCATCTAAAAGACACCACAAAAGTTGTTCTACCTGCTTTCTGGGCTGAGATGGGGAACCGCTGAATTTTGGACTCGGCTGGTGACAAAATGTTCCAAACACACCCCCTGCACAACTCCACCGGGGAAGGTGCCAGACAGGAGTTCTCCTGGTAGTTTTTACATTGCTCCGGTAGGCATCTGAAAGACACCACAAAAGATGTTCTACCTGCTTTCTGGGCTGAGATGGGGAACCGCTGAATTTTGGACTCGGCCGGTGACAAAATGTTCCAAACACACCCCATGCACAACTCCACCGGGGAAGGTGCCAGACAGGAGTTCTCCTGGTAGTTTTTACATTGCTCCGGTAGGCATCTGAAAGACACCACAAAAGTTGTTCTACCTGCTTTCTGGGCTGAGATGGGGAACCGCTGAATTTTGGACTCGGCTGGTGACAAAATGTTCCAAACACACCCCCTGCACAACTCCACCGGGGAAGGTGCCAGACAGGAGTTCTCCTGGTAGTTTTTACATTGCTCCGGTAGGCATCTGAAAGACACCACAAAAGTTGTTCTACCTGCTTTCTGGGCTGAGATGGGGAACAGCTGAATTTTGGACTCGGCTGGTGACAAAATGTTCCAAACACACCCCATGCACAACTCCACCGGGGAAGGTGCCAGACAGGAGTTCTCCTGGTAGTTTTTACACTACCTTGGTAGGCATCTGAAAGACACCACAAAAGTTGTTCTACCTGCTTTCTGGGCTGAGATGGGGAATCGCTAAATTTTGGACTCGGCCGGTGACAAAGTGTTCCAAACACACCCCCTGCACAACTCCACCGGGGAAGGTGCCAGACAGGAGTTCTCTTAGTAGTTTTTACACTACCTTGGTAGGCATCTGAAAGACACCACAAAAGTTGTTCTACCTGCTTTCTGGGCTGAGATGGGGAACCGCTGAATTTTGGAGTCGGCTGGTGACAAAATGTTCCAAACACACCCCATGCACAACTCCACCGGGGAAGGTGCCAGACAGGAGTTCTCCTGGTAGTTTTTACACTACCTTGGTAGGCATCTGAAAGACACCACAAAAGTTGTTCTTCCTGCTTTCTGGGCTGAGATGGGGAACCGCTGAATTTTGGAGTCGGCCGGTGACAAAATGTTCCAAACACACCCCATGCACAACTCCACCACGGAAGGTGCCAGACAGGAGTTCTCTTGGTAGTTTTTACACTACCTTGGTAGGCATCTAAAAGACACCACAAAAGTTGTTTTACCTGCTTTCTGGGCTGAGATGGGGAACCGCTGAATTTTGGACTCGGCCGGTGACAAAATGTTCCAAACACACCCCATGCACAACTCCACCGGGGAAGGTGCCAGACAGGAGTTCTCTTGGTAGTTTTTACACTACCTTGGTAGGCATCTGAAAGACACCACAAAAGTTGTTCTACCTGCTTTCTGGGCTGAGATGGGGAACCGCTGAATTTTGGAGTCGGCTGGTGACAAAATGTTCCAAACACACCCCCTGCACAACTCCACCGGGGAAGGTGCCAGACAGGAGTTCTCTTGGTAGTTTTTACACTACCTTGGTAGGCATCTAAAAGACACCACAAAAGTTGTTCTACCTGCTTTCTGGGCTGAGATGGGGAACAGCTGAATTTTGGACTCGGCTGGTGACAAAATGTTCCAAACACACCCCATGCACAACTCCACCGGGGAAGGTGCCAGACAGGAGTTCTCCTGGTAGTTTTTACATTGCTCCGGTAGGCATCTGAAAGATACCACAAAAGATGTTCTACCTGCTTTCTGGGCTGAGATGGGGAACCGCTGAATTTTGGACTCGGCCGGTGACAAAATGTTCCAAACACACCCCCTGCACAACTCCACCGGGGAAGGTGCCAGACAGGAGTTCTCCTGGTAGTTTTTACATTGCTCCGGTAGGCATCTGAAACACACCACAAAAGTTGTTCTACCTGCTTTGTGGGCTGAGATGGGGAACCGCTGAATTTTGGACTCGGCCGGTGACAAAATGTTCCAAACACACCCCATGCACAACTCCACCGGGGAAGGTGCCAGACAGGAGTTCTCTTGGTAGTTTTTACACTACCTTGGTAGGCATCTGAAAGACACCACAAAAGTTGTTCTACCTGCTTTCTGGGCTGAGATGGGGAACCGCTGAATTTTGGAGTCGGCTGGTGACAAAATGTTCCAAACACACCCCATGCACAACTCCACCGGGGAAGGTGCCAGACAGGAGTTCTCTTGGTAGTTTTTACACTACCTTGGTAGGCAGCTGAAAGACACCACAAAAGTTGTTCTACCTGCTTTCTGGGCTGAGATGGGGAATCGCTGAATTTTGGACTCGGCCGTTGACAAAATGTTCCAAACACACCCCATGCACAACTCCACCGGGGAAGGTGCCAGACAGGAGTTCTCTTGGTAGTTTTTACACTACCTTGGTAGGCAGCTGAAAGGCACCACAAAAGTTGTTCTACCTGCTTTCTGGGCTGAGATGGGGAACCGCTGAATTTTGGACTCGGCCGTTGACAAAATGTTCCAAACACACCCCATGCACAACTCCACCGGGGAAGGTGCCAGACAGGAGTTCTCCTGGTAGTTTTTACACTACCTTGGTAGGCAGCTGAAAGACACCACAAAAGTTGTTCTACCTGCTTTCTGGGCTGAGATGGGGAATCGCTGAATTTTGGACTCGGCCGGTGACAAAATGTTCCAAACACACCCCATGCACAACTCCACCGGGGAAGGTGCCAGACAGGAGTTCTCTTGGTAGTTTTTACACTACCTTGGTAGGCATCTGAAAGACACCACAAAAGTTGTTCTACCTGCTTTCTGGGCTGAGATGGGGAACCGCTGAATTTTGGAGTCGGCTGCTGGCAAAATGTTCCAAACACACCCCCTGCACAACTCCACCGGGGAAGGTGCCAGACAGGAGTTCTCTTGGTAGTTTTTACACTACCTTGGTAGGCATCTAAAAGACACCACAAAAGTTGTTCTACCTGCTTTCTGGGCTGAGATGGGGAACCGCTGAATTTTGGACTCGGCTGGTGACAAAATGTTCCAAACACACCCCATGCACAACTCCACCACGGAAGGTGCCAGACAGGAGTTCTCCTGGTAGTTTTTACATTGCTCCGGTAGGCATCTGAAAGATACCACAAAAGATGTTCTACCTGCTTTCTGGGCTGAGATGGGGAACCGCTGAATTTTGGACTCGGCCGGTGACAAAATGTTCCAAACACACCCCCTGCACAACTCCACCGGGGAAGGTGCCAGACAGGAGTTCTCCTGGTAGTTTTTACATTGCTCCGGTAGGCATCTGAAACACACCACAAAAGTTGTTCTACCTGCTTTGTGGGCTGAGATGGGGAACCGCTGAATTTTGGACTCGGCCGGTGACAAAATGTTCCAAACACACCCCATGCACAACTCCACCGGGGAAGGTGCCAGACAGGAGTTCTCTTGGTAGTTTTTACACTACCTTGGTAGGCATCTGAAAGACACCACAAAAGTTGTTCTACCTGCTTTCTGGGCTGAGATGGGGAACCGCTGAATTTTGGAGTCGGCTGGTGACAAAATGTTCCAAACACACCCCATGCACAACTCCACCGGGGAAGGTGCCAGACAGGAGTTCTCTTGGTAGTTTTTACACTACCTTGGTAGGCATCTGAAAGACACCACAAAAGTTGTTCTACCTGCTTTCTGGGCTGAGATGGGGAATCGCTGAATTTTGGACTCGGCCGGTGACAAAATGTTCCAAACACACCCCATGCACAACTCCACCGGGGAAGGTGCCAGACAGGAGTTCTCCTGGTAGTTTTTACACTACCTTGGTAGGCATCTGAAAGACACCACAAAAGTTGTTCTACCTGCTTTCTGGGCTGAGATGGGGAAACGCTAAATTTTGGACTCGGCCGGTGACAAAATGTTCCAAACACACCCCCTGCACAACTCCACCGGGGAAGGTGCCAGACAGGAGTTCTCCTGGTAGTTTTTACATTGATCCGGTAGGCATCTGAAAGATACCACAAAAGATGTTCTACCTGCTTTCTGGGCTGAGATGGGGAACCGCTGAATTTTGGACTCGGCTGGTGACAAAATGTTCCAAACACACCCCCTGCACAACTCCACCGGGGAAGGTGCCAGACAGGAGTTCTCCTGGTAGTTTTTACATTGCTCCGGTAGGCATCTGAAAGACACCACAAAAGATGTTCTACCTGCTTTCTGGGCTGAGATGGGGAACCGCTGAATTTTGGACTCGGCCGGTGACAAAATGTTCCAAACACACCCCATGCACAACTCCACCACGGAAGGTGCCAGACAGGAGTTCTCTTGGTAGTTTTTACACTACCTTGGTAGGCATCTAAAAGACACCACAAAAGTTGTTCTACCTGCTTTCTGGGCTGAGATGGGGAACCGCTGAATTTTGGACTCGGCTGGTGACAAAATGTTCCAAACACACCCCCTGCACAACTCCACCGGGGAAGGTGCCAGACAGGAGTTCTCCTGGTAGTTTTTACATTGCTCCGGTAGGCATCTGAAAGACACCACAAAAGTTGTTCTACCTGCTTTCTGGGCTGAGATGGGGAACCGCTGAATTTTGGAGTCGGCCGGTGACAAAATGTTCCAAACACACCCCATGCACAACTCCACCGGGGAAGGTGCCAGACAGGAGTTCTCTTGGTAGTTTTTACACTACCTTGGTAGGCATCTAAAAGACACCACAAAAGTTGTTCTACCTGCTTTCTGGGCTGAGATGGGGAACCGCTGAATTTTGGACTCGGCTGGTGACAAAATGTTCCAAACACACCCCCTGCACAACTCCACCGGGGAAGGTGCCAGACAGGAGTTCTCCTGGTAGTTTTTACATTGCTCCGGTAGGCATCTGAAAGACACCACAAAAGATGTTCTACCTGCTTTCTGGGCTGAGATGGGGAACCGCTGAATTTTGGACTCGGCCGGTGACAAAATGTTCCAAACACACCCCATGCACAACTCCACCGGGGAAGGTGCCAGACAGGAGTTCTCCTGGTAGTTTTTACATTGCTCCGGTAGGCATCTGAAAGACACCACAAAAGTTGTTCTACCTGCTTTCTGGGCTGAGATGGGGAACCGCTGAATTTTGGACTCGGCTGGTGACAAAATGTTCCAAACACACCCCATGCACAACTCCACCGGGGAAGGTGCCAGAAAGGAGTTCTCTTGGTAGTTTTTACACTACCTTGGTAGGCAGCTGAAAGGCACCACAAAAGTTGTTCTACCTGCTTTCTGGGCTGAGATGGGGAACAGCTGAATTTTGGACTCGGCTGGTGACAAAATGTTCCAAACACACCCCCTGCACAACTCCACCGGGGAAGGTGCCAGACAGGAGTTCTCCTGGTAGTTTTTACACTACCTTGGTAGGCATCTGAAAGACACCACAAAAGTTGTTCTACCTGCTTTCTGGGCTGAGATGGGGAATCGCTAAATTTTGGACTCGGCCGGTGACAAAGTGTTCCAAACACACCCCCTGCACAACTCCACCGGGGAAGGTGCCAGACAGGAGTTCTCTTAGTAGTTTTTACACTACCTTGGTAGGCATCTGAAAGACACCACAAAAGTTGTTCTACCTGCTTTCTGGGCTGAGATGGGGAACCGCTGAATTTTGGACTCGGCTGGTGACAAAATGTTCCAAACACACCCCATGCACAACTCCACCGGGGAAGGTGCCAGACAGGAGTTCTCTTAGTAGTTTTTACACTACCTTGGTAGGCATCTGAAAGGCACCACAAAAGTTGTTCTACCTGCTTTCTGGGCTGAGATGGGGAACCGCTGAATTTTGGAGTCGGCTGGTGGCAAAATGTTCCAAACACACCCCATGCACAACTCCACCGGGGAAGGTGCCAGACAGGAGTTCTCCTGGTAGTTTTTACACTACCTTGGTAGGCATCTGAAAGACACCACAAAAGTTGTTCTACCTGCTTTCTGGGCTGAGATGGGGAACCGCTGAATTTTGGACTCGGCCGGTGACAAAATGTTCCAAACACACCCCATGCACAACTCCACCGGGGAAGGTGCCAGACAGGAGTTCTCTTAGTAGTTTTTACACTACCTTGGTAGGCATCTGAAAGACACCACAAAAGTTGTTCTACCTGCTTTCTGGGCTGAGATGGGGAAACGCTGAATTTTGGAGTCGGCTGGTGACAAAATGTTCCAAACACACCCCATGCACAACTCCACCGGGGAAGGTGCCAGACAGGAGTTCTCATGGTAGTTTTTACACTACCTTGGTAGGCATCTGAAAGACACCACAAAAGTTGTTCTACCTGCTTTCTGGGCTGAGATGGGGAATCGCTGAATTTTGGAGTCGGCCGGTGACAAAATGTTCCAAACACACCCCATGCACAACTCCACCGGGGAAGGTGCCAGACAGGAGTTCTCTTGGTAGTTTTTACACTACCTTGGTAGGCATCTGAAAGACACCACAAAAGTTGTTCTACCTGCTTTCTGGGCTGAGATGGGGAACCGCTGAATTTTGGAGTCGGCTGGTGACAAAATGTTCCAAACACACCCCATGCACAACTCCACCACGGAAGGTGCCAGACAGGAGTTCTCTTGGTAGTTTTTACACTACCTTGGTAGGCATCTGAAAGACACCACAAAAGTTGTTCTTCCTGCTTTCTGGGCTGAGATGGGGAACCGCTGAATTTTGGAGTCGGCCGGTGACAAAATGTTCCAAACACACCCCATGCACAACTCCACCGGGGAAGGTGCCAGACAGGAGTTCTCTTGGTAGTTTTTACACTACCTTGGTAGGCATCTAAAAGACACCAAAAAAGTTGTTCTACCTGCTTTCTGGGCTGAGATGGGGAACCGCTGAATTTTGGAGTCGGCCGGTGACAAAATGTTCCAAACACACCCCCTGCACAACTCCACCGGGGAAGGTGCCAGGAACGAATTCTGTTGGTAGTTTTTACACTACCTTGGTAGGCAGCTGAAAGGCACAAGAAAAGTTGTTCTACCTGCTTTGTGGGCTGAGATGGGGAACCGCTGAATTTTGGAGTCGGCCGTTGACAAAATGTTCCAAACACACCCCATGCACAACTCCACCGGGGAAGGTGCCAGACAGGAGTTCTCTTGGTAGTTTTTACACTACCTTGGTAGGCAGCTGAAAGACACCACAAAAGTTGTTCTACCTGCTTTCTGGGCTGAGATGGGGAATCGCTGAATTTTGGACTCGGCCGGTGACAAAATGTTCCAAACACACCCCATGCACAACTCCACCGGGGAAGGTGCCAGACAGGAGTTCTCTTGGTAGTTTTTACACTACCTTGGTAGGCAGCTGAAAGACACCACAAAATTTGTTCTACCTGCTTTCTAGGCTGAGATGGGGAACCGCTGAATTTTGGACTCGGCCGGTGATAAAATGTTCCAAACACACCCCCTGCACAACTCCACCGGGGAAGGTGCCAGACAGGAGTTCTCCTGGTAGTTTTTACATTGCTCCGGTAGGCATCTGAAAGACACCACAAAAGTTGTTCTACCTGCTTTCTGGGCTGAGATGGGGAACCGCTGAATTTTGGACTCGGCCGGTGACAAAATGTTTCACAGACACCCCATGCACAACTCCACCGGGGAAGGTGCCAGACAGGAGTTCTCTTGGTAGTTTTTACACTACCTTGGTAGGCATCTAAAAGACACCACAAAAGTTGTTCTACCTGCTTTCTGGGCTGAGATGGGGAACCGCTGAATTTTGGACTCGGCTGGTGACAAAATGTTCCAAACACACCCCATGCACAACTCCACCACGGAAGGTGCCAGACAGGAGTTCTCCTGGTAGTTTTTACATTGCTCCGGTAGGCATCTGAAAGATACCACAAAAGATGTTCTACCTGCTTTCTGGGCTGAGATGGGGAACCGCTGAATTTTGGACTCGGCCGGTGACAAAATGTTCCAAACACACCCCCTGCACAACTCCACCGGGGAAGGTGCCAGACAGGAGTTCTCCTGGTAGTTTTTACATTGCTCCGGTAGGCATCTGAAACACACCACAAAAGTTGTTCTACCTGCTTTGTGGGCTGAGATGGGGAACCGCTGAATTTTGGACTCGGCCGGTGACAAAATGTTCCAAACACACCCCATGCACAACTCCACCGGGGAAGGTGCCAGACAGGAGTTCTCTTGGTAGTTTTTACACTACCTTGGTAGGCATCTGAAAGACACCACAAAAGTTGTTCTACCTGCTTTCTGGGCTGAGATGGGGAACCGCTGAATTTTGGAGTCGGCTGGTGACAAAATGTTCCAAACACACCCCATGCACAACTCCACCGGGGAAGGTGCCAGACAGGAGTTCTCTTGGTAGTTTTTACACTACCTTGGTAGGCAGCTGAAAGACACCACAAAAGTTGTTCTACCTGCTTTCTGGGCTGAGATGGGGAATCGCTGAATTTTGGACTCGGCCGGTGACAAAATGTTCCAAACACACCCCATGCACAACTCCACCGGGGAAGGTGCCAGACAGGAGTTCTCCTGGTAGTTTTTACACTACCTTGGTAGGCATCTGAAAGACACCACAAAAGTTGTTCTACCTGCTTTCTGGGCTGAGATGGGGAAACGCTAAATTTTGGACTCGGCTGGTGACAAAATGTTCCAAACACACCCCCTGCACAACTCCACCGGGGAAGGTGCCAGACAGGAGTTCTCCTGGTAGTTTTTACATTGATCCGGTAGGCATCTGAAAGATACCACAAAAGATGTTCTACCTGCTTTCTGGGCTGAGATGGGGAACCGCTGAATTTTGGACTCGGCTGGTGACAAAATGTTCCAAACACAACCCATGCACAACTCCACCGGGGAAGGTGCCAGACAGGAGTTCTCCTGGTAGTTTTTACATTGCTCCGGTAGGCATCTGAAAGACACCACAAAAGTTGTTCTACCTGCTTTCTGGGCTGAGATGGGGAACCGCTGAATTTTGGACTCGGCCGGTGACAAAATGTTCCAAACACACCCCATGCACAACTCCACCACGGAAGGTGCCAGACAGGAGTTCTCTTGGTAGTTTTTACACTACCTTGGTAGGCATCTGAAAGGCACCACAAAAGTTGTTCTACCTGCTTTCTGGGCTGAGATGGGGAACCGCTGAATTTTGGACTCGGCTGGTGACAAAATGTTCCAAACACACCCCCTGCACAACTCCACCGGGGAAGGTGCCAGACAGGAGTTCTCCTGGTAGTTTTTACATTGCTCCGGTAGGCATCTGAAAGACACCACAAAAGTTGTTCTACCTGCTTTCTGGGCTGAGATGGGGAACCGCTGAATTTTGGAGTCGGCCGGTGACAAAATGTTCCAAACACACCCCATGCACAACTCCACCGGGGAAGGTGCCAGACAGGAGTTCTCTTGGTAGTTTTTACACTACCTTGGTAGGCATCTAAAAGACACCACAAAAGTTGTTCTACCTGCTTTCTGGGCTGAGATGGGGAACCGCTGAATTTTGGACTCGGCTGGTGACAAAATGTTCCAAACACACCCCCTGCACAACTCCACCGGGGAAGGTGCCAGACAGGAGTTCTCCTGGTAGTTTTTACATTGCTCCGGTAGGCATCTGAAAGACACCACAAAAGATGTTCTACCTGCTTTCTGGGCTGAGATGGGGAACCGCTGAATTTTGGACTCGGCCGGTGACAAAATGTTCCAAACACACCCCATGCACAACTCCACCGGGGAAGGTGCCAGACAGGAGTTCTCCTGGTAGTTTTTACATTGCTCCGGTAGGCATCTGAAAGACACCACAAAAGTTGTTCTACCTGCTTTCTGGGCTGAGATGGGGAACCGCTGAATTTTGGACTCGGCTGGTGACAAAATGTTCCAAACACACCCCCTGCACAACTCCACCGGGGAAGGTGCCAGACAGGAGTTCTCCTGGTAGTTTTTACATTGCTCCGGTAGGCATCTGAAAGACACCACAAAAGTTGTTCTACCTGCTTTCTGGGCTGAGATGGGGAACAGCTGAATTTTGGACTCGGCTGGTGACAAAATGTTCCAAACACACCCCATGCACAACTCCACCGGGGAAGGTGCCAGACAGGAGTTCTCCTGGTAGTTTTTACACTACCTTGGTAGGCATCTGAAAGACACCACAAAAGTTGTTCTACCTGCTTTCTGGGCTGAGATGGGGAATCGCTGAATTTTGGACTCGGCCGGTGACAAAGTGTTCCAAACACACCCCCTGCACAACTCCACCGGGGAAGGTGCCAGACAGGAGTTCTCTTAGTAGTTTTTACACTACCTTGGTAGGCATCTGAAAGACACCACAAAAGTTGTTCTACCTGCTTTCTGGGCTGAGATGGGGAACCGCTGAATTTTGGACTCGGCTGGTGACAAAATGTTCCAAACACACCCCATGCACAACTCCACCGGGGAAGGTGCCAGACAGGAGTTCTCTTAGTAGTTTTTACACTACCTTGGTAGGCATCTGAAAGGCACCACAAAAGTTGTTCTACCTGCTTTCTGGGCTGAGATGGGGAACCGCTGAATTTTGGAGTCGGCTGGTGGCAAAATGTTCCAAACACACCCCATGCACAACTCCACCGGGGAAGGTGCCAGACAGGAGTTCTCCTGGTAGTTTTTACACTACCTTGGTAGGCATCTGAAAGACACCACAAAAGTTGTTCTACCTGCTTTCTGGGCTGAGATGGGGAACCGCTGAATTTTGGACTCGGCCGGTGACAAAATGTTCCAAACACACCCCATGCACAACTCCACCGGGGAAGGTGCCAGACAGGAGTTCTCTTAGTAGTTTTTACACTACCTTGGTAGGCATCTGAAAGACACCACAAAAGTTGTTCTACCTGCTTTCTGGGCTGAGATGGGGAACCGCTGAATTTTGGAGTCGGCTGGTGACAAAATGTTCCAAACACACCCCATGCACAACTCCACCGGGGAAGGTGCCAGACAGGAGTTCTCATGGTAGTTTTTACACTACCTTGGTAGGCATCTGAAAGACACCACAAAAGTTGTTCTACCTGCTTTCTGGGCTGAGATGGGGAATCGCTGAATTTTGGACTCGGCCGGTGACAAAATGTTCCAAACACACCCCATGCACAACTCCACCGGGGAAGGTGCCAGACAGGAGTTCTCTTGGTAGTTTTTACACTACCTTGGTAGGCATCTGAAAGACACCACAAAAGTTGTTCTACCTGCTTTCTGGGCTGAGATGGGGAACCGCTGAATTTTGGAGTCGGCTGGTGACAAAATGTTCCAAACACACCCCATGCACAACTCCACCACGGAAGGTGCCAGACAGGAGTTCTCTTGGTAGTTTTTACACTACCTTGGTAGGCATCTGAAAGACACCACAAAAGTTGTTCTTCCTGCTTTCTGGGCTGAGATGGGGAACCGCTGAATTTTGGAGTCGGCCGGTGACAAAATGTTCCAAACACACCCCATGCACAACTCCACCGGGGAAGGTGCCAGACAGGAGTTCTCTTGGTAGTTTTTACACTACCTTGGTAGGCATCTAAAAGACACCAAAAAAGTTGTTCTACCTGCTTTCTGGGCTGAGATGGGGAACCGCTGAATTTTGGAGTCGGCCGGTGACAAAATGTTCCAAACACACCCCCTGCACAACTCCACCGGGGAAGGTGCCAGGAACGAATTCTGTTGGTAGTTTTTACACTACCTTGGTAGGCAGCTGAAAGGCACAAGAAAAGTTGTTCTACCTGCTTTGTGGGCTGAGATGGGGAACCGCTGAATTTTGGAGTCGGCCGTTGACAAAATGTTCCAAACACACCCCATGCACAACTCCACCGGGGAAGGTGCCAGACAGGAGTTCTCTTGGTAGTTTTTACACTACCTTGGTAGGCAGCTGAAAGACACCACAAAAGTTGTTCTACCTGCTTTCTGGGCTGAGATGGGGAATCGCTGAATTTTGGACTCGGCCGGTGACAAAATGTTCCAAACACACCCCATGCACAACTCCACCGGGGAAGGTGCCAGACAGGAGTTCTCTTGGTAGTTTTTACACTACCTTGGTAGGCAGCTGAAAGACACCACAAAATTTGTTCTACCTGCTTTCTGGGCTGAGATGGGGAACCGCTGAATTTTGGACTCGGCCGGTGATAAAATGTTCCAAACACACCCCCTGCACAACTCCACCGGGGAAGGTGCCAGACAGGAGTTCTCCTGGTAGTTTTTACATTGCTCCGGTAGGCATCTGAAAGACACCACAAAAGTTGTTCTACCTGCTTTCTGGGCTGAGATGGGGAACCGCTGAATTTTGGACTCGGCCGGTGACAAAATGTTTCACAGACACCCCATGCACAACTCCACCGGGGAAGGTGCCAGACAGGAGTTCTCCTGGTAGTTTTTACACTACCTTGGTAGGCATTTGAAAGGCACCACAAAAGTTGTTCTTCCTGCTTTCTGGGCTGAGATGGGGAACCGCTGAATTTTGGAGTCGGCTGGTGGCAAAATGTTCCAAACACACCCCCTGCACAACTCCACCGGGGAAGGTGCCAGACAGGAGTTCTCCTGGTAGTTTTTACATTGATCCAGTAGGCATCTGAAAGATACCACAAAAGATGTTCTACCTGCTTTCTGGGCTGAGATGGGGAACCGCTGAATTTTGGACTCGGCTGGTGACAAAATGTTCCAAACACACCCCATGCACAACTCCACCGGGGAAGGTGCCAGACAGGAGTTCTCCTGGTAGTTTTTACATTGCTCCGGTAGGCATCTGAAAGACACCACAAAAGTTGTTCTACCTGCTTTGTGGGCTGAGATGGGGAACCGCTGAATTTTGGAGTCGGCCGGTGACAAAATGTTCCAAACACACCCCATGCACAACTCCACCGGGGAAGGTGCCAGACAGGAGTTCTCTTAGTAGTTTTTACACTACCTTGGTAGGCATCTGAAAGACACCACAAAAGTTGTTCTACCTGCTTTCTGGGCTGAGATGGGGAAACGCTGAATTTTGGAGTCGGCTGGTGACAAAATGTTCCAAACACACCCCATGCACAACTCCACCGGGGAAGGTGCCAGACAGGAGTTCTCTTGGTAGTTTTTACACTACCTTGGTAGGCATCTGAAAGACACCACAAAAGTTGTTCTACCTGCTTTCTGGGCTGAGATGGGGAACCGCTGAATTTTGGAGTCGGCTGGTGACAAAATGTTCCAAACACACCCCATGCACAACTCCACCGGGGAAGGTGCCAGACAGGAGTTCTCCTGGTAGTTTTTACACTACCTTGGTAGGCATCTGAAAGACACCACAAAAGTTGTTCTACCTGCTTTCTGGGCTGAGATGGGGAATCGCTGAATTTTGGACTCGGCCGGTGACAAAATGTTCCAAACACACCCCATGCACAACTCCACCGGGGAAGGTGTCAGACAGGAGTTCTCCTGGTAGTTTTTACATTGCTCCGGTAGGCATCTGAAAGACACCAAAAAAGTTGTTCTACCTGCTTTCTGGGCTGAGATGGGGAACCGCTGAATTTTGGAGTCGGCCGGTGACAAAATGTTCCAAACACACCCCCTGCACAACTCCACCGGGGAAGGTGCCAGGAACGAATTCTGTTGGTAGTTTTTACACTACCTTGGTAGGCAGCTGAAAGGCACAAGAAAAGTTGTTCTACCTGCTTTGTGGGCTGAGATGGGGAACCGCTGAATTTTGGAGTCGGCCGTTGACAAAATGTTCCAAACACACCCCATGCACAACTCCACCACGGAAGGTGCCAGACAGGAGTTCTCTTGGTAGTTTTTACACTACCTTGGTAGGCAGCTGAAAGACACCACAAAAGTTGTTCTACCTGCTTTCTGGGCTGAGATGGGGAATCGCTGAATTTTGGACTCGGCCGGTGACAAAATGTTCCAAACACACCCCCTGCACAACTCCACCACGGAAGGTGCCAGACAGGAGTTCTCCTGGTAGTTTTTACACTACCTTGGTAGGCATCTGAAAGACACCACAAAAGTTGTTCTACCTGCTTTCTGGGCTGAGATGGGGAACCGCTGAATTTTGGACTCGGCTGGTGATAAAATGTTCCAAACACACCCCCTGCACAACTCCACCGGGGAAGGTGCCAGACAGGAGTTCTCCTGGTAGTTTTTACATTGCTCCGGTAGGCATCTGAAAGACACCACAAAAGTTGTTCTACCTGCTTTCTGGGCTGAGATGGGGAACCGCTGAATTTTGGACTCGGCCGGTGACAAAATGTTTCACAGACACCCCATGCACAACTCCACCGGGGAAGGTGCCAGACAGGAGTTCTCCTGGTAGTTTTTACACTACCTTGGTAGGCATTTGAAAGGCACCACAAAAGTTGTTCTTCCTGCTTTCTGGGCTGAGATGGGGAACCGCTGAATTTTGGAGTCGGCTGGTGACAAAATGTTCCAAACACACCCCCTGCACAACTCCACCGGGGAAGGTGCCAGACAGGAGTTCTCCTGGTAGTTTTTACATTGATCCAGTAGGCATCTGAAAGATACCACAAAAGATGTTCTACCTGCTTTCTGGGCTGAGATGGGGAACCGCTGAATTTTGGACTCGGCTGGTGACAAAATGTTCCAAACACACCCCATGCACAACTCCACCGGGGAAGGTGCCAGACAGGAGTTCTCCTGGTAGTTTTTACATTGCTCCGGTAGGCATCTGAAAGACACCACAAAAGTTGTTCTACCTGCTTTGTGGGCTGAGATGGGGAACCGCTGAATTTTGGACTCGGCCGGTGACAAAATGTTCCAAACACACCCCATGCACAACTCCACCGGGGAAGGTGCCAGACAGGAGTTCTCTTAGTAGTTTTTACACTACCTTGGTAGGCATCTGAAAGACACCACAAAAGTTGTTCTACCTGCTTTCTGGGCTGAGATGGGGAACCGCTGAATTTTGGACTCGGCTGGTGACAAAATGTTCCAAACACACCCCATGCACAACTCCACCGGGGAAGGTGCCAGACAGGAGTTCTCTTGGCAGTTTTTACACTGCCTTGGTAGGCAGCTGAAAGACACCACAAAAGTTGTTCTACCTGCTTTCTGGGCTGAGATGGGGAATCGCTGAATTTTGGACTCGGCCGGTGACAAAATGTTCCAAACACACCCCCTGCACAACTCCACCGGGGAAGGTGCCAGACAGGAGTTCTCCTGGTAGTTTTTACACTACCTTGGTAGGCATCTGAAAGACACCACAAAAGTTGTTCTACCTGCTTTCTGGGCTGAGATGGGGAAACGCTAAATTTTGGACTCGGCCGGTGACAAAATGTTCCAAACACACCCCCTGCACAACTCCACCGGGGAAGGTGCCAGACAGGAGTTCTCCTGGTAGTTTTTACATTGATCCGGTAGGCATCTGAAAGATACCACAAAAGATGTTCTACCTGCTTTCTGGGCTGAGATGGGGAACCGCTGAATTTTGGACTCGGCTGGTGACAAAATGTTCCAAACACACCCCATGCACAACTCCACCGGGGAAGGTGCCAGACAGGAGTTCTCCTGGTAGTTTTTACATTGCTCCGGTAGGCATCTGAAAGACACCACAAAAGTTGTTCTACCTGCTTTCTGGGCTGAGATGGGGAACCGCTGAATTTTGGACTCGGCCGGTGACAAAATGTTTCACAGACACCCCATGCACAACTCCACCGGGGAAGGTGCCAGACAGGAGTTCTCCTGGTAGTTTTTACACTACCTTGGTAGGCATTTGAAAGGCACCACAAAAGTTGTTCTTCCTGCTTTCTGGGCTGAGATGGGGAACCGCTGAATTTTGGAGTCGGCTGGTGACAAAATGTTCCAAACACACCCCCTGCACAACTCCACCGGGGAAGGTGCCAGACAGGAGTTCTCCTGGTAGTTTTTACATTGATCCAGTAGGCATCTGAAAGATACCACAAAAGATGTTCTACCTGCTTTCTGGGCTGAGATGGGGAACCGCTGAATTTTGGACTCGGCTGGTGACAAAATGTTCCAAACACACCCCATGCACAACTCCACCGGGGAAGGTGCCAGACAGGAGTTCTCCTGGTAGTTTTTACATTGCTCCGGTAGGCATCTGAAAGACACCACAAAAGTTGTTCTACCTGCTTTGTGGGCTGAGATGGGGAACCGCTGAATTTTGGACTCGGCCGGTGACAAAATGTTCCAAACACACCCCATGCACAACTCCACCGGGGAAGGTGCCAGACAGGAGTTCTCTTAGTAGTTTTTACACTACCTTGGTAGGCATCTGAAAGACACCACAAAAGTTGTTCTACCTGCTTTCTGGGCTGAGATGGGGAACCGCTGAATTTTGGACTCGGCTGGTGACAAAATGTTCCAAACACACCCCATGCACAACTCCACCGGGGAAGGTGCCAGACAGGAGTTCTCTTGGCAGTTTTTACACTGCCTTGGTAGGCAGCTGAAAGACACCACAAAAGTTGTTCTACCTGCTTTCTGGGCTGAGATGGGGAATCGCTGAATTTTGGACTCGGCCGGTGACAAAATGTTCCAAACACACCCCCTGCACAACTCCACCGGGGAAGGTGCCAGACAGGAGTTCTCCTGGTAGTTTTTACACTACCTTGGTAGGCATCTGAAAGACACCACAAAAGTTGTTCTACCTGCTTTCTGGGCTGAGATGGGGAAACGCTAAATTTTGGACTCGGCCGGTGACAAAATGTTCCAAACACACCCCCTGCACAACTCCACCGGGGAAGGTGCCAGACAGGAGTTCTCCTGGTAGTTTTTACATTGATCCGGTAGGCATCTGAAAGATACCACAAAAGATGTTCTACCTGCTTTCTGGGCTGAGATGGGGAACCGCTGAATTTTGGACTCGGCTGGTGACAAAATGTTCCAAACACACCCCATGCACAACTCCACCGGGGAAGGTGCCAGACAGGAGTTCTCCTGGTAGTTTTTACATTGCTCCGGTAGGCATCTGAAAGACACCACAAAAGTTGTTCTACCTGCTTTCTGGGCTGAGATGGGGAACCGCTGAATTTTGGAGTCGGCCGGTGACAAAATGTTCCAAACACACCCCATGCACAACTCCACCGGGGAAGGTGCCAGACAGGAGTTCTCTTGGTAGTTTTTACACTACCTTGGTAGGCATCTAAAAGACACCACAAAAGTTGTTCTACCTGCTTTCTGGGCTGAGATGGGGAACCGCTGAATTTTGGACTCGGCTGGTGACAAAATGTTCCAAACACACCCCCTGCACAACTCCACCGGGGAAGGTGCCAGACAGGAGTTCTCCTGGTAGTTTTTACATTGCTCCGGTAGGCATCTGAAAGACACCACAAAAGATGTTCTACCTGCTTTCTGGGCTGAGATGGGGAACCGCTGAATTTTGGACTCGGCCGGTGACAAAATGTTCCAAACACACCCCATGCACAACTCCACCGGGGAAGGTGCCAGACAGGAGTTCTCCTGGTAGTTTTTACATTGCTCCGGTAGGCATCTGAAAGACACCACAAAAGTTGTTCTACCTGCTTTCTGGGCTGAGATGGGGAACCGCTGAATTTTGGACTCGGCTGGTGACAAAATGTTCCAAACACACCCCCTGCACAACTCCACCGGGGAAGGTGCCAGACAGGAGTTCTCCTGGTAGTTTTTACATTGCTCCGGTAGGCATCTGAAAGACACCACAAAAGTTGTTCTACCTGCTTTCTGGGCTGAGATGGGGAACCGCTGAATTTTGGACTCGGCTGGTGACAAAATGTTCCAAACACACCCCATGCACAACTCCACCGGGGAAGGTGCCAGACAGGAGTTCTCCTGGTAGTTTTTACACTACCTTGGTAGGCAGCTGAAAGACACCACAAAAGTTGTTCTACCTGCTTTCTGGGCTGAGATGGGGAATCGCTAAATTTTGGACTCGGCCGGTGACAAAGTGTTCCAAACACACCCCATGCACAACTCCACCGGGGAAGGTGCCAGACAGGAGTTCTCTTAGTAGTTTTTACACTACCTTGGTAGGCATCTGAAAGACACCACAAAAGTTGTTCTACCTGCTTTCTGGGCTGAGATGGGGAACCGCTGAATTTTGGAGTCGGCTGGTGACAAAATGTTCCAAACACACCCCATGCACAACTCCACCACGGAAGGAGCCAGACAGGACTTCTCCTGGTAGTTTTTACATTGCTCCGGTAGGCATCTGAAAGACACCACAAAAGTTGTTCTACCTGCTTTCTGGGCTGAGATAGGGAACCGCTGAATTTTGGAGTCGGCTGGTGACAAAATGTTCCAAACACACCCCCTGCACAACTCCACCGGGGAAGGTGCCAGACAGGAGTTCTCCTGGTAGTTTTTACATTGCTCCGGTAGGCATCTGAAAGACACCACAAAAGTTGTTCTACCTGCTTTCTGGGCTGAGATGGGGAACCGCTGAATTTTGGAGTCGGCCGGTGACAAAATGTTCCACAGACACCCCCTGCACAACTCCACCGGGGAAGGTGCCAGGAACGAATTCTGTTGGTAGTTTTTACACTACCTTGGTAGGCAGCTGAAAGGCACAAGAAAAGTTGTTGTACCTGCTTTGTGGGCTGAGATGGGGAACCGCTGAATTTTGGAGTCGGCCGTTGACAAAATGTTCCAAACACACCCCATGCACAACTCCACCGGGGAAGGTGCCAGACAGGAGTTCTCCTGGTAGTTTTTACACTACCTTGGTAGGCATCTGAAAGACACCACAAAAGTTGTTCTACCTGCTTTCTGGGCTGAGATGGGGAAACGCTGAATTTTGGAGTCGGCTGGTGACAAAATGTTCCAAACACACCCCATGCACAACTCCACCGGGGAAGGTGCCAGACAGGAGTTCTCCTGGTAGTTTTTACACTACCTTGGTAGGCATCTGAAAGACACCACAAAAGTTGTTCTTCCTGCTTTCTGGGCTGAGATGGGGAACCGCTGAATTTTGGACTCGGCCGGTGACAAAATGTTCCAAACACACCCCATGCACAACTCCACCGGGGAAGGTGCCAGACAGGAGTTCTCCTGGTAGTTTTTACATTGCTCCGGTAGGCATCTGAAAGACACCACAAAAGTTGTTCTACCTGCTTTCTGGGCTGAGATGGGGAACAGCTGAATTTTGGACTCGGCCGGTGACAAAATGTTCCAAACACACCCCATGCACAACTCCACCGGGGAAGGTGCCAGACAGGAGTTCTCCTGGTAGTTTTTACATTGCTCCGGTAGGCATCTGAAAGACACCACAAAAGTTGTTCTACCTGCTTTCTGGGCTGAGATGGGGAACCGCTGAATTTTGGACTCGGCCGTTGACAAAATGTTCCAAACACACCCCATGCACAACTCCACCGGGGAAGGTGCCAGACAGGAGTTCTCTTGGTAGTTTTTACACTACCTTGGTAGGCAGCTGAAAGACACCACAAAAGTTGTTCTACCTGCTTTCTGGGCTGAGATAGGGAACCGCTGAATTTTGGAGTCGGCTGGTGACAAAATGTTCCAAACACACCCCCTGCACAACTCCACCGGGGAAGGTGCCAGACAGGAGTTCTCCTGGTAGTTTTTACATTGCTCAGGTAGGCATCTGAAAGACACCACAAAAGTTGTTCTACCTGCTTTCTGGGCTGAGATGGGGAACAGCTGAATTTTGGACTCGGCTGGTGACAAAATGTTCCAAACACACCCCATGCACAACTCCACCGGGGAAGGTGCCAGACAGGAGTTCTCCTGGTAGTTTTTACACTACCTTGGTAGGCATCTGAAAGACACCACAAAAGTTGTTCTACCTGCTTTCTGGGCTGAGATGGGGAATCGCTGAATTTTGGACTCGGCCGGTGACAAAATGTTCCAAACACACCCCATGCACAACTCCACCGGGGAAGGTGCCAGACAGGAGTTCTCTTAGTAGTTTTTACACTACCTTGGTAGGCATCTGAAAGACACCACAAAAGTTGTTCTACCTGCTTTCTGGGCTGAGATGGGGAAACGCTGAATTTTGGAGTCGGCTGGTGACAAAATGTTCCAAACACACCCCATGCACAACTCCACCGGGGAAGGTGCCAGACAGGAGTTCTCTTGGTAGTTTTTACAGTACCTTGGTAGGCATTTGAAAGGCACCACAAAAGTTGTTCTTCCTGCTTTCTGGGCTGAGATGGGGAACCGCTGAATTTTGGAGTCGGCCGGTGACAAAATGTTCCAAACACACCCCATGCACAACTCCACCGGGGAAGGTGCCAGACAGGAGTTCTCTTGGTAGTTTTTACACTACCTTGGTAGGCATCTAAAAGACACCACAAAAGTTGTTCTACCTGCTTTCTGGGCTGAGATGGGGAACCGCTGAATTTTGGACTCGGCTGGTGACAAAATTTTCCAAACACACCCCATGCACAACTCCACCGGGGAAGGTGCCAGACAGGAGTTCTCCTGGTAGTTTTTACATTGCTCCGGTAGGCATCTGAAAGATACCACAAAAGATGTTCTACCTGCTTTCTGGGCTGAGATGGGGAACCGCTGAATTTTGGACTCGGCCGGTGACAAAATGTTCCAAACACACCCCCTGCACAACTCCACCGGGGAAGGTGCCAGACAGGAGTTCTCCTGGTAGTTTTTACATTGCTCCGGTAGGCATCTGAAAGACACCACAAAAGTTGTTCTACCTGCTTTCTGGGCTGAGATGGGGAACCGCTGAATTTTGGAGTCGGCCGTTGACAAAATGTTCCAAACACACCCCATGCACAACTCCACCGGGGAAGGTGCCAGACAGGAGTTCTCTTGGTAGTTTTTACACTACCTTGGTAGGCAGCTGAAAGACACCACAAAAGTTGTTCTACCTGCTTTCTGGGCTGAGATGGGGAATCGCTGAATTTTGGACTCGGCCGGTGACAAAATGTTCCAAACACACCCCCTGCACAACTCCACCGGGGAAGGTGCCAGACAGGAGTTCTCTTGGTAGTTTTTACACTACCTTGGTAGGCAGCTGAAAGGCACCACAAAAGTTGTTCTACCTGCTTTCTGGGCTGAGATGGGGAACCGCTGAATTTTGGACTCGGCTGGTGATAAAATGTTCCAAACACACCCCCTGCACAACTCCACCGGGGAAGGTGCCAGACAGGAGTTCTCCTGGTAGTTTTTACATTGCTCCGGTAGGCATCTGAAAGACACCACAAAAGTTGTTCTACCTGCTTTCTGGGCTGAGATGGGGAACCGCTGAATTTTGGACTCGGCCGGTGACAAAATGTTTCACAGACACCCCATGCACAACTCCACCGGGGAAGGTGCCAGACAGGAGTTCTCCTGGTAGTTTTTACACTACCTTGGTAGGCATTTGAAAGGCACCACAAAAGTTGTTCTTCCTGCTTTCTGGGCTGAGATGGGGAACCGCTGAATTTTGGAGTCGGCTGGTGGCAAAATGTTCCAAACACACCCCCTGCACAACTCCACCGGGGAAGGTGCCAGACAGGAGTTCTCCTGGTAGTTTTTACATTGATCCAGTAGGCATCTGAAAGATACCACAAAAGATGTTCTACCTGCTTTCTGGGCTGAGATAGGGAAACGCTGAATTTTGGACTCGGCTGGTGACAAAATGTTCCAAACACACCCCATGCACAACTCCACCGGGGAAGGTGCCAGACAGGAGTTCTCCTGGTAGTTTTTACATTGCTCCGGTAGGCATCTGAAAGGCACCACAAAAGTTGTTCTACCTGCTTTGTGGGCTGAGATGTGGAACCGCTGAATTTTGGACTCGGCCGGTGACAAAATGTTCCAAACACACCCCATGCACAACTCCACCGGGGAAGGTGCCAGACAGGAGTTCTCTTAGTAGTTTTTACACTACCTTGGTAGGCATCTGAAAGACACCACAAAAGTTGTTCTACCTGCTTTCTGGGCTGAGATGGGGAATCGCTGAATTTTGGAGTCGGCTGGTGACAAAATGTTCCAAACACACCCCATGCACAACTCCACCGGGGAAGGTGCCAGACAGGAGTTCTCTTGGCAGTTTTTACACTGCCTTGGTAGGCAGCTGAAAGACACCACAAAAGTTGTTCTACCTGCTTTCTGGGCTGAGATGGGGAATCGCTGAATTTTGGACTCGGCCGGTGACAAAATGTTCCAAACACACCCCATGCACAACTCCACCGGGGAAGGTGCCAGACAGGAGTTCTCCTGGTAGTTTTTACACTACCTTGGTAGGCATCTGAAAGACACCACAAAAGTTGTTCTACCTGCTTTCTGGGCTGAGATGGGGAAACGCTAAATTTTGGACTCGGCCGGTGACAAAATGTTCCAAACACACCCCCTGCACAACTCCACCGGGGAAGGTGCCAGACAGGAGTTCTCCTGGTAGTTTTTACATTGCTCCGGTAGGCATCTGAAAGATACCACAAAAGATGTTCTACCTGCTTTCTGGGCTGAGATGGGGAACCGCTGAATTTTGGACTCGGCTGGTGACAAAATGTTCCAAAGACACCCCATGCACAACTCCACCGGGGAAGGTGCCAGACAGGAGTTCTCCTGGTAGTTTTTACATTGCTCCGGTAGGCATCTGAAAGACACCACAAAAGTTGTTCTACCTGCTTTCTGGGCTGAGATGGGGAACCGCTGAATTTTGGACTCGGCTGGTGACAAAATGTTCCAAACACACCCCCTGCACAACTCCACCGGGGAAGGTGCCAGACAGGAGTTCTCCTGGTAGTTTTTACATTGCTCCGGTAGGCATCTGAAAGACACCACAAAAGATGTTCTACCTGCTTTCTGGGCTGAGATGGGGAACCGCTGAATTTTGGACTCGGCCGGTGACAAAATGTTCCAAACACACCCCATGCACAACTCCACCGGGGAAGGTGCCAGACAGGAGTTCTCCTGGTAGTTTTTACATTGCTCCGGTAGGCATCTGAAAGACACCACAAAAGTTGTTCTACCTGCTTTCTGGGCTGAGATGGGGAACCGCTGAATTTTGGACTCGGCTGGTGACAAAATGTTCCAAACACACCCCCTGCACAACTCCACCGGGGAAGGTGCCAGACAGGAGTTCTCCTGGTAGTTTTTACATTGCTCCGGTAGGCATCTGAAAGACACCACAAAAGTTGTTCTACCTGCTTTCTGGGCTGAGATGGGGAACAGCTGAATTTTGGACTCGGCTGGTGACAAAATGTTCCAAACACACCCCATGCACAACTCCACCGGGGAAGGTGCCAGACAGGGGTTCTCCTGGTAGTTTTTACACTACCTTGGTAGGCATCTGAAAGACACCACAAAAGTTGTTCTACCTGCTTTCTGGGCTGAGATGGGGAATCGCTAAATTTTGGACTCGGCCGGTGACAAAGTGTTCCAAACACACCCCATGCACAACTCCACCGGGGAAGGTGCCAGACAGGAGTTCTCTTAGTAGTTTTTACACTACCTTGGTAGGCATCTGAAAGACACCACAAAAGTTGTTCTACCTGCTTTCTGGGCTGAGATGGGGAAACGCTGAATTTTGGAGTCGGCTGGTGACAAAATGTTCCAAACACACCCCATGCACAACTCCACCACGGAAGGAGCCAGACAGGACTTCTCCTGGTAGTTTTTACATTGCTCCGGTAGGCATCTGAAAGACACCACAAAAGTTGTTCTACCTGCTTTCTGGGCTGAGATAGGGAACCGCTGAATTTTGGAGTCGGCTGGTGACAAAATGTTCCAAACACACCCCCTGCACAACTCCACCGGGGAAGGTGCCAGACAGGAGTTCTCCTGGTAGTTTTTACATTGCTCCGGTAGGCATCTGAAAGACACCACAAAAGTTGTTCTACCTGCTTTCTGGGCTGAGATGGGGAACCGCTGAATTTTGGAGTCGGCCGGTGACAAAATGTTCCACAGACACCCCATGCACAACTCCACCGGGGAAGGTGCCAGGAACGAATTCTGTTGGTAGTTTTTACACTACCTTGGTAGGCAGCTGAAAGGCACAAGAAAAGTTGTTGTACCTGCTTTGTGGGCTGAGATGGGGAACCGCTGAATTTTGGAGTCGGCCGTTGACAAAATGTTCCAAACACACCCCATGCACAACTCCACCGGGGAAGGTGCCAGACAGGAGTTCTCCTGGTAGTTTTTACACTACCTTGGTAGGCATCTGAAAGACACCACAAAAGTTGTTCTACCTGCTTTCTGGGCTGAGATGGGGAACCGCTGAATTTTGGACTCGGCTGGTGACAAAATGTTCCAAACACACCCCATGCACAACTCCACCGGGGAAGGTGCCAGACAGGAGTTCTCCTGGTAGTTTTTACACTACCTTGGTAGGCATCTGAAAGACACCACAAAAGTTGTTCTTCCTGCTTTCTGGGCTGAGATGGGGAAACGCTGAATTTTGGAGTCGGCCGGTGACAAAATGTTCCAAACACACCCCATGCACAACTCCACCACGGAAGGTGCCAGACAGGAGTTCTCCTGGTAGTTTTTACACTACCTTGGTAGGCATCTAAAAGACACCACAAAAGTTGTTGTACCTGCTTTCTGGGCTGAGATGGGGAACCGCTGAATTTTGGACTCGGCCGGTGACAAAATGTTCCAAACACACCCCATGCACAACTCCACCGGGGAAGGTGCCAGACAGGAGTTCTCCTGGTAGTTTTTACATTGCTCCGGTAGGCATCTGAAAGACACCACAAAAGTTGTTCTACCTGCTTTCTGGGCTGAGATGGGGAACCGCTGAATTTTGGACTCGGCCGGTGACAAAATGTTCCAAACACACCCCCTGCACAACTCCACCGGGGAAGGTGCCAGACAGGAGTTCTCCTGGTAGTTTTTACATTGCTCCGGTAGGCATCTGAAAGACACCACAAAAGTTGTTCTACCTGCTTTCTGGGCTGAGATGGGGAACCGCTGAATTTTGGACTCGGCCGTTGACAAAATGTTCCAAACACACCCCATGCACAACTCCACCGGGGAAGGTGCCAGACAGGAGTTCTCTTGGTAGTTTTTACACTACCTTGGTAGGCATCTGAAAGACACCACAAAAGTTGTTCTACCTGCTTTCTGGGCTGAGATAGGGAACCGCTGAATTTTGGAGTCGGCTGGTGACAAAATGTTCCAAACACACCCCCTGCACAACTCCACCGGGGAAGGTGCCAGACAGGAGTTCTCCTGGTAGTTTTTACATTGCTCAGGTAGGCATCTGAAAGACACCACAAAAGTTGTTCTACCTGCTTTCTGGGCTGAGATGGGGAACAGCTGAATTTTGGACTCGGCTGGTGACAAAATGTTCCAAACACACCCCATGCACAACTCCACCGGGGAAGGTGCCAGACAGGAGTTCTCCTGGTAGTTTTTACACTACCTTGGTAGGCATCTGAAAGACACCACAAAAGTTGTTCTACCTGCTTTCTGGGCTGAGATGGGGAACCGCTGAATTTTGGACTCGGCCGGTGACAAAATGTTCCAAACACACCCCATGCACAACTCCACCGGGGAAGGTGCCAGACAGGAGTTCTCTTAGTAGTTTTTACACTACCTTGGTAGGCATCTGAAAGACACCACAAAAGTTGTTCTACCTGCTTTCTGGGCTGAGATGGGGAAACGCTGAATTTTGGAGTCGGCTGGTGACAAAATGTTCCAAACACACCCCATGCACAACTCCACCGGGGAAGGTGCCAGACAGGAGTTCTCTTGGTAGTTTTTACAGTACCTTGGTAGGCATTTGAAAGGCACCACAAAAGTTGTTCTTCCTGCTTTCTGGGCTGAGATGGGGAACCGCTGAATTTTGGAGTCGGCCGGTGACAAAATGTTCCAAACACACCCCATGCACAACTCCACCACGGAAGGTGCCAGACAGGAGTTCTCCTGGTAGTTTTTACACTACCTTGGTAGGCATCTGAAAGACACCACAAAAGTTGTTCTACCTGCTTTCTGGGCTGAGATGGGGAACCGCTGAATTTTGGACTCGGCCGGTGACAAAATGTTCCAAACACACCCCATGCACAACTCCACCGGGGAAGGTGCCAGACAGGAGTTCTCTTGGTAGTTTTTACACTACCTTGGTAGGCATCTAAAAGACACCACAAAAGTTGTTGTACCTGCTTTCTGGGCTGAGATGGGGAACCGCTGAATTTTGGACTCGGCTGGTGACAAAATGTTCCAAACACACCCCATGCACAACTCCACCGGGGAAGGTGCCAGACAGGAGTTCTCCTGGTAGTTTTTACATTGCTCCGGTAGGCATCTGAAAGACACCACAAAAGTTGTTCTACCTGCTTTCTGGGCTGAGATGGGGAACCGCTGAATTTTGGACTCGGCTGGTGACAAAATGTTCCAAACACACCCCATGCACAACTCCACCGGGGAAGGTGCCAGACAGGAGTTCTCTTGGTAGTTTTTACACTACCTTGGTAGGCATCTGAAAGACACCACAAAAGTTGTTCTACCTGCTTTCTGGGCTGAGATGGGGAAACGCTGAATTTTGGACTCGGCTGGTGACAAAATGTTCCAAACACACCCCATGCACAACTCCACCGGGGAAGGTGCCAGACAGGAGTTCTCCTGGTAGTTTTTACACTACCTTGGTAGGCATCTGAAAGACACCACAAAAGTTGTTCTACCTGCTTTCTGGGCTGAGATGGGGAGTCGCTGAATTTTGGAGTCGGCCGGTGACAAAATGTTCCAAACACACCCCATGCACAACTCCACCGGGGAAGGTGCCAGACAGGAGTTCTCTTCGTAGTTTTTACACTACCTTGGTAGGCATCTGAAAGACACCACAAAAGTTGTTCTACCTGCTTTCTGGGCTGAGATGGGGAACAGCTGAATTTTGGAGTCGGCCGGTGACAAAATGTTCCAAACACACCCCCTGCACAACTCCACCGGGGAAGGTGCCAGACAGGAGTTCTCCTGGTAGTTTTTACATTGCTCCGGTAGGCATCTGAAAGACACCACAAAAGTTGTTCTACCTGCTTTCTGGGCTGAGATGGGGAACCGCTGATTTTTGGAGTCGGCCGGTGACAAAATTTTTCACAGACACCCCATGCACAACTCCACCGGGGAAGGTGCCAGACAGGAGTTCTCTTCGTAGTTTTTACACTACCTTGGTAGGCATCTGAAAGACACCACAAAAGTTGTTCTACCTGCTTTCTGGGCTGAGATGGGGAACCGCTGAATTTTGGACTCGGCTGGTGACAAAATGTTCCAAACACACCCCCTGCACAACTCCACCGGGGAAGGTGCCAGACAGGAGTTCTCCTGGTAGTTTTTACATTGATCCGGTAGGCAGCTGAAAGGCACCACAAAAGATGTTCTACCTGCTTTCTGGGCTGAGATGGGGAACCGCTGAATTTTGGACTCGGCTGGTGACAAAATGTTCCAAACACACCCCATGCACAACTCCACCGGGGAAGGTGCCAGACAGGAGTTCTCTTAGTAGTTTTTACACTACCTTGGTAGGCATCTGAAAGGCACCACAAAAGTTGTTCTACCTGCTTTCTGGGCTGAGATGGGGAACCGCTGAATTTTGGAGTCGGCTGGTGGCAAAATGTTCCAAACACACCCCATGCACAACTCCACCGGGGAAGGTGCCAGACAGGAGTTCTCCTGGTAGTTTTTACACTACCTTGGTAGGCATCTGAAAGACACCACAAAAGTTGTTCTACCTGCTTTCTGGGCTGAGATGGGGAACCGCTGAATTTTGGAGTCGGCTGGTGACAAAATGTTCCAAACACACCCCATGCACAACTCCACCGGGGAAGGTGCCAGACAGGAGTTCTCTTAGTAGTTTTTACACTACCTTGGTAGGCATCTGAAAGACACCACAAAAGTTGTTCTACCTGCTTTCTGGGCTGAGATGGGGAAACGCTGAATTTTGGAGTCGGCTGGTGACAAAATGTTCCAAACACACCCCATGCACAACTCCACCGGGGAAGGTGCCAGACAGGAGTTCTCCTGGTAGTTTTTACATTGGTCCGGTAGGCATCTGAAAGACACCAAAAATGTTGTTCTACCTGCTTTCTGGGCTGAGATGGGGAACAGCTGAATTTTGGACTCGGCCGGTGACAAAATGTTCCAAACACACCCCATGCACAACTCCACCGGGGAAGGTGCCAGGAACGAATTCTCTTGGTAGTTTTTACACTACCTTGGTAGGCAGCTGAAAGGCACAAGAAAAGTTGTTCTACCTGCTTTGTGGGCTGAGATGGGGAACCGCTGAATTTTGGACTCGGCCGTTGACAAAATGTTCCAAACACACCCCATGCACAACTCCACCGGGGAAGGTGCCAGACAGGAGTTCTCTTGGTAGTTTTTACACTACCTTGGTAGGCAGCTGAAAGGCACCACAAAAGTTGTTCTACCTGCTTTCTGGGCTGAGATGGGGAAACGCTGAATTTTGGACTCGGCTGGTGACAAAATGTTCCAAACACACCCCATGCACAACTCCACCGGGGAAGGTGCCAGACAGGAGTTCTCTTCGTAGTTTTTACACTACCTTGGTAGGCAGCTGAAAGACACCACAAAAGTTGTTCTACCTGCTTTCTGGGCTGAGATGGGGAACCGCTGAATTTTGGACTCGGCTGGTGATAAAATGTTCCAAACACACCCCCTGCACAACTCCACCGGGGAAGGTGCCATACAGGAGTTCTCCTGGTAGTTTTTACATTGCTCCGGTAGGCATCTGAAAGACACCACAAAAGTTGTTCTACCTGCTTTCTGGGCTGAGATGGGGAACCGCTGAATTTTGGACTCGGCTGGTGACAAAATGTTCCAAACACACCCCCTGCACAACTCCACCGGGAAGGTGCCAGACAGGAGTTCTCCTGGTAGTTTTTACATTGATCCGGTAGGCATCTGAAAGATACCACAAAAGATGTTCTACCTGCTTTCTGGGCTGAGATGGGGAACCGCTGAATTTTGGACTCGGCCGGTGACAAAATGTTCCAAACACACCCCCTGCACAACTCCACCGGGGAAGGTGCCAGACAGGAGTTCTCTTAGTAGTTTTTACACTACCTTGGTAGGCATCTGAAAGACACCACAAAAGTTGTTCTACCTGCTTTCTGGGCTGAGATGGGGAAACGCTGAATTTTGGACTCGGCTGGTGACAAAATGTTCCAAACACACCCCATGCACAACTCCACCGGGGAAGGTGCCAGACAGGAGTTCTCCTGGTAGTTTTTACACTACCTTGGTAGGCATCTGAAAGACACCACAAAAGTTGTTCTACCTGCTTTCTGGGCTGAGATGGGGAATCGCTGAATTTTGGAGTCGGCCGGTGACAAAATGTTCCAAACACACCCCATGCACAACTCCACCGGGGAAGGTGCCAGACAGGAGTTCTCCTGGTAGTTTTTACATTGCTCCGGTAGGCATCTGAAAGACACCACAAAAGTTGTTCTACCTGCTTTCTGGGCTGAGATGGGGAACCGCTGAATTTTGGAGTCGGCCGGTGACAAAATGTTCCAAACACACCCCCTGCACAACTCCACCGGGGAAGGTGCCAGGAACGAATTCTGTTGGTAGTTTTTACACTACCTTGGTAGGCAGCTGAAAGGCACAAGAAAAGTTGTTCTACCTGCTTTGTGGGCTGAGATGGGGAACCGCTGAATTTTGGAGTCGGCCGTTGACAAAATGTTCCAAACACACCCCATGCACAACTCCACCGGGGAAGGTGCCAGACAGGAGTTCTCTTGGTAGTTTTTACACTACCTTGGTAGGCAGCTGAAAGACACCACAAAAGTTGTTCTACCTGCTTTCTGGGCTGAGATGGGGAATCGCTGAATTTTGGACTCGGCCGGTGACAAAATGTTCCAAACACACCCCATGCACAACTCCACCGGGGAAGGTGCCAGACAGGAGTTCTCTTGGTAGTTTTTACACTACCTTGGTAGGCAGCTGAAAGACACCACAAAAGTTGTTCTACCTGCTTTCTGGGCTGAGATGGGGAACCGCTGAATTTTGGACTCGGCTGGTGATAAAATGTTCCAAACACACCCCCTGCACAACTCCACCGGGGAAGGTGCCAGACAGGAGTTCTCCTGGTAGTTTTTACATTGCTCCGGTAGGCATCTGAAAGACACCACAAAAGTTGTTCTACCTGCTTTCTGGGCTGAGATGGGGAACCGCTGAATTTTGGACTCGGCCGGTGACAAAATGTTTCACAGACACCCCATGCACAACTCCACCGGGGAAGGTGCCAGACAGGAGTTCTCCTGGTAGTTTTTACACTACCTTGGTAGGCATTTGAAAGGCACCACAAAAGTTGTTCTTCCTGCTTTCTGGGCTGAGATGGGGAACCGCTGAATTTTGGAGTCGGCTGGTGGCAAAATGTTCCAAACACACCCCCTGCACAACTCCACCGGGGAAGGTGCCAGACAGGAGTTCTCCTGGTAGTTTTTACATTGATTCAGTAGGCATCTGAAAGATACCACAAAAGATGTTCTACCTGCTTTCTGGGCTGAGATGGGGAACCGCTGAATTTTGGACTCGGCTGGTGACAAAATGTTCCAAACACACCCCATGCACAACTCCACCGGGGAAGGTGCCAGACAGGAGTTCTCTTAGTAGTTTTTACACTACCTTGGTAGGCATCTGAAAGACACCACAAAAGTTGTTCTACCTGCTTTGTGGTCTGAGATGGGGAACCGCTGAATTTTGGACTCGGCCGGTGACAAAATGTTCCAAACACACCCCCTGCACAACTCCACCGGGGAAGGTGCCAGACAGGAGTTCTCTTAGTAGTTTTTACACTACCTTGGTAGGCATCTGAAAGACACCACAAAAGTTGTTCTACCTGCTTTCTGGGCTGAGATGGGGAAACGCTGAATTTTGGAGTCGGCTGGTGACAAAATGTTCCAAACACACCCCATGCACAACTCCACCGAGGAAGGTGCCAGAAACGAGTTCTGTTGGTAGTTTTTACACTACCCCGGTAGGCAGCTGAAAGGCACCACAAAAGTTGTTCTACCTGCTTTCTGGGCTGAGATGGGGAATCGCTGAATTTTGGACTCGCCGGTGACAAAATGTTCCAAACACACCCCATGCACAACTCCACCGGGGAAGGTGCCAGACAGGAGTTCTCCTGGTAGTTTTTACACTACCTTGGTAGGCATCTGAAAGACACCACAAAAGTTGTTCTACCTGCTTTCTGGGCTGAGATGGGGAAACGCTAAATTTTGGACTCGGCCGGTGACAAAATGTTCCAAACACACCCCCTGCACAACTCCACCGGGGAAGGTGCCAGACAGGAGTTCTCCTGGTAGTTTTTACATTGATCCGGTAGGCATCTGAAAGATACCACAAAAGATGTTCTACCTGCTTTCTGGGCTGAGATGGGGAAACGCTGAATTTTGGAGTCGGCTGGTGACAAAATGTTCCAAACACACCCCATGCACAACTCCACCGGGGAAGGTGCCAGACAGGAGTTCTCCTGGTAGTTTTTACATTGCTCCGGTAGGCATCTGAAAGACACCACAAAAGTTGTTCTACCTGCTTTCTGGGCTGAGATGGGGAACCGCTGAATTTTGGAGTCGGCCGGTGACAAAATGTTCCAAACACACCCCATGCACAACTCCACCGGGGAAGGTGCCAGACAGGAGTTCTCCTGGTAGTTTTTACACTACCTTGGTAGGCATCTAAAAGACACCACAAAAGTTGTTCTACCTGCTTTCTGGGCTGAGATGGGGAACCGCTGAATTTTGGACTCGGCTGGTGACAAAATGTTCCAAACACACCCCCTGCACAACTCCACCGGGGAAGGTGCCAGACAGGAGTTCTCCTGGTAGTTTTACATTGCTCCGGTAGGCATCTGAAAGACACCACAAAAGTTGTTCTACCTGCTTTCTGGGCTGAGATGGGGAACCGCTGAATTTTGGAGTCGGCCGGTGACAAAATGTTCCAAACACACCCCATGCACAACTCCACCGGGGAAGGTGCCAGACAGGAGTTCTCTTGGTAGTTTTTACACTACCTTGGTAGGCATCTAAAAGACACCACAAAAGTTGTTCTACCTGCTTTCTGGGCTGAGATGGGGAACCGCTGAATTTTGGACTCGGCCGGTGACAAAATGTTCCAAACACACCCCCTGCACAACTCCACCGGGGAAGGTGCCAGACAGGAGTTCTCTTGGTAGTTTTTACATTGCTCCAGTAGGCATCTGAAAGACACCACAAAAGTTGTTCTACCTGCTTTCTGGGCTGAGATGGGGAACCGCTGAATTTTGGACTCGGCCGTTGACAAAATGTTCCAAACACACCCCATGCACAACTCCACCGGGGAAGGTGCCAGACAGGAGTTCTCTTGGTAGTTTTTACACTACCTTGGTAGGCATCTAAAAGACACCACAAAAGTTGTTCTACCTGCTTTCTGGGCTGAGATGGGGAACCGCTGAATTTTGGACTCGGCTGGTGACAAAATGTTCCAAACACACCCCCTGCACAACTCCACCGGGGAAGGTGCCAGACAGGAGTTCTCCTGGTAGTTTTACATTGCTCCGGTAGGCATCTGAAAGACACCACAAAAGTTGTTCTACCTGCTTTCTGGGCTGAGATGGGGAACCGCTGAATTTTGGACTCGGCCGGTGACAAAATGTTCCAAACACACCCCATGCACAACTCCACCGGGGAAGGTGCCAGACAGGAGTTCTCTTGGTAGTTTTTACACTACCTTGGTAGGCAGCTGAAAGGCACCACAAAAGTTGTTCTACCTGCTTTCTGGGCTGAGATGGGGAAACGCTGAATTTTGGACTCGGCTGGTGACAAAATGTTCCAAACACACCCCATGCACAACTCCACCGGGGAAGGTGCCAGACAGGAGTTCTCTTCGTAGTTTTTACACTACCTTGGTAGGCAGCTGAAAGACACCACAAAAGTTGTTCTACCTGCTTTCTGGGCTGAGATGGGGAACCGCTGAATTTTGGACTCGGCTGGTGATAAAATGTTCCAAACACACCCCCTGCACAACTCCACCGGGGAAGGTGCCATACAGGAGTTCTCCTGGTAGTTTTTACATTGCTCCGGTAGGCATCTGAAAGACACCACAAAAGTTGTTCTACCTGCTTTCTGGGCTGAGATGGGGAACCGCTGAATTTTGGACTCGGCTGGTGACAAAATGTTCCAAACACACCCCCTGCACAACTCCACCGGGAAGGTGCCAGACAGGAGTTCTCCTGGTAGTTTTTACATTGATCCGGTAGGCATCTGAAAGATACCACAAAAGATGTTCTACCTGCTTTCTGGGCTGAGATGGGGAACCGCTGAATTTTGGACTCGGCCGGTGACAAAATGTTCCAAACACACCCCCTGCACAACTCCACCGGGGAAGGTGCCAGACAGGAGTTCTCTTAGTAGTTTTTACACTACCTTGGTAGGCATCTGAAAGACACCACAAAAGTTGTTCTACCTGCTTTCTGGGCTGAGATGGGGAAACGCTGAATTTTGGACTCGGCTGGTGACAAAATGTTCCAAACACACCCCATGCACAACTCCACCGGGGAAGGTGCCAGACAGGAGTTCTCCTGGTAGTTTTTACACTACCTTGGTAGGCATCTGAAAGACACCACAAAAGTTGTTCTACCTGCTTTCTGGGCTGAGATGGGGAATCGCTGAATTTTGGAGTCGGCCGGTGACAAAATGTTCCAAACACACCCCATGCACAACTCCACCGGGGAAGGTGCCAGACAGGAGTTCTCCTGGTAGTTTTTACATTGCTCCGGTAGGCATCTGAAAGACACCACAAAAGTTGTTCTACCTGCTTTCTGGGCTGAGATGGGGAACCGCTGAATTTTGGAGTCGGCCGGTGACAAAATGTTCCAAACACACCCCCTGCACAACTCCACCGGGGAAGGTGCCAGGAACGAATTCTGTTGGTAGTTTTTACACTACCTTGGTAGGCAGCTGAAAGGCACAAGAAAAGTTGTTCTACCTGCTTTGTGGGCTGAGATGGGGAACCGCTGAATTTTGGAGTCGGCCGTTGACAAAATGTTCCAAACACACCCCATGCACAACTCCACCGGGGAAGGTGCCAGACAGGAGTTCTCTTGGTAGTTTTTACACTACCTTGGTAGGCAGCTGAAAGACACCACAAAAGTTGTTCTACCTGCTTTCTGGGCTGAGATGGGGAATCGCTGAATTTTGGACTCGGCCGGTGACAAAATGTTCCAAACACACCCCATGCACAACTCCACCGGGGAAGGTGCCAGACAGGAGTTCTCTTGGTAGTTTTTACACTACCTTGGTAGGCAGCTGAAAGACACCACAAAAGTTGTTCTACCTGCTTTCTGGGCTGAGATGGGGAACCGCTGAATTTTGGACTCGGCTGGTGATAAAATGTTCCAAACACACCCCCTGCACAACTCCACCGGGGAAGGTGCCAGACAGGAGTTCTCCTGGTAGTTTTTACATTGCTCCGGTAGGCATCTGAAAGACACCACAAAAGTTGTTCTACCTGCTTTCTGGGCTGAGATGGGGAACCGCTGAATTTTGGACTCGGCCGGTGACAAAATGTTTCACAGACACCCCATGCACAACTCCACCGGGGAAGGTGCCAGACAGGAGTTCTCCTGGTAGTTTTTACACTACCTTGGTAGGCATTTGAAAGGCACCACAAAAGTTGTTCTTCCTGCTTTCTGGGCTGAGATGGGGAACCGCTGAATTTTGGAGTCGGCTGGTGGCAAAATGTTCCAAACACACCCCCTGCACAACTCCACCGGGGAAGGTGCCAGACAGGAGTTCTCCTGGTAGTTTTTACATTGATTCAGTAGGCATCTGAAAGATACCACAAAAGATGTTCTACCTGCTTTCTGGGCTGAGATGGGGAACCGCTGAATTTTGGACTCGGCTGGTGACAAAATGTTCCAAACACACCCCATGCACAACTCCACCGGGGAAGGTGCCAGACAGGAGTTCTCTTAGTAGTTTTTACACTACCTTGGTAGGCATCTGAAAGACACCACAAAAGTTGTTCTACCTGCTTTGTGGTCTGAGATGGGGAACCGCTGAATTTTGGACTCGGCCGGTGACAAAATGTTCCAAACACACCCCCTGCACAACTCCACCGGGGAAGGTGCCAGACAGGAGTTCTCTTAGTAGTTTTTACACTACCTTGGTAGGCATCTGAAAGACACCACAAAAGTTGTTCTACCTGCTTTCTGGGCTGAGATGGGGAAACGCTGAATTTTGGAGTCGGCTGGTGACAAAATGTTCCAAACACACCCCATGCACAACTCCACCGAGGAAGGTGCCAGAAACGAGTTCTGTTGGTAGTTTTTACACTACCCCGGTAGGCAGCTGAAAGGCACCACAAAAGTTGTTCTACCTGCTTTCTGGGCTGAGATGGGGAATCGCTGAATTTTGGACTCGCCGGTGACAAAATGTTCCAAACACACCCCATGCACAACTCCACCGGGGAAGGTGCCAGACAGGAGTTCTCCTGGTAGTTTTTACACTACCTTGGTAGGCATCTGAAAGACACCACAAAAGTTGTTCTACCTGCTTTCTGGGCTGAGATGGGGAAACGCTAAATTTTGGACTCGGCCGGTGACAAAATGTTCCAAACACACCCCCTGCACAACTCCACCGGGGAAGGTGCCAGACAGGAGTTCTCCTGGTAGTTTTTACATTGATCCGGTAGGCATCTGAAAGATACCACAAAAGATGTTCTACCTGCTTTCTGGGCTGAGATGGGGAAACGCTGAATTTTGGAGTCGGCTGGTGACAAAATGTTCCAAACACACCCCATGCACAACTCCACCGGGGAAGGTGCCAGACAGGAGTTCTCCTGGTAGTTTTTACATTGCTCCGGTAGGCATCTGAAAGACACCACAAAAGTTGTTCTACCTGCTTTCTGGGCTGAGATGGGGAACCGCTGAATTTTGGAGTCGGCCGGTGACAAAATGTTCCAAACACACCCCATGCACAACTCCACCGGGGAAGGTGCCAGACAGGAGTTCTCCTGGTAGTTTTTACACTACCTTGGTAGGCATCTAAAAGACACCACAAAAGTTGTTCTACCTGCTTTCTGGGCTGAGATGGGGAACCGCTGAATTTTGGACTCGGCTGGTGACAAAATGTTCCAAACACACCCCCTGCACAACTCCACCGGGGAAGGTGCCAGACAGGAGTTCTCCTGGTAGTTTTACATTGCTCCGGTAGGCATCTGAAAGACACCACAAAAGTTGTTCTACCTGCTTTCTGGGCTGAGATGGGGAACCGCTGAATTTTGGAGTCGGCCGGTGACAAAATGTTCCAAACACACCCCATGCACAACTCCACCGGGGAAGGTGCCAGACAGGAGTTCTCTTGGTAGTTTTTACACTACCTTGGTAGGCATCTAAAAGACACCACAAAAGTTGTTCTACCTGCTTTCTGGGCTGAGATGGGGAACCGCTGAATTTTGGACTCGGCCGGTGACAAAATGTTCCAAACACACCCCCTGCACAACTCCACCGGGGAAGGTGCCAGACAGGAGTTCTCTTGGTAGTTTTTACATTGCTCCAGTAGGCATCTGAAAGACACCACAAAAGTTGTTCTACCTGCTTTCTGGGCTGAGATGGGGAACCGCTGAATTTTGGACTCGGCCGTTGACAAAATGTTCCAAACACACCCCATGCACAACTCCACCGGGGAAGGTGCCAGACAGGAGTTCTCTTGGTAGTTTTTACACTACCTTGGTAGGCATCTAAAAGACACCACAAAAGTTGTTCTACCTGCTTTCTGGGCTGAGATGGGGAACCGCTGAATTTTGGACTCGGCTGGTGACAAAATGTTCCAAACACACCCCCTGCACAACTCCACCGGGGAAGGTGCCAGACAGGAGTTCTCCTGGTAGTTTTACATTGCTCCGGTAGGCATCTGAAAGACACCACAAAAGTTGTTCTACCTGCTTTCTGGGCTGAGATGGGGAACCGCTGAATTTTGGAGTCGGCCGGTGACAAAATGTTCCAAACACACCCCATGCACAACTCCACCGGGGAAGGTGCCAGACAGGAGTTCTCTTGGTAGTTTTTACACTACCTTGGTAGGCATCTGAAAGACACCACAAAAGTTGTTCTACCTGCTTTCTGGGCTGAGATGGGGAACCGCTGAATTTTGGACTCGGCCGGTGACAAAATGTTCCAAACACACCCCATGCACAACTCCACCGGGGAAGGTGCCAGACAGGAGTTCTCTTAGTAGTTTTTACACTACCTTGGTAGGCATCTGAAAGACACCACAAAAGTTGTTCTACCTGCTTTCTGGGCTGAGATGGGGAACCGCTGAATTTTGGACTCGGCCGGTGACAAAATGTTCCAAACACACCCCATGCACAACTCCACCGGGGAAGGTGCCAGACAGGAGTTCTCATGGTAGTTTTTACACTACCTTGGTAGGCATCTGAAAGACACCACAAAAGTTGTTCTACCTGCTTTCTGGGCTGAGATGGGGAATCGCTGAATTTTGGACTCGGCCGGTGACAAAATGTTCCAAACACACCCCATGCACAACTCCACCGGGGAAGGTGCCAGACAGGAGTTCTCTTGGTAGTTTTTACACTACCTTGGTAGGCATCTGAAAGACACCACAAAAGTTGTTCTACCTGCTTTCTGGGCTGAGATGGGGAACCGCTGAATTTTGGAGTCGGCTGGTGACAAAATGTTCCAAACACACCCCATGCACAACTCCACCGGGGAAGGTGCCAGACAGGAGTTCTCCTGGTAGTTTTTACACTACCTTGGTAGGCATCTGAAAGACACCACAAAAGTTGTTCTTCCTGCTTTCTGGGCTGAGATGGGGAACCGCTGAATTTTGGAGTCGGCCGGTGACAAAATGTTCCAAACACACCCCATGCACAACTCCACCGGGGAAGGTGCCAGACAGGAGTTCTCCTGGTAGTTTTTACACTACCTTGGTAGGCATCTAAAAGACACCAAAAATGTTCTACCTGCTTTCTGGGCTGAGATGGGGAACCGCTGAATTTTGGACTCGGCCGGTGACAAAATGTTCCAAACACACCCCATGCACAACTCCACCGGGGAAGGTGCCAGACAGGAGTTCTCCTGGTAGTTTTTACATTGCTCCGGTAGGCATCTGAAAGACACCACAAAAGTTGTTCTACCTGCTTTCTGGGCTGAGATGGGGAACAGCTGAATTTTGGACTCGGCCGGTGACAAAATGTTCCAAACACACCCCATGCACAACTCCACCGGGGAAGGTGCCAGACAGGAGTTCTCCTGGTAGTTTTTACATTGCTCCGGTAGGCATCTGAAAGACACCACAAAAGTTGTTCTACCTGCTTTCTGGGCTGAGATGGGGAACCGCTGAATTTTGGACTCGGCCGTTGACAAAATGTTCCAAACACACCCCATGCACAACTCCACCGGGGAAGGTGCCAGACAGGAGTTCTCTTGGTAGTTTTTACACTACCTTGGTAGGCAGCTGAAAGACACCACAAAAGTTGTTCTACCTGCTTTCTGGGCTGAGATAGGGAACCGCTGAATTTTGGAGTCGGCTGGTGACAAAATGTTCCAAACACACCCCCTGCACAACTCCACCGGGGAAGGTGCCAGACAGGAGTTCTCCTGGTAGTTTTTACATTGCTCAGGTAGGCATCTGAAAGACACCACAAAAGTTGTTCTACCTGCTTTCTGGGCTGAGATGGGGAACCGCTGAATTTTGGACTCGGCTGGTGACAAAATGTTCCAAACACACCCCATGCACAACTCCACCGGGGAAGGTGCCAGACAGGAGTTCTCCTGGTAGTTTTTACACTACCTTGGTAGGCATCTGAAAGACACCACAAAAGTTGTTCTACCTGCTTTCTGGGCTGAGATGGGGAATCGCTGAATTTTGGACTCGGCTGGTGACAAAATGTTCCAAACACACCCCATGCACAACTCCACCGGGGAAGGTGCCAGACAGGAGTTCTCTTAGTAGTTTTTACACTACCTTGGTAGGCATCTGAAAGACACCACAAAAGTTGTTCTACCTGCTTTCTGGGCTGAGATGGGGAAACGCTGAATTTTGGAGTCGGCTGGTGACAAAATGTTCCAAACACACCCCATGCACAACTCCACCGGGGAAGGTGCCAGGAACGAATTCTTTTGGTAGTTTTTACACTACCTTGGTAGGCAGCTGAAAGGCACAAGAAAAGTTGTTCTACCTGCTTTGTGGGCTGAGATGGGGAACCGCTGAATTTTGGACTCGGCCGGTGACAAAATGTTCCAAACACACCCCCTGCACAACTCCACCACGGAAGGTGCCAGAAAGGAGTTCTCCTGGTAGTTTTTACACTACCTTGGTAGGCAGCTGAAAGGAACCACAAAAGTTGTTCTACCTGCTTTCTGGGCTGAGATGGGGAAACGCTGAATTTTGGACTTGGCGGGTGACAAAATGTTCCAAACACACCCCCTGCACAACTCCACCGGGGAAGGTGCCAGACAGGAGTTCTCCTGGTAGTTTTTACACTACCTTGGTAGGCATCTGAAAGACACCACAAAAGTTGTTCTACCTGCTTTCTGGGCTGAGATGGGGAAACGCTGAATTTTGGAGTCGGCTGGTGACAAAATGTTCCAAACACACCCCATGCACAACTCCACCGAGGAAGGTGCCAGAAACGAGTTCTGTTGGTAGTTTTTACACTACCCCGGTAGGCAGCTGAAAGGCACCACAAAAGTTGTTCTACCTGCTTTCTGGGCTGAGATGGGGAATCGCTGAATTTTGGACTCGGCCGGTGACAAAATGTTCCAAACACACCCCATGCACAACTCCACCGGGGAAGGTGCCAGAAACGAGTTCTGTTGGTAGTTTTTACACTACCTTGGTAGGCAGCTGAAAGGCACAAGAAAAGTTGTTCTACCTGCTTTCTGGGCTGAGATGGGGAACCGCTGAATTTTGGAGTCGGCTGGTGACAAAATGTTCCAAACACACCCCCTGCACAACTCCACCGGGGAAGGTGCCAGGAACGAATTCTGTTGGTAGTTTTTACACTACCTTGGTAGGCAGCTGAAAGGCACAAGAAAAGTTGTTGTACCTGCTTTCTGGGCTGAGATGGGGAACAGCTGAATTTTGGACTCGGCCGGTGACAAAATGTTCCACAGACACCCCATGCACAACTCCACCGGGGAAGGTGCCAGAAAGGAGTTCCCTTGGTAGTTTTTACACTACCTTGGTAGGCAGCTGAAAGGCAACACAAAAGTTGTTCTACCTGCTTTCTGGGCTGAGATGGGGAACCGCTGAATTTTGGACTCGGCTGGTGACAAAATGTTCCAAACACACCCCATGCACAACTCCACCGGGGAAGGTGCCAGACAGGAGTTCTCCTGGTAGTTTTTACACTACCTTGGTAGGCATCTGAAAGACACCACAAAAGTTGTTCTACCTGCTTTCTGGGCTGAGATGGGGAATCGCTGAATTTTGGACTCGGCCGGTGACAAAATGTTCCAAACACACCCCCTGCACAACTCCACCACGGAAGGTGCCAGACAGGAGTTCTCCTGGTAGTTTTTACACTACCTTGGTAGGCATCTGAAAGACACCACAAAAGTTGTTCTACCTGCTTTCTGGGCTGAGATGGGGAAACGCTGAATTTTGGACTCGGCTGGTGACAAAATGTTCCAAACACACCCCATGCACAACTCCACCGGGGAAGGTGCCAGACAGGAGTTCTCCTGGTAGTTTTTACACTACCTTGGTAGGCAGCTGAAAGGCACAAGAAAAGTTGTTGTACCTGCTTTGTGGGCTGAGATGGGGAACGGCTGAATTTTGGACTCGGCTGGTGACAAAATGTTCCAAACACACCCCATGCACAACTCCACCGGGGAAGGTGCCAGACAGGAGTTCTCCTGGTAGTTTTTACACTACCTTGGTAGGCATTTGAAAGACACCACAAAAGTTGTTCTACCTGCTTTCTGGGCTGAGATGGGGAACCGCTGAATTTTGGACTCGGCCGGTGACAAAATGTTCCAAACACACCCCATGCACAACTCCACCGGGGAAGGTGCCAGGAACGAATTCTTTTGGTAGTTTTTACACTACCTTGGTAGGCAGCTGAAAGGCACAAGAAAAGTTGTTCTACCTGCTTTGTGGGCTGAGATGGGGAACCGCTGAATTTTGGAGTCGGCCGGTGACAAAATGTTCCAAACACACCCCCTGCACAACTCCACCACGGAAGGTGCCAGAAAGGAGTTCTCCTGGTAGTTTTTACACTACCTTGGTAGGCAGCTGAAAGGAACCACAAAAGTTGTTCTACCTGCTTTCTGGGCTGAGATGGGGAAACGCTGAATTTTGGACTTGGCGGGTGACAAAATGTTCCAAACACACCCCCTGCACAACTCCACCGGGGAAGGTGCCAGACAGGAGTTCTCCTGGTAGTTTTTACACTACCTTGGTAGGCATCTGAAAGACACCACAAAAGTTGTTCTACCTGCTTTCTGGGCTGAGATGGGGAAACGCTGAATTTTGGAGTCGGCTGGTGACAAAATGTTCCAAACACACCCCATGCACAACTCCACCGAGGAAGGTGCCAGAAACGAGTTCTGTTGGTAGTTTTTACACTACCCCGGTAGGCAGCTGAAAGGCACCACAAAAGTTGTTCTACCTGCTTTCTGGGCTGAGATGGGGAATCGCTGAATTTTGGAGTCGGCCGGTGACAAAATGTTCCAAACACACCCCCTGCACAACTCCACCACGGAAGGTGCCAGACAGGAGTTCTCTTGGTAGTTTTTACACTACCTTGGTACGCAGCTGAAAGGCACCACAAAAGTTGTTCTACCTGCTTTCTGGGCTGAGATGGGGAAACGATGAATTTTGGAGTCGGCTGGTGACAAAATGTTCCAAACACACCCCATGCACAACTCCACCGAGGAAGGTGCCAGAAACGAGTTCTGTTGGTAGTTTTTACACTACCCCGGTAGGCAGCTGAAAGGCACCACAAAAGTTGTTCTACCTGCTTTCTGGGCTGAGATGGGGAATCGCTGAATTTTGGACTCGGCCGGTGACAAAATGTTCCAAACACACCCCATGCACAACTCCACCACGGAAGGTGCCAGACAGGAGTTCTCTTGGTAGTTTTTACACTACCTTGGTAGGCAGCTGAAAGGCACCACAAAAGTTGTTCTACCTGCTTTCTGGGCTGAGATGGGGAAACGCTGAATTTTGGAGTCGGCTGGTGACAAAATGTTCCAAACACACCCCATGCACAACTCCACCGAGGAAGGTGCCAGAAACGAGTTCTGTTGGTAGTTTTTACACTACCCCGGTAGGCAGCTGAAAGGCACCACAAAAGTTGTTCTACCTGCTTTCTGGGCTGAGATAAGGAACCGCTGAATTTTGGACTCGGCCGGTGACAAAATGTTCCAAACACACCCCCTGCACAACTCCACCACGGAAGGTGCCAGACAGGAGTTCTCTTGGTAGTTTTTACACTACCTTGGTAGGCAGCTGAAAGGCACCACAAAAGTTGTTCTACCTGCTTTCTGGGCTGAGATGGGGAAACGCTGAATTTTGGACTCGGCTGGGGACAAAATGTTCCAAACACACCCCATGCACAACTCCACCGGGGAAGGTGCCAGACAGGAGTTCTCCTGGTAGTTTTTACACTACCTTGGTAGGCATTTGAAAGACACCACAAAACTTGTTCTACCTGCTTTCTGGGCTGAGATGGGGAACAGCTGAATTTTGGACTCGGCCGGTGACAAAATGTTCCAAACACACCCCATGCACAACTCCACCGGGGAAGGTGCCAGGAACGAATTCTTTTGGTAGTTTTTACACTACCTTGGTAGGCAGCTGAAAGGCACAAGAAAAGTTGTTGTACCTGCTTTGTGGGCTGAGATGGGGAACCGCTGAACTTTGGAGTCGGCCGGTGACAAAATGTTCCAAACACACCCCCTGCACAACTCCACCACGGAAGGTGCCAGAAAGGAGTTC
Source organism: Falco cherrug (assembly GCF_023634085.1). Classification (NCBI taxonomy): domain Eukaryota; kingdom Metazoa; phylum Chordata; class Aves; order Falconiformes; family Falconidae; genus Falco; species Falco cherrug. The sequence goes on along the minus strand of NW_026599501.1, from coordinate 467,307 downwards.
TCCTGGTAGTTTTTACACTACCTTGGTAGGCATCTGAAAGGCACCACAAAAGTTGTTCTACCTGCTTTCTGGGCTGAGATGGGGAACCGCTGAATTTTGGACTTGGCGGGTGACAAAATGTTCCAAACACACCCCCTGCACAACTCCACCGGGGAAGGTGCCAGACAGGAGTTCTCCTGGTAGTTTTTACACTACCTTGGTAGGCAGCTGAAAGGCACAAGAAAAGTTGTTGTACCTGCTTTGTGGGCTGAGATGGGGAACGGCTGAATTTTGGACTCGGCTGGTGACAAAATGTTCCAAACACACCCCATGCACAACTCCACCGGGGAAGGTGCCAGACAGGAGTTCTCCTGGTAGTTTTTACACTACCTTGGTAGGCATTTGAAAGACACCACAAAAGTTGTTCTACCTGCTTTCTGGGCTGAGATGGGGAACCGCTGAATTTTGGACTCGGCCGGTGACAAAATGTTCCAAACACACCCCATGCACAACTCCACCGGGGAAGGTGCCAGGAACGAATTCTTTTGGTAGTTTTTTACACTACCTTGGTAGGCAGCTGAAAGGCACAAGAAAAGTTGTTCTACCTGCTTTGTGGGCTGAGATGGGGAACCGCTGAATTTTGGAGTCGGCCGGTGACAAAATGTTCCAAACACACCCCCTGCACAACTCCACCACGGAAGGTGCCAGAAAGGAGTTCTCCTGGTAGTTTTTACACTACCTTGGTAGGCAGCTGAAAGGAACCACAAAAGTTGTTCTACCTGCTTTCTGGGCTGAGATGGGGAACCGCTGAATTTTGGAGTCGGCCGGTGACAAAATGTTCCAAACACACCCCCTGCACAACTCCACCGGGGAAGGTGCCAGACAGGAGTTCTCCTGGTAGTTTTTACACTACCTTGGTAGGCATCTGAAAGACACCACAAAAGTTGTTCTACCTGCTTTCTGGGCTGAGATGGGGAAACGCTGAATTTTGGAGTCGGCTGGTGACAAAATGTTCCAAACACACCCCATGCACAACTCCACCGAGGAAGGTGCCAGAAACGAGTTCTGTTGGTAGTTTTTACACTACCCCGGTAGGCAGCTGAAAGGCACCACAAAAGTTGTTCTACCTGCTTTCTGGGCTGAGATGGGGAATCGCTGAATTTTGGACTCGGCCGGTGACAAAATGTTCCAAACACACCCCCTGCACAACTCCACCACGGAAGGTGCCAGACAGGAGTTCTCCTGGTAGTTTTTACACTACCTTGGTACGCAGCTGAAAGGCACCACAAAAGTTGTTCTACCTGCTTTCTGGGCTGAGATGGGGAAACGCTGAATTTTGGAGTCGGCTGGTGACAAAATGTTCCAAACACACCCCATGCACAACTCCACCGAGGAAGGTGCCAGAAACGAGTTCTGTTGGTAGTTTTTACACTACCCCGGTAGGCAGCTGAAAGGCACCACAAAAGTTGTTCTACCTGCTTTCTGGGCTGAGATGGGGAATCGCTGAATTTTGGACTCGGCCGGTGACAAAATGTTCCAAACACACCCCCTGCACAACTCCACCACGGAAGGTGCCAGACAGGAGTTCTCTTGGTAGTTTTTACACTACCTTGGTAGGCAGCTGAAAGGCACCACAAAAGTTGTTCTACCTGCTTTCTGGGCTGAGATGGGGAAACGCTGAATTTTGGAGTCGGCTGGTGACAAAATGTTCCAAACACACCCCATGCACAACTCCACCGGGGAAGGTGCCAGACAGGAGTTCTCCTGGTAGTTTTTACACTACCTTGGTAGGCATCTGAAAGACACCACAAAAGTTGTTCTACCTGCTTTGTGGGCTGAGATGGGGAAACGCTGAATTTTGGAGTCGGCCGGTGACAAAATGTTCCAAACACACCCCATGCACAACTCCACCGGGGAAGGTGCCAGGAACGAATTCTGTTGGTAGATTTACACTACCTTGGTAGGCAGCGGAAAGGCACAAGAAAAGTTGTTGTACCTGCTTTCTGGGCTGAGATGGGGAACCGCTGAATATTGGACTCGGCCGGTGACAAAATGTTCCAAACACACCCCCTGCACAACTCCACCGGGGAAGGTGCCAGACAGGAGTTCTCCTGGTAGTTTTTACATTGCTCCGGTAGGCATCTGAAAGACACCACAAAAGTTGTTCTACCTGCTTTCTGGGCTGAGATGGGGAACAGCTGAATTTTGGACTCGGCCGGTGACAAAATGTTCCAAACACACCCCATGCACAACTCCACCGGGGAAGGTGCCAGACAGGAGTTCTCTTGGTAGTTTTTACACTACCTTGGTAGGCATCTAAAAGACACCACAAAAGTTGTTCTACCTGCTTTCTGGGCTGAGATGGGGAACCGCTGAATTTTGGACTCGGCTGGTGACAAAATGTTCCAAACACACCCCCTGCACAACTCCACCGGGGAAGGTGCCAGACAGGAGTTCTCCTGGTAGTTTTTACATTGCTCCGGTAGGCATCTGAAAGACACCACAAAAGTTGTTCTACCTGCTTTCTGGGCTGAGATGGGGAACCGCTGAATTTTGGACTCGGCTGGTGACAAAATGTTCCAAACACACCCCATGCACAACTCCACCGGGGAAGGTGCCAGACAGGAGTTCTCCTGGTAGTTTTTACACTGCCTTTGTAGGCATCTGAAAGACACCACAAAAGTTGTTCTACCTGCTTTCTGGGCTGAGATGGGGAATCGCTGAATTTTGGACTCGGCCGGTGACAAAATGTTCCAAACACACCCCATGCACAACTCCACCGGGGAAGGTGCCAGACAGGAGTTCTCCTGGTAGTTTTTACATTGCTCCGGTAGGCATCTGAAAGACACCACAAAAATTGTTCTACCTGCTTTCTGGGCTGAGATGGGGAATCGCTGAATTTTGGACTCGGCCGGTGACAAAATGTTCCAAACACACCCCATGCACAACTCCACCGGGGAAGGTGCCAGACAGGAGTCCTCCTGGTAGTTTTTACATTGCTCCGGTAGGCATCTGAAAGACACCACAAAAGTTGTTCTACCTGCTTTCTGGGCTGAGATGGGGAAACGCTGAATTTTGGACTCGGCTGGTGACAAAATGTTCCAAACACACCCCATGCACAACTCCACCGGGGAAGGTGCCAGACAGGAGTTCTCCTGGTAGTTTTTACATTGCTCCGGTAGGCATCTGAAAGACACCACAAAAGTTGTTCTACCTGCTTTGTGGGCTGAGATGGGGAACCGCTGAATTTTGGACTCGGCCGGTGACAAAATGTTCCAAACACACCCCATGCACAACTCCACCGGGGAAGGTGCCAGGAACGAATTCTGTTGGTAGTTTTTACACTACCTTGGTAGGCAGCTGAAAGGCACAAGAAAAGTTGTTGTACCTGCTTTGTGGGCTGAGATGGGGAACCGCTGAATTTTGGAGTCGGCTGGTGACAAAATGTTCCAAACACACCCCCTGCACAACTCCACCGGGGAAGGTGCCAGGAACGAATTCTGTTGTTAGTTTTTACACTACCTTGGTAGGCAGCTGAAAGGCACAAGAAAAGTTGTTCTACCTGCTTTCTGGGCTGAGATGGGGAACCGCTGAATTTTGGACTCGGCCGGTGACAAAATGTTCCAAACACACCCCCTGCACAACACCACCGGGGAAGGTGCCAGACAGGAGTTCTCCTGGTAGTTTTTACATTGCTCCGGTAGGCATCTGAAAGACACCACAAAAGTTGTTCTACCTGCTTTCTGGGCTGAGATGGGGAATCGCTGAATTTTGGACTCGGCCGGTGACAAAATGTTCCAAACACACCCCCTGCACAACTCCACCACGGAAGGTGCCAGACAGGAGTTCTCCTGGTAGTTTTTACACTACCTTGGTAGGCATCTGAAAGACACCACAAAAGTTGTTCTACCTGCTTTCTGGGCTGAGATGGGGAAACGCTGAATTTTGGAGTCGGCTGGTGACAAAATGTTCCAAACACACCCCATGCACAACTCCACCGAGGAAGGTGCCAGAAACGAGTTCTGTTGGTAGTTTTTACACTACCCCGGTAGGCAGCTGAAAGGCACCACAAAAGTTGTTCTACCTGCTTTCTGGGCTGAGATGGGGAATCGCTGAATTTTGGACTCGGCCGGTGACAAAATGTTCCAAACACACCCCCTGCACAACTCCACCACGGAAGGTGCCAGACAGGAGTTCTCTTGGTAGTTTTTACACTACCTTGGTAGGCAGCTGAAAGGCACCACAAAAGTTGTTCTACCTGCTTTCTGGGCTGAGATGGGGAAACGCTGAATTTTGGAGTCGGCTGGTGACAAAATGTTCCAAACACACCCCATGCACAACTCCACCGGGGAAGGTGCCAGACAGGAGTTCTCCTGGTAGTTTTTACACTACCTTGGTAGGCATCTGAAAGACACCACAAAAGTTGTTCTACCTGCTTTGTGGGCTGAGATGGGGAAACGCTGAATTTTGGAGTCGGCCGGTGACAAAATGTTCCAAACACACCCCATGCACAACTCCACCGGGGAAGGTGCCAGGAACGAATTCTGTTGGTAGATTTACACTACCTTGGTAGGCAGCGGAAAGGCACAAGAAAAGTTGTTGTACCTGCTTTCTGGGCTGAGATGGGGAACCGCTGAATATTGGACTCGGCCGGTGACAAAATGTTCCAAACACACCCCCTGCACAACTCCACCGGGGAAGGTGCCAGACAGGAGTTCTCCTGGTAGTTTTTACATTGCTCCGGTAGGCATCTGAAAGACACCACAAAAGTTGTTCTACCTGCTTTCTGGGCTGAGATGGGGAACAGCTGAATTTTGGACTCGGCCGGTGACAAAATGTTCCAAACACACCCCATGCACAACTCCACCGGGGAAGGTGCCAGACAGGAGTTCTCTTGGTAGTTTTTACACTACCTTGGTAGGCATCTAAAAGACACCACAAAAGTTGTTCTACCTGCTTTCTGGGCTGAGATGGGGAAACGCTGAATTTTGGAGTCGGCTGGTGACAAAATGTTCCAAACACACCCCATGCACAACTCCACCGAGGAAGGTGCCAGAAACGAGTTCTGTTGGTAGTTTTTACACTACCCCGGTAGGCAGCTGAAAGGCACCACAAAAGTTGTTCTACCTGCTTTCTGGGCTGAGATGGGGAATCGCTGAATTTTGGACTCGGCCGGTGACAAAATGTTCCAAACACACCCCCTGCACAACTCCACCACGGAAGGTGCCAGACAGGAGTTCTCTTGGTAGTTTTTACACTACCTTGGTAGGCAGCTGAAAGGCACCACAAAAGTTGTTCTACCTGCTTTCTGGGCTGAGATGGGGAAACGCTGAATTTTGGAGTCGGCTGGTGACAAAATGTTCCAAACACACCCCATGCACAACTCCACCGGGGAAGGTGCCAGACAGGAGTTCTCCTGGTAGTTTTTACACTACCTTGGTAGGCATCTGAAAGACACCACAAAAGTTGTTCTACCTGCTTTGTGGGCTGAGATGGGGAAACGCTGAATTTTGGAGTCGGCCGGTGACAAAATGTTCCAAACACACCCCATGCACAACTCCACCGGGGAAGGTGCCAGGAACGAATTCTGTTGGTAGATTTACACTACCTTGGTAGGCAGCGGAAAGGCACAAGAAAAGTTGTTGTACCTGCTTTCTGGGCTGAGATGGGGAACCGCTGAATATTGGACTCGGCCGGTGACAAAATGTTCCAAACACACCCCCTGCACAACTCCACCGGGGAAGGTGCCAGACAGGAGTTCTCCTGGTAGTTTTTACATTGCTCCGGTAGGCATCTGAAAGACACCACAAAAGTTGTTCTACCTGCTTTCTGGGCTGAGATGGGGAACAGCTGAATTTTGGACTCGGCCGGTGACAAAATGTTCCAAACACACCCCATGCACAACTCCACCGGGGAAGGTGCCAGACAGGAGTTCTCTTGGTAGTTTTTACACTACCTTGGTAGGCATCTAAAAGACACCACAAAAGTTGTTCTACCTGCTTTCTGGGCTGAGATGGGGAACCGCTGAATTTTGGACTCGGCTGGTGACAAAATGTTCCAAACACACCCCCTGCACAACTCCACCGGGGAAGGTGCCAGACAGGAGTTCTCCTGGTAGTTTTTACATTGCTCCGGTAGGCATCTGAAAGACACCACAAAAGTTGTTCTACCTGCTTTCTGGGCTGAGATGGGGAACCGCTGAATTTTGGAGTCGGCTGGTGACAAAATGTTCCAAACACACCCCATGCACAACTCCACCGGGGAAGGTGCCAGACAGGAGTTCTCCTGGTAGTTTTTACACTGCCTTTGTAGGCATCTGAAAGACACCACAAAAGTTGTTCTACCTGCTTTCTGGGCTGAGATGGGGAATCGCTGAATTTTGGACTCGGCCGGTGACAAAATGTTCCAAACACACCCCATGCACAACTCCACCGGGGAAGGTGCCAGACAGGAGTTCTCCTGGTAGTTTTTACATTGCTCCGGTAGGCATCTGAAAGACACCACAAAAATTGTTCTACCTGCTTTCTGGGCTGAGATGGGGAATCGCTGAATTTTGGACTCGGCCGGTGACAAAATGTTCCAAACACACCCCATGCACAACTCCACCGGGGAAGGTGCCAGACAGGAGTCCTCCTGGTAGTTTTTACATTGCTCCGGTAGGCATCTGAAAGGCACCACAAAAGTTGTTCTACCTGCTTTCTGGGCTGAGATGGGGAAACGCTGAATTTTGGACTCGGCTGGTGACAAAATGTTCCAAACACACCCCATGCAGAACTCCACCGGGGAAGGTGCCAGACAGGAGTTCTCCTGGTAGTTTTTACATTGCTCCGGTAGGCATCTGAAAGACACCACAAAAGTTGTTCTACCTGCTTTGTGGGCTGAGATGGGGAACCGCTGAATTTTGGACTCGGCCGGTGACAAAATGTTCCAAACACACCCCATGCACAATTCCACCGGGGAAGGTGCCAGGAACGAATTCTGTTGGTAGTTTTTACACTACCTTGGTAGGCAGCTGAAAGGCACAAGAAAAGTTGTTGTACCTGCTTTGTGGGCTGAGATGGGGAACCGCTGAATTTTGGAGTCGGCTGGTGACAAAATGTTCCAAACACACCCCCTGCACAACTCCACCGGGGAAGGTGCCAGGAACGAATTCTGTTGTTAGTTTTTACACTACCTTGGTAGGCAGCTGAAAGGCACAAGAAAAGTTGTTCTACCTGCTTTCTGGGCTGAGATGGGGAACCGCTGAATTTTGGACTCGGCCGGTGACAAAATGTTCCAAACACACCCCCTGCACAACACCACCGGGGAAGGTGCCAGACAGGAGTTCTCCTGGTAGTTTTTACATTGCTCCGGTAGGCATCTGAAAGACACCACAAAAGTTGTTCTACCTGCTTTCTGGGCTGAGATGGGGAACAGCTGAATTTTGGACTCGGCCGGTGACAAAATGTTCCAAACACACCCCATGCACAACACCACCGGGGAAGGTGCCAGACAGGAGTTCTCTTGGTAGTTTTTACACTACCTTGGTAGGCAGCTGAAAGGTACCACAAAAGTTGTTCTTCCTGCTTTCTGGGCTGAGATAGGGAACCGCTGAATTTTGGACTCGGCTGGTGACAAAATGTTCCAAACACACCCCCTGCACAACTCCACCGGGGAAGGTGCAAGAAACGAGTTCTCCTGGTAGTTTTTACATTGCTCCGGTAGGCATCTGAAAGACACCACAAAAGTTGTTCTACCTGCTTTCTGGGCTGAGATGGGGAACCGCTGAATTTTGGACTCGGCTGGTGACAAAATGTTCCAAACACACCCCATGCACAACTCCACCGGGGAAGGTGCCAGACAGGAGTTCTCCTGGTAGTTTTTACACTGCCTTTGTAGGCATCTGAAAGACACCACAAAAGTTGTTCTACCTGCTTTCTGGGCTGAGATGGGGAATCGCTGAATTTTGGACTCGGCTGGTGACAAAATGTTCCAAACACACCCCATGCACAACTCCACCGGGGAAGGTGCCAGACAGGAGTTCTCCTGGTAGTTTTTACATTGCTCCGGTAGGCAGCTGAAAGGCACAAGAAAAGTTGTTGTACCTGCTTTGTGGGCTGAGATGGGGAACCGCTGAATTTTGGAGTCGGCTGGTGACAAAATGTTCCAAACACACCCCCTGCACAACTCCACCGGGGAAGGTGCCAGGAACGAATTCTGTTGTTAGTTTTTACACTACCTTGGTAGGCAGCTGAAAGGCACAAGAAAAGTTGTTCTACCTGCTTTCTGGGCTGAGATGGGGAACCGCTGAATTTTGGACTCGGCCGGTGACAAAATGTTCCAAACACACCCCCTGCACAACACCACCGGGGAAGGTGCCAGACAGGAGTTCTCCTGGTAGTTTTTACATTGCTCCGGTAGGCATCTGAAAGACACCACAAAAGTTGTTCTACCTGCTTTCTGGGCTGAGATGGGGAACAGCTGAATTTTGGACTCGGCCGGTGACAAAATGTTCCAAACACACCCCATGCACAACACCACCGGGGAAGGTGCCAGACAGGAGTTCTCTTGGTAGTTTTTACACTACCTTGGTAGGCAGCTGAAAGGTACCACAAAAGTTGTTCTTCCTGCTTTCTGGGCTGAGATAGGGAACCGCTGAATTTTGGACTCGGCTGGTGACAAAATGTTCCAAACACACCCCCTGCACAACTCCACCGGGGAAGGTGCAAGAAACGAGTTCTCCTGGTAGTTTTTACATTGCTCCGGTAGGCATCTGAAAGACACCACAAAAGTTGTTCTACCTGCTTTCTGGGCTGAGATGGGGAACCGCTGAATTTTGGACTCGGCTGGTGACAAAATGTTCCAAACACACCCCATGCACAACTCCACCGGGGAAGGTGCCAGACAGGAGTTCTCCTGGTAGTTTTTACACTGCCTTTGTAGGCATCTGAAAGACACCACAAAAGTTGTTCTACCTGCTTTCTGGGCTGAGATGGGGAATCGCTGAATTTTGGACTCGGCTGGTGACAAAATGTTCCAAACACACCCCATGCACAACTCCACCGGGGAAGGTGCCAGACAGGAGTTCTCCTGGTAGTTTTTACATTGCTCCGGTAGGCATCTGAAAGACACCACAAAAGTTGTTCTACCTGCTTTGTGGGCTGAGATGGGGAAACGCTGAATTTTGGAGTCGGCTGGTGACAAAATGTTCCAAACACACCGCATGCACAACTCCACCGGGGAAGGTGCCAGACAGGAGTTCTCCTGGTAGTTTTTACACTGCCTTTGTAGGCATCTGAAAGACACCACAAAAGTTGTTCTACCTGCTTTCTGGGCTGAGATGGGGAATCGCTGAATTTTGGACTCGGCCGGTGACAAAATGTTCCAAACACACCCCATGCACAACTCCACCGGGGAAGGTGCCAGACAGGAGTTCTCCTGGTAGTTTTTACATTGCTCCGGTAGGCATCTGAAAGACACCACAAAAGTTGTTCTACCTGCTTTCTGGGCTGAGATGGGGAAACGCTGAATTTTGGACTCGGCTGGTGACAAAATGTTCCAAACACACCCCCTGCACAACTCCACCGGGGAAGGTGCCAGACAGGAGTTCTCCTGGTAGTTTTTACATTGCTCCGGTAGGCATCTGAAAGACACCACAAAAGTTGTTCTACCTGCTTTGTGGGCTGAGATGGGGAACCGCTGAATTTTGGACTCGGCCGGTGACAAAATGTTCCAAACACACCCCATGCACAACTCCACCGGGGAAGGTGCCAGGAACGAATTCTGTTGGTAGTTTTTACACTACCTTGGTAGGCAGCTGAAAGGCACAAGAAAAGTTGTTGTACCTGCTTTGTGGGCTGAGATGGGGAACCGCTGAATTTTGGAGTCGGCTGGTGACAAAATGTTCCAAACACACCCCCTGCACAACTCCACCGGGGAAGGTGCCAGGAACGAATTCTGTTGTTAGTTTTTACACTACCTTGGTAGGCAGCTGAAAGGCACAAGAAAAGTTGTTCTACCTGCTTTCTGGGCTGAGATGGGGAACCGCTGAATTTTGGACTCGGCCGGTGACAAAATGTTCCAAACACACCCCCTGCACAACACCACCGGGGAAGGTGCCAGACAGGAGTTCTCCTGGTAGTTTTTACATTGCTCCGGTAGGCATCTGAAAGACACCACAAAAGTTGTTCTACCTGCTTTCTGGGCTGAGATGGGGAACAGCTGAATTTTGGACTCGGCCGGTGACAAAATGTTCCAAACACACCCCATGCACAACACCACCGGGGAAGGTGCCAGACAGGAGTTCTCTTGGTAGTTTTTACACTACCTTGGTAGGCAGCTGAAAGGTACCACAAAAGTTGTTCTTCCTGCTTTCTGGGCTGAGATAGGGAACCGCTGAATTTTGGAGTCGGCCGGTGACAAAATGTTCCAAACACACCCCATGCACAACTCCACCGGGGAAGGTGCAAGAAACGAGTTCTCCTGGTAGTTTTTACATTGCTCCGGTAGGCATCTGAAAGACACCACAAAAGTTGTTCTACCTGCTTTCTGGGCTGAGATGGGGAACCGCTGAATTTTGGACTCGGCTGGTGACAAAATGTTCCAAACACACCCCATGCACAACTCCACCGGGGAAGGTGCCAGACAGGAGTTCTCCTGGTAGTTTTTACACTGCCTTTGTAGGCATCTGAAAGACACCACAAAAGTTGTTCTACCTGCTTTCTGGGCTGAGATGGGGAATCGCTGAATTTTGGACTCGGCTGGTGACAAAATGTTCCAAACACACCCCATGCACAACTCCACCGGGGAAGGTGCCAGACAGGAGTTCTCCTGGTAGTTTTTACATTGCTCCGGTAGGCAGCTGAAAGGCACAAGAAAAGTTGTTGTACCTGCTTTGTGGGCTGAGATGGGGAACCGCTGAATTTTGGAGTCGGCTGGTGACAAAATGTTCCAAACACACCCCCTGCACAACTCCACCGGGGAAGGTGCCAGGAACGAATTCTGTTGGTAGTTTTTACACTACCTTGGTAGGCAGCTGAAAGGCACAAGAAAAGTTGTTCTACCTGCTTTCTGGGCTGAGATGGGGAACCGCTGAATTTTGGACTCGGCCGGTGACAAAATGTTCCAAACACACCCCCTGCACAACACCACCGGGGAAGGTGCCAGACAGGAGTTCTCCTGGTAGTTTTTACATTGCTCCGGTAGGCATCTGAAAGACACCACAAAAGTTGTTCTACCTGCTTTCTGGGCTGAGATGGGGAACAGCTGAATTTTGGACTCGGCCGGTGACAAAATGTTCCAAACACACCCCATGCACAACACCACCGGGGAAGGTGCCAGACAGGAGTTCTCTTGGTAGTTTTTACACTACCTTGGTAGGCAGCTGAAAGGTACCACAAAAGTTGTTCTTCCTGCTTTCTGGGCTGAGATAGGGAACCGCTGAATTTTGGACTCGGCTGGTGACAAAATGTTCCAAACACACCCCATGCACAACTCCACCGGGGAAGGTGCAAGAAACGAGTTCTCCTGGTAGTTTTTACATTGCTCCGGTAGGCATCTGAAAGACACCACAAAAGTTGTTCTACCTGCTTTCTGGGCTGAGATGGGGAACCGCTGAATTTTGGACTCGGCTGGTGACAAAATGTTCCAAACACACCCCATGCACAACTCCACCGGGGAAGGTGCCAGAAACGAGTTCTCCTGGTAGTTTTTACACTGCCTTTGTAGGCATCTGAAAGACACCACAAAAGTTGTTCTACCTGCTTTCTGGGCTGAGATGGGGAATCGCTGAATTTTGGACTCGGCTGGTGACAAAATGTTCCAAACACACCCCATGCACAACTCCACCGGGGAAGGTGCCAGACAGGAGTTCTCCTGGTAGTTTTTACATTGCTCCGGTAGGCATCTGAAAGACACCACAAAAGTTGTTCTACCTGCTTTGTGGGCTGAGATGGGGAAACGCTGAATTTTGGAGTCGGCTGGTGACAAAATGTTCCAAACACACCGCATGCACAACTCCACCGGGGAAGGTGCCAGACAGGAGTTCTCCTGGTAGTTTTTACACTGCCTTTGTAGGCATCTGAAAGACACCACAAAAGTTGTTCTACCTGCTTTCTGGGCTGAGATGGGGAATCGCTGAATTTTGGACTCGGCCGGTGACAAAATGTTCCAAACACACCCCATGCACAACTCCACCGGGGAAGGTGCCAGACAGGAGTTCTCCTGGTAGTTTTTACATTGCTCCGGTAGGCATCTGAAAGACACCACAAAAGTTGTTCTACCTGCTTTCTGGGCTGAGATGGGGAAACGCTGAATTTTGGACTCGGCTGGTGACAAAATGTTCCAAACACACCCCCTGCACAACTCCACCGGGGAAGGTGCCAGACAGGAGTTCTCCTGGTAGTTTTTACATTGCTCCGGTAGGCATCTGAAAGACACCACAAAAGTTGTTCTACCTGCTTTCTGGGCTGAGATGGGGAACAGCTGAATTTTGGACTCGGCCGGTGACAAAATGTTCCAAACACACCCCATGCACAACACCACCGGGGAAGGTGCCAGACAGGAGTTCTCTTGGTAGTTTTTACACTACCTTGGTAGGCAGCTGAAAGGTACCACAAAAGTTGTTCTTCCTGCTTTCTGGGCTGAGATAGGGAACCGCTGAATTTTGGACTCGGCTGGTGACAAAATGTTCCAAACACACCCCCTGCACAACTCCACCGGGGAAGGTGCAAGAAACGAGTTCTCCTGGTAGTTTTTACATTGCTCCGGTAGGCATCTGAAAGACACCACAAAAGTTGTTCTACCTGCTTTCTGGGCTGAGATGGGGAACCGCTGAATTTTGGACTCGGCTGGTGACAAAATGTTCCAAACACACCCCATGCACAACTCCACCGGGGAAGGTGCCAGACAGGAGTTCTCCTGGTAGTTTTTACACTGCCTTTGTAGGCATCTGAAAGACACCACAAAAGTTGTTCTACCTGCTTTCTGGGCTGAGATGGGGAATCGCTGAATTTTGGACTCGGCTGGTGACAAAATGTTCCAAACACACCCCATGCACAACTCCACCGGGGAAGGTGCCAGACAGGAGTTCTCCTGGTAGTTTTTACATTGCTCCGGTAGGCAGCTGAAAGGCACAAGAAAAGTTGTTGTACCTGCTTTGTGGGCTGAGATGGGGAACCGCTGAATTTTGGAGTCGGCTGGTGACAAAATGTTCCAAACACACCCCCTGCACAACTCCACCGGGGAAGGTGCCAGGAACGAATTCTGTTGTTAGTTTTTACACTACCTTGGTAGGCAGCTGAAAGGCACAAGAAAAGTTGTTCTACCTGCTTTCTGGGCTGAGATGGGGAACCGCTGAATTTTGGACTCGGCCGGTGACAAAATGTTCCAAACACACCCCCTGCACAACACCACCGGGGAAGGTGCCAGACAGGAGTTCTCCTGGTAGTTTTTACATTGCTCCGGTAGGCATCTGAAAGACACCACAAAAGTTGTTCTACCTGCTTTCTGGGCTGAGATGGGGAACAGCTGAATTTTGGACTCGGCCGGTGACAAAATGTTCCAAACACACCCCATGCACAACACCACCGGGGAAGGTGCCAGACAGGAGTTCTCTTGGTAGTTTTTACACTACCTTGGTAGGCAGCTGAAAGGTACCACAAAAGTTGTTCTTCCTGCTTTCTGGGCTGAGATAGGGAACCGCTGAATTTTGGACTCGGCTGGTGACAAAATGTTCCAAACACACCCCCTGCACAACTCCACCGGGGAAGGTGCAAGAAACGAGTTCTCCTGGTAGTTTTTACATTGCTCCGGTAGGCATCTGAAAGACACCACAAAAGTTGTTCTACCTGCTTTCTGGGCTGAGATGGGGAACCGCTGAATTTTGGACTCGGCTGGTGACAAAATGTTCCAAACACACCCCATGCACAACTCCACCGGGGAAGGTGCCAGACAGGAGTTCTCCTGGTAGTTTTTACACTGCCTTTGTAGGCATCTGAAAGACACCACAAAAGTTGTTCTACCTGCTTTCTGGGCTGAGATGGGGAATCGCTGAATTTTGGACTCGGCTGGTGACAAAATGTTCCAAACACACCCCATGCACAACTCCACCGGGGAAGGTGCCAGACAGGAGTTCTCCTGGTAGTTTTTACACTGCCTTTGTAGGCATCTGAAAGACACCACAAAAGTTGTTCTACCTGCTTTGTGGGCTGAGATGGGGAAACGCTGAATTTTGGAGTCGGCTGGTGACAAAATGTTCCAAACACACCGCATGCACAACTCCACCGGGGAAGGTGCCAGACAGGAGTTCTCCTGGTAGTTTTTACACTGCCTTTGTAGGCATCTGAAAGACACCACAAAAGTTGTTCTACCTGCTTTCTGGGCTGAGATGGGGAATCGCTGAATTTTGGACTCGGCCGGTGACAAAATGTTCCAAACACACCCCATGCACAACTCCACCGGGGAAGGTGCCAGACAGGAGTTCTCCTGGTAGTTTTTACATTGCTCCGGTAGGCATCTGAAAGACACCACAAAAGTTGTTCTACCTGCTTTCTGGGCTGAGATGGGGAAACGCTGAATTTTGGACTCGGCTGGTGACAAAATGTTCCAAACACACCCCCTGCACAACTCCACCGGGGAAGGTGCCAGACAGGAGTTCTCCTGGTAGTTTTTACATTGCTCCGGTAGGCATCTGAAAGACACCACAAAAGTTGTTCTACCTGCTTTCTGGGCTGAGATGGGGAACAGCTGAATTTTGGACTCGGCCGGTGACAAAATGTTCCAAACACACCCCATGCACAACACCACCGGGGAAGGTGCCAGACAGGAGTTCTCTTGGTAGTTTTTACACTACCTTGGTAGGCAGCTGAAAGGTACCACAAAAGTTGTTCTACCTGCTTTCTGGGCTGAGATGGGGAACCGCTGAATTTTGGAGTCGGCTGGTGACAAAATGTTCCAAACACACCCCATGCACAACTCCACCGGGGAAGGTGCCAGACAGGAGTTCTCCTGGTAGTTTTTACATTGCTCCGGTAGGCATCTGAAAGACACCACAAAAGTTGTTCTACCTGCTTTCTGGGCTGAGATGGGGAACCGCTGAATTTTGGACTCGGCTGGTGACAAAATGTTCCAAACACACCCCATGCACAACTCCACCGGGGAAGGTGCCAGACAGGAGTTCTCATGGTAGTTTTTACACTGCCTTTGTAGGCATCTGAAAGACACCACAAAAGTTGTTCTACCTGCTTTCTGGGCTGAGATGGGGAATCGCTGAATTTTGGACTCGGCCGGTGACAAAATGTTCCAAACACACCCCATGCACAACTCCACCGGGGAAGGTGCCAGACAGGAGTTCTCCTGGTAGTTTTTACATTGCTCCGGTAGGCATCTGAAAGACACCACAAAAGTTGTTCTACCTGCTTTCTGGGCTGAGATGGGGAACCGCTGAATTTTGGACTCGGCTGGTGACAAAATGTTCCAAACACACCCCATGCACAACTCCACCGGGGAAGGTGCCAGACAGGAGTTCTCCTGGTAGTTTTTACACTGCCTTTGTAGGCATCTGAAAGACACCACAAAAGTTGTTCTACCTGCTTTCTGGGCTGAGATGGGGAATCGCTGAATTTTGGACTCGGCCGGTGACAAAATGTTCCAAACACACCCCATGCACAACTCCACCGGGGAAGGTGCCAGACAGGAGTCCTCCTGGTAGTTTTTACATTGCTCCGGTAGGCATCTGAAAGACACCACAAAAGTTGTTCTACCTGCTTTCTGGGCTGAGATGGGGAAACGCTGAATTTTGGACTCGGCTGGTGACAAAATGTTCCAAACACACCCCATGCACAACTCCACCGGGGAAGGTGCCAGACAGGAGTTCTCCTGGTAGTTTTTACATTGCTCCGGTAGGCATCTGAAAGACACCACAAAAGTTGTTCTACCTGCTTTGTGGGCTGAGATGGGGAACCGCTGAATTTTGGACTCGGCCGGTGACAAAATGTTCCAAACACACCCCATGCACAACTCCACCGGGGAAGGTGCCAGGAACGAATTCTGTTGGTAGATTTACACTACCTTGGTAGGCAGCGGAAAGGCACAAGAAAAGTTGTTGTACCTGCTTTGTGGGCTGAGATGGGGAACCGCTGAATTTTGGAGTCGGCTGGTGACAAAATGTTCCAAACACACCCCCTGCACAACTCCACCGGGGAAGGTGCCAGGAACGAATTCTGTTGTTAGTTTTTACACTACCTTGGTAGGCATTTGAAAGGCACCACAAAAGTTGTTCTACCTGCTTTCTGGGCTGAGATGGGGAACCGCTGAATTTTGGACTCGGCCGGTGACAAAATGTTCCAAACACACCCCCTGCACAACACCACCGGGGAAGGTGCCAGACAGGAGTTCTCCTGGTAGTTTTTACATTGCTCCGGTAGGCATCTGAAAGACACCACAAAAGTTGTTCTACCTGCTTTCTGGGCTGAGATGGGGAACAGCTGAATTTTGGACTCGGCCGGTGACAAAATGTTCCAAACACACCCCATGCACAACACCACCGGGGAAGGTGCCAGACAGGAGTTCTCTTGGTAGTTTTTACACTACCTTGGTAGGCAGCTGAAAGGTACCACAAAAGTTGTTCTACCTGCTTTCTGGGCTGAGATAGGGAACCGCTGAATTTTGGACTCGGCTGGTGACAAAATGTTCCAAACACACCCCCTGCACAACTCCACCGGGGAAGGTGCAAGAAACGAGTTCTCCTGGTAGTTTTTACATTGCTCCGGTAGGCATCTGAAAGACACCACAAAAGTTGTTCTACCTGCTTTCTGGGCTGAGATGGGGAACCGCTGAATTTTGGAGTCGGCTGGTGACAAAATGTTCCAAACACACCCCATGCACAACTCCACCGGGGAAGGTGCCAGACAGGAGTTCTCCTGGTAGTTTTTACACTGCCTTTGTAGGCATCTGAAAGACACCACAAAAGTTGTTCTACCTGCTTTCTGGGCTGAGATGGGGAAACGCTGAATTTTGGACTCGGCTGGTGACAAAATGTTCCAAACACACCCCATGCACAACTCCACCGGGGAAGGTGCCAGACAGGAGTTCTCCTGGTAGTTTTTACATTGCTCCGGTAGGCATCTGAAAGACACCACAAAAGTTGTTCTACCTGCTTTGTGGGCTGAGATGGGGAACCGCTGAATTTTGGACTCGGCCGGTGACAAAATGTTCCAAACACACCCCATGCACAACTCCACCGGGGAAGGTGCCAGGAACGAATTCTGTTGGTAGATTTACACTACCTTGGTAGGCAGCGGAAAGGCACAAGAAAAGTTGTTGTACCTGCTTTGTGGGCTGAGATGGGGAACCGCTGAATTTTGGAGTCGGCTGGTGACAAAATGTTCCAAACACACCCCCTGCACAACTCCACCGGGGAAGGTGCCAGGAACGAATTCTGTTGTTAGTTTTTACACTACCTTGGTAGGCAGCTGAAAGGCACCACAAAAGTTGTTCTACCTGCTTTCTGGGCTGAGATGGGGAACCGCTGAATTTTGGACTCGGCCGGTGACAAAATGTTCCAAACACACCCCCTGCACAACACCACCGGGGAAGGTGCCAGACAGGAGTTCTCCTGGTAGTTTTTACATTGCTCCGGTAGGCATCTGAAAGACACCACAAAAGTTGTTCTACCTGCTTTCTGGGCTGAGATGGGGAACAGCTGAATTTTGGACTCGGCCGGTGACAAAATGTTCCAAACACACCCCATGCACAACACCACCGGGGAAGGTGCCAGACAGGAGTTCTCTTGGTAGTTTTTACACTACCTTGGTAGGCAGCTGAAAGGTACCACAAAAGTTGTTCTACCTGCTTTCTGGGCTGAGATAGGGAACCGCTGAATTTTGGACTCGGCTGGTGACAAAATGTTCCAAACACACCCCCTGCACAACTCCACCGGGGAAGGTGCAAGAAACGAGTTCTCCTGGTAGTTTTTACATTGCTCCGGTAGGCATCTGAAAGACACCACAAAAGTTGTTCTACCTGCTTTCTGGGCTGAGATGGGGAACCGCTGAATTTTGGAGTCGGCTGGTGACAAAATGTTCCAAACACACCCCATGCACAACTCCACCGGGGAAGGTGCCAGACAGGAGTTCTCCTGGTAGTTTTTACATTGCTCTGGTAGGCATCTGAAAGACACCACAAAAGTTGTTCTACCTGCTTTCTGGGCTGAGATGGGGAAACGCTGAATTTTGGACTCGGCTGGTGACAAAATGTTCCAAACACACCCCATGCACAACTCCACCGGGGAAGGTGCCAGACAGGAGTTCTCCTGGTAGTTTTTACACTGCCTTTGTAGGCATCTGAAAGACACCACAAAAGTTGTTCTACCTGCTTTCTGGGCTGAGATGGGGAATCGCTGAATTTTGGACTCGGCTGGTGACAAAATGTTCCAAACACACCCCATGCACAACTCCACCGGGGAAGGTGCCAGACAGGAGTTCTCCTGGTAGTTTTTACATTGCTCTGGTAGGCATCTGAAAGACACCACAAAAGTTGTTCTACCTGCTTTCTGGGCTGAGATGGGGAAACACTGAATTTTGGACTCGGCTGGTGACAAAATGTTCCAAACACACCCCCTGCACAACTCCACCGGGGAAGGTGCCAGACAGGAGTTCTCCTGGTAGTTTTTACATTGCTCCGGTAGGCATCTGAAAGACACCACAAAAGTTGTTCTACCTGCTTTCTGGGCTGAGATGGGGAACAGCTGAATTTTGAACTCGGCCGGTGACAAAATGTTCCAAACACACCCCCTGCACAACACCACCGGGGAAGGTGCCAGACAGGAGTTCTCTTGGTAGTTTTTACACTACCTTGGTAGGCAGCTGAAAGGTACCACAAAAGTTGTTCTACCTGCTTTCTGGGCTGAGATAGGGAACCGCTGAATTTTGGACTCGGCTGGTGACAAAATGTTCCAAACACACCCCATGCACAACTCCACCGGGGAAGGTGCCAGACAGGAGTTCTCCTGGTAGTTTTTACATTGCTCCGGTAGGCATCTGAAAGACACCACAAAAGTTGTTCTACCTGCTTTGTGGGCTGAGATGGGGAACCGCTGAATTTTGGACTCGGCCGGTGACAAAATGTTCCAAACACACCCCATGCACAACTCCACCGGGGAAGGTGCCAGGAACGAATTCTGTTGGTAGATTTACACTACCTTGGTAGGCAGCGGAAAGGCACAAGAAAAGTTGTTGTACCTGCTTTGTGGGCTGAGATGGGGAACCGCTGAATTTTGGAGTCGGCTGGTGACAAAATGTTCCAAACACACCCCCTGCACAACTCCACCGGGGAAGGTGCCAGGAACGAATTCTGTTGTTAGTTTTTACACTACCTTGGTAGGCATCTGAAAGACACCACAAAAGTTGTTCTACCTGCTTTCTGGGCTGAGATGGGGAACCGCTGAATTTTGGACTCGGCCGGTGACAAAATGTTCCAAACACACCCCCTGCACAACACCACCGGGGAAGGTGCCAGACAGGAGTTCTCCTGGTAGTTTTTACATTGCTCCGGTAGGCATCTGAAAGACACCACAAAAGTTGTTCTACCTGCTTTCTGGGCTGAGATGGGGAACAGCTGAATTTTGGACTCGGCCGGTGACAAAATGTTCCAAACACACCCCATGCACAACACCACCGGGGAAGGTGCCAGACAGGAGTTCTCTTGGTAGTTTTTACACTACCTTGGTAGGCAGCTGAAAGGTACCACAAAAGTTGTTCTACCTGCTTTCTGGGCTGAGATAGGGAACCGCTGAATTTTGGACTCGGCTGGTGACAAAATGTTCCAAACACACCCCCTGCACAACTCCACCGGGGAAGGTGCAAGAAACGAGTTCTCCTGGTAGTTTTTACATTGCTCCGGTAGGCATCTGAAAGACACCACAAAAGTTGTTCTACCTGCTTTCTGGGCTGAGATGGGGAACCGCTGAATTTTGGAGTCGGCTGGTGACAAAATGTTCCAAACACACCCCATGCACAACTCCACCGGGGAAGGTGCCAGACAGGAGTTCTCCTGGTAGTTTTTACATTGCTCCGGTAGGCATCTGAAAGACACCACAAAAGTTGTTCTACCTGCTTTCTGGGCTGAGATGGGGAAACGCTGAATTTTGGACTCGGCTGGTGACAAAATGTTCCAAACACACCCCATGCACAACTCCACCGGGGAAGGTGCCAGACAGGAGTTCTCCTGGTAGTTTTTACACTGCCTTTGTAGGGATCTGAAAGACACCACAAAAGTTGTTCTACCTGCTTTCTGGGCTGAGATGGGGAATCGCTGAATTTTGGACTCGGCTGGTGACAAAATGTTCCAAACACACCCCATGCACAACTCCACCGGGGAAGGTGCCAGACAGGAGTTCTCCTGGTAGTTTTTACATTGCTCTGGTAGGCATCTGAAAGACACCACAAAAGTTGTTCTACCTGCTTTCTGGGCTGAGATGGGGAAACACTGAATTTTGGACTCGGCTGGTGACAAAATGTTCCAAACACACCCCCTGCACAACTCCACCGGGGAAGGTGCCAGACAGGAGTTCTCCTGGTAGTTTTTACATTGCTCCGGTAGGCATCTGAAAGACACCACAAAAGTTGTTCTACCTGCTTTCTGGGCTGAGATGGGGAACAGCTGAATTTTGAACTCGGCCGGTGACAAAATGTTCCAAACACACCCCCTGCACAACACCACCGGGGAAGGTGCCAGACAGGAGTTCTCTTGGTAGTTTTTACACTACCTTGGTAGGCAGCTGAAAGGTACCACAAAAGTTGTTCTACCTGCTTTCTGGGCTGAGATAGGGAACCGCTGAATTTTGGACTCGGCTGGTGACAAAATGTTCCAAACACACCCCCTGCACAACTCCACCGGGGAAGGTGCCAGACAGGAGTTCTCCTGGTAGTTTTTACATTGCTCCGGTAGGCATCTGAAAGACACCACAAAAGTTGTTCTACCTGCTTTCTGGGCTGAGATGGGGAACCGCTGAATTTTGGACTCGGCTGGTGACAAAATGTTCCAAACACACCCCATGCACAACTCCACCGGGGAAGGTGCCAGACAGGAGTTCTCCTGGTAGTTTTTACACTGCCTTTGTAGGCATCTGAAAGAAACCACAAAAGTTGTTCTACCTGCTTTCTGGGCTGAGATGGGGAACCGCTGAATTTTGGACTCGGCCGGTGACAAAATGTTCCAAACACACCCCATGCACAACTCCACCGGGGAAGGTGCCAGACAGGAGTTCTCCTGGTAGTTTTTACATTGCTCCGGTAGGCATCTGAAAGACACCACAAAAGTTGTTCTACCTGCTTTCTGGGCTGAGATGGGGAATCGCTGAATTTTGGACTCGGCCGGTGACAAAATGTTCCAAACACACCCCATGCACAACTCCACCGGGGAAGGTGCCAGACAGGAGTTCTCCTGGTAGTTTTTACATTGCTCCGGTAGGCATCTGAAAGACACCACAAAAGTTGTTCTACCTGCTTTCTGGGCTGAGATGGGGAAACGCTGAATTTTGGACTCGGCTGGTGACAAAATGTTCCAAACACACCCCCTGCACAACTCCACCGGGGAAGGTGCCAGACAGGAGTTCTCCTGGTAGTTTTTACATTGCTCCGGTAGGCATCTGAAAGACACCACAAAAGTTGTTCTACCTGCTTTCTGGGCTGAGATGGGGAACCGCTGAATTTTGGACTTGGCGGGTGACAAAATGTTCCAAACACACCCCATGCACAACTCCACCGGGGAAGGTGCCAGACAGGAGTTCTCTTGGTAGTTTTTACACTACCTTGGTAGGCATCTGAAAGGCACCACAAAAGTTGTTCTACCTGCTTTCTGGGCTGAGATGGGGAATCGCTGAATTTTGGACTCGGCTGGTGACAAAATGTTCCAAACACACCCCATGCACAACTCCACCGGGGAAGGTGCCAGAAAGGAGTTCTCTTGGTAGTTTTTACACTACCTTGGTAGGCAGCTGAAAGGCACCACAAAAGTTGTTCTACCTGCTTTCTGGGCTGAGATGGGGAAACGCTGAATTTTGGACTCGGCTGGTGACAAAATGTTCCAAACACACCCCATGCACAACTCCACCACGGAAGGTGCCAGACAGGAGTTCTCCTGGTAGTTTTTACACTACCTTGGTAGGCATCTGAAAGACACCACAAAAGTTGTTCTACCTGCTTTCTGGGCTGAGATGGGGAATCGCTGAATTTTGGACTCGGCCGGTGACAAAATGTTCCAAACACACCCCATGCACAACTCCACCACGGAAGGTGCCAGACAGGAGTTCTCCTGGTAGTTTTTACACTACCTTGGTAGGCATCTGAAAGACACCACAAAAGTTGTTCTACCTGCTTTCTGGGCTGAGATGGGGAAACGCTGAATTTTGGACTCGGCTGGTGACAAAATGTTCCAAACACACCCCATGCACAACTCCACCGGGGAAGGTGCCAGACAGGAGTTCTCCTGGTAGTTTTTACATTGCTCCGGTAGGCATCTGAAAGACACCACAAAAGTTGTTCTACCTGCTTTCTGGGCTGAGATGGGGAACCGCTGAATTTTGGAGTCGGCCGTTGACAAAATGTTCCAAACACACCCCATGCACAACTCCACCGGGGAAGGTGCCAGACAGGAGTTCTCTTGGTAGTTTTTACACTACCTTGGTAGGCAGCTGAAAGGCACCACAAAAGTTGTTCTACCTGCTTTCTGGGCTGAGATAGGGAACCGCTGAATTTTGGACTCGGCTGGTGACAAAATGTTCCAAACACACCCCATGCACAACTCCACCGGGGAAGGTGCCAGAAAGGAGTTCTCTTGGTAGTTTTTACACTACCTTGGTAGGCAGCTGAAAGGCACCACAAAAGTTGTTCTACCTGCTTTCTGGGCTGAGATGGGGAAACGCTGAATTTTGGACTCGGCTGGTGAAAAAATGTTCCAAACACACCCCATGCACAACTCCACCACGGAAGGTGCCAGACAGGAGTTCTCCTGGTAGTTTTTACACTACCTTGGTAGGCATCTGAAAGACACCACAAAAGTTGTTCTACCTGCTTTCTGGGCTGAGATGGGGAATCGCTGAATTTTGGACTCGGCCGGTGACAAAATGTTCCAAACACACCCCATGCACAACTCCACCACGGAAGGTGCCAGACAGGAGTTCTCCTGGTAGTTTTTACACTACCTTGGTAGGCATCTGAAAGACACCACAAAAGTTGTTCTACCTGCTTTCTGGGCTGAGATGGGGAACAGCTGAATTTTGGACTCGGCTGGTGACAAAATGTTCCAAACACACCCCATGCACAACTCCACCGGGGAAGGTGCCAGACAGGAGTTCTCCTGGTAGTTTTTACATTGCTCCGGTAGGCATCTAAAAGACACCACAAAAGTTGTTCTACCTGCTTTGTGGGCTGAGATGGGGAACCGCTGAATTTTGGAGTCGGCCGTTGACAAAATGTTCCAAACACACCCCATGCACAACTCCACCGGGGAAGGTGCCAGGAACGAATTCTTTTGGTAGATTTACACTACCTTGGTAGGCAGCTGAAAGGCACAAGAAAAGTTGTTGTACCTGCTTTGTGGGCTGAGATGGGGAGCGCTGAATTTTGGAGTTGGCTGGTGACAAAATGTTCCAAACACACCCCCTGCACAACTCCACCGGGGAAGGTGCCAGACAGGAGTTCTCCTGGTAGTTTTTACATTGCTCCGGTAGGCAGCTGAAAGGCACCACAAAAGTTGTTCTACCTGCTTTCTGGGCTGAGATGGGGAACCGCTGAATTTTGGACTCGGCCGGTGACAAAATGTTCCAAACACACCCCATGCACAACTCCACCGGGGAAGGTGCCAGACAGGAGTTCTCCTGGTAGTTTTTACAGTGCTCCGGTAGGCATCTGAAAGACACCACAAAAGTTGTTCTACCTGCTTTCTGGGCTGAGATGGGGAACAGCTGAATTTTGGACTCGGCCGGTGACAAAATGTTCCAAACACACCCCATGCACAACACCACCGGGGAAGGTGCCAGACAGGAGTTCTCCTGGTAGTTTTTACACTACCTTGGTAGGCAGCTGAAAGGTACCACAAAAGTTGTTCTACCTGCTTTCTGGGCTGAGATAAGGAACCGCTGAATTTTGGAGTCGGCTGGTGACAAAATGTTCCAAACACACCCCATGCACAACTCCACCGGGGAAGGTGCCAGACAGGAGTTCTCCTGGTAGTTTTTACATTGCTCCGGTAGGCATCTGAAAGACACCACAAAAGTTGTTCTACCTGCTTTCTGGGCTGAGATGGGGAATCGCTGAATTTTGGACTCGGCCGGTGACAAAATGTTCCAAACACACCCCATGCACAACTCCACCGGGGAAGGTGCCAGACAGGAGTTCTCCTGGTAGTTTTTACATTGCTCCGGTAGGCATCTGAAAGACACCACAAAAGTTGTTCTACCTGCTTTCTGGGCTGAGATGGGGAAACGCTGAATTTTGGACTCGGCTGGTGACAAAATGTTCCAAACACACCCCATGCACAACTCCACCGGGGAAGGTGCCAGACAGGAGTTCTCCTGGTAGTTTTTACATTGCTCCGGTAGGCATCTGAAAGACACCACAAAAGTTGTTCTACCTGCTTTCTGGGCTGAGATGGGGAAACGCTGAATTTTGGACTCGGCTGGTGACAAAATGTTCCAAACACACCCCATGCACAACTCCACCACGGAAGGTGCCAGACAGGAGTTCTCCTGGTAGTTTTTACACTGCCTTTGTAGGCATCTGAAAGACACCACAAAAGTTGTTCTACCTGCTTTCTGGGCTGAGATGGGGAATCGCTGAATTTTGGACTCGGCCGGTGACAAAATGTTCCAAACACACCCCATGCACAACTCCACCGGGGAAGGTGCCAGACAGGAGTTCTCCTGGTAGTTTTTACATTGCTCCGGTAGGCATCTGAAAGACACCACAAAAGTTGTTCTACCTGCTTTCTGGGCTGAGATGGGGAAACGCTGAATTTTGGACTCGGCTGGTGACAAAATGTTCCAAACACATCCCCTGCACAACTCCACCGGGGAAGGTGCCAGACAGGAGTTCTCCTGGTAGTTTTTACATTGCTCCGGTAGGCATCTGAAAGACACCACAAAAGTTGTTCTACCTGCTTTCTGGGCTGAGATGGGGAACAGCTGAATTTTGGACTCGGCCGGTGACAAAATGTTCCAAACACACCCCATGCACAACACCACCGGGGAAGGTGCCAGACAGGAGTTCTCTTGGTAGTTTTTACACTACCTTGGTAGGCAGCTGAAAGGTACCACAAAAGTTGTTCTACCTGCTTTCTGGGCTGAGATAGGGAACCGCTGAATTTTGGACTCGGCTGGTGACAAAATGTTCCAAACACACCCCCTGCACAACTCCACCGGGGAAGGTGCCAGACAGGAGTTCTCCTGGTAGTTTTTACATTGCTCCGGTAGGCATCTGAAAGACACCACAAAAGTTGTTCTACCTGCTTTCTGGGCTGAGATGGGGAACCGCTGAATTTTGGACTCGGCTGGTGACAAAATGTTCCAAACACACCCCATGCACAACTCCACCGGGGAAGGTGCCAGACAGGAGTTCTCCTGGTAGTTTTTACACTGCCTTTGTAGGCATCTGAAAGACACCACAAAAGTTGTTCTACCTGCTTTCTGGGCTGAGATGGGGAACCGCTGAATTTTGGACTCGGCCGGTGACAAAATGTTCCAAACACACCCCATGCACAACTCCACCGGGGAAGGTGCCAGACAGGAGTTCTCCTGGTAGTTTTTACATTGCTCCGGTAGGCATCTGAAAGACACCACAAAAGTTGTTCTACCTGCTTTCTGGGCTGAGATGGGGAATCGCTGAATTTTGGACTCGGCCGGTGACAAAATGTTCCAAACACACCCCATGCACAACTCCACCGGGGAAGGTGCCAGACAGGAGTTCTCCTGGTAGTTTTTACATTGCTCCGGTAGGCATCTGAAAGACACCACAAAAGTTGTTCTACCTGCTTTCTGGGCTGAGATGGGGAACCGCTGAATTTTGGAGTCGGCCGTTGACAAAATGTTCCAAACACACCCCATGCACAACTCCACCGGGGAAGGTGCCAGACAGGAGTTCTCCTGGTAGTTTTTACACTGCCTTTGTAGGCATCTGAAAGACACCACAAAAGTTGTTCTACCTGCTTTCTGGGCTGAGATGGGGAACCGCTGAATTTTGGACTCGGCCGGTGACAAAATGTTCCAAACACACCCCATGCACAACTCCACCGGGGAAGGTGCCAGACAGGAGTTCTCCTGGTAGTTTTTACATTGCTCCGGTAGGCATCTGAAAGACACCACAAAAGTTGTTCTACCTGCTTTCTGGGCTGAGATGGGGAATCGCTGAATTTTGGACTCGGCCGGTGACAAAATGTTCCAAACACACCCCATGCACAACTCCACCGGGGAAGGTGCCAGACAGGAGTTCTCCTGGTAGTTTTTACATTGCTCCGGTAGGCATCTGAAAGACACCACAAAAGTTGTTCTACCTGCTTTCTGGGCTGAGATGGGGAACCGCTGAATTTTGGAGTCGGCCGTTGACAAAATGTTCCAAACACACCCCATGCACAACTCCACCGGGGAAGGTGCCAGACAGGAGTTCTCCTGGTAATTTTTACACTACCTTGGTAGGCATCTGAAAGACACCACAAAAGTTGTTCTACCTGCTTTCTGGGCTGAGATGGGGAACAGCTGAATTTTGGAGTCGGCTGGTGACAAAATGTTCCAAACACACCCCCTGCACAACTCCACCGGGGAAGGTGCCAGACAGGAGTTCTCCTGGTAGTTTTTACATTGCTCCGGTAGGCATCTGAAAGACACCACAAAAGTTGTTCTACCTGCTTTCTGGGCTGAGATGGGGAAACGCTGAATTTTGGACTCGGCTGGTGACAAAATGTTCCAAACACACCCCATGCACAACTCCACCGGGGAAGGTGCCAGACAGGAGTTCTCCTGGTAGTTTTTACACTGCCTTTGTAGGCATCTGAAAGACACCACAAAAGTTGTTCTACCTGCTTTCTGGGCTGAGATGGGGAATCGCTGAATTTTGGACTCGGCTGGTGACAAAATGTTCCAAACACACCCCATGCACAACTCCACCGGGGAAGGTGCCAGACAGGAGTTCTCCTGGTAGTTTTTACATTGCTCTGGTAGGCATCTGAAAGACACCACAAAAGTTGTTCTACCTGCTTTCTGGGCTGAGATGGGGAAACACTGAATTTTGGACTCGGCTGGTGACAAAATGTTCCAAACACACCCCCTGCACAACTCCACCGGGGAAGGTGCCAGACAGGAGTTCTCCTGGTAGTTTTTACATTGCTCCGGTAGGCATCTGAAAGACACCACAAAAGTTGTTCTACCTGCTTTCTGGGCTGAGATGGGGAACAGCTGAATTTTGGACTCGGCTGGTGACAAAATGTTCCAAACACACCCCATGCACAACTCCACCGGGGAAGGTGCCAGACAGGAGTTCTCCTGGTAGTTTTTACATTGCTCCGGTAGGCATCTGAAAGACACCACAAAAGTTGTTCTACCTGCTTTCTGGGCTGAGATGGGGAACCGCTGAATTTTGGACTCGGCTGGTGACAAAATGTTCCAAACACACCCCATGCACAACTCCACCGGGGAAGGTGCCAGACAGGAGTTCTCCTGGTAGTTTTTACACTGCCTTTGTAGGCATCTGAAAGAAACCACAAAAGTTGTTCTACCTGCTTTCTGGGCTGAGATGGGGAACCGCTGAATTTTGGACTCGGCCGGTGACAAAATGTTCCAAACACACCCCATGCACAACTCCACCGGGGAAGGTGCCAGACAGGAGTTCTCCTGGTAGTTTTTACATTGCTCCGGTAGGCATCTGAAAGACACCACAAAAGTTGTTCTACCTGCTTTCTGGGCTGAGATGGGGAATCGCTGAATTTTGGACTCGGCCGGTGACAAAATGTTCCAAACACACCCCATGCACAACTCCACCGGGGAAGGTGCCAGACAGGAGTTCTCCTGGTAGTTTTTACATTGCTCCGGTAGGCATCTGAAAGACACCACAAAAGTTGTTCTACCTGCTTTCTGGGCTGAGATGGGGAAACGCTGAATTTTGGAGTCGGCTGGTGACAAAATGTTCCAAACACACCCCATGCACAACTCCACCGGGGAAGGTGCCAGACAGGAGTTCTCCTGGTAGTTTTTACATTGCTCCGGTAGGCATCTGAAAGACACCACAAAAGTTGTTCTACCTGCTTTCTGGGCTGAGATGGGGAACCGCTGAATTTTGGAGTCGGCCGTTGACAAAATGTTCCAAACACACCCCATGCACAACTCCACCGGGGAAGGTGCCAGACAGGAGTTCTCTTGGTAGTTTTTACACTACCTTGGTAGGCATCTGAAAGGCACCACAAAAGTTGTTCTACCTGCTTTCTGGGCTGAGATAGGGAACCGCTGAATTTTGGACTCGGCTGGTGACAAAATGTTCCAAACACACCCCATGCACAACTCCACCGGGGAAGGTGCCAGAAAGGAGTTCTCTTGGTAGTTTTTACACTACCTTGGTAGGCAGCTGAAAGGCACCACAAAAGTTGTTCTACCTGCTTTCTGGGCTGAGATGGGGAAACGCTGAATTTTGGACTCGGCTGGTGACAAAATGTTCCAAACACACCCCATGCACAACTCCACCACGGAAGGTGCCAGACAGGAGTTCTCCTGGTAGTTTTTACACTACCTTGGTAGGCATCTGAAAGACACCACAAAAGTTGTTCTACCTGCTTTCTGGGCTGAGATGGGGAATCGCTGAATTTTGGACTCGGCCGGTGACAAAATGTTCCAAACACACCCCATGCACAACTCCACCACGGAAGGTGCCAGACAGGAGTTCTCCTGGTAGTTTTTACACTACCTTGGTAGGCATCTGAAAGACACCACAAAAGTTGTTCTACCTGCTTTCTGGGCTGAGATGGGGAAACGCTGAATTTTGGACTCGGCTGGTGACAAAATGTTCCAAACACACCCCATGCACAACTCCACCGGGGAAGGTGCCAGACAGGAGTTCTCCTGGTAGTTTTTACATTGCTCCGGTAGGCATCTGAAAGACACCACAAAAGTTGTTCTACCTGCTTTCTGGGCTGAGATGGGGAACCGCTGAATTTTGGAGTCGGCCGTTGACAAAATGTTCCAAACACACCCCATGCACAACTCCACCGGGGAAGGTGCCAGACAGGAGTTCTCTTGGTAGTTTTTACACTACCTTGGTAGGCAGCTGAAAGGCACCACAAAAGTTGTTCTACCTGCTTTCTGGGCTGAGATGGGGAAACGCTGAATTTTGGACTCGGCTGGTGACAAAATGTTCCAAACACACCCCATGCACAACTCCACCACGGAAGGTGCCAGACAGGAGTTCTCCTGGTAGTTTTTACACTACCTTGGTAGGCATCTGAAAGACACCACAAAAGTTGTTCTACCTGCTTTCTGGGCTGAGATGGGGAATCGCTGAATTTTGGACTCGGCCGGTGACAAAATGTTCCAAACACACCCCATGCACAACTCCACCACGGAAGGTGCCAGACAGGAGTTCTCCTGGTAGTTTTTACACTACCTTGGTAGGCATCTGAAAGACACCACAAAAGTTGTTCTACCTGCTTTCTGGGCTGAGATGGGGAACAGCTGAATTTTGGACTCGGCTGGTGACAAAATGTTCCAAACACACCCCATGCACAACTCCACCACGGAAGGTGCCAGACAGGAGTTCTCCTGGTAGTTTTTACATTGCTCCGGTAGGCATCTAAAAGACACCACAAAAGTTGTTCTACCTGCTTTGTGGGCTGAGATGGGGAACCGCTGAATTTTGGAGTCGGCCGTTGACAAAATGTTCCAAACACACCCCATGCACAACTCCACCGGGGAAGGTGCCAGGAACGAATTCTTTTGGTAGATTTACACTACCTTGGTAGGCATCTGAAAGGCACCACAAAAGTTGTTCTACCTGCTTTCTGGGCTGAGATGGGGAAACGCTGAATTTTGGACTCGGCTGGTGACAAAATGTTCCAAACACACCCCATGCACAACTCCACCGGGGAAGGTGCCAGACAGGAGTTCTCCTGGTAGTTTTTACACTACCTTGGTAGGCATCTGAAAGACACCACAAAAGTTGTTCTACCTGCTTTCTGGGCTGAGATGGGGAATCGCTGAATTTCGGACTCGGCCGGTGACAAAATGTTCCAAACACACCCCATGCACAACTCCACCACGGAAGGTGCCAGACAGGAGTTCTCCTGGTAGTTTTTACAATACCTTGGTAGGCATCTGAAAGACACCTCAAAAGTTGTTCTACCTGCTTTCTGGGCTGAGATGGGGAAACGCTGAATTTTGGAGTCGGCCGGTGACAAAATGTTCCAAACACACCCCATGCACAACTCCACCGGGGAAGGTGCCAGACAGGAGTTCTCCTGGTAGTTTTTACACTGCCTTTGTAGGCATCTGAAAGACACCACAAAAGTTGTTCTACCTGCTTTCTGGGCTGAGATGGGGAATCGCTGAATTTTGGACTCGGCTGGTGACAAAATGTTCCAAACACACCCCATGCACAACTCCACCGGGGAAGGTGCCAGACAGGAGTTCTCCTGGTAGTTTTTACATTGCTCTGGTAGGCATCTGAAAGACACCACAAAAGTTGTTCTACCTGCTTTCTGGGCTGAGATGGGGAAACACTGAATTTTGGACTCGGCTGGTGACAAAATGTTCCAAACACACCCCCTGCACAACTCCACCGGGGAAGGTGCCAGACAGGAGTTCTCCTGGTAGTTTTTACATTGCTCCGGTAGGCATCTGAAAGACACCACAAAAGTTGTTCTACCTGCTTTCTGGGCTGAGATGGGGAACAGCTGAATTTTGAACTCGGCCGGTGACAAAATGTTCCAAACACACCCCATGCACAACACCACCGGGGAAGGTGCCAGACAGGAGTTCTCTTGGTAGTTTTTACACTACCTTGGTAGGCAGCTGAAAGGTACCACAAAAGTTGTTCTACCTGCTTTCTGGGCTGAGATAGGGAACCGCTGAATTTTGGACTCGGCCGGTGACAAAATGTTCCAAACACACCCCATGCACAACTCCACCGGGGAAGGTGCCAGACAGGAGTTCTCCTGGTAGTTTTTACATTGCTCCGGTAGGCATCTGAAAGACACCACAAAAGTTGTTCTACCTGCTTTCTGGGCTGAGATGGGGAACCGCTGAATTTTGGAGTCGGCCGGTGACAAAATGTTCCAAACACACCCCATGCACAACTCCACCGGGGAAGGTGCCAGACAGGAGTTCTCCTGGTAGTTTTTACACTGCCTTTGTAGGCATCTGAAAGAAACCACAAAAGTTGTTCTACCTGCTTTCTGGGCTGAGATGGGGAACCGCTGAATTTTGGACTCGGCCGGTGACAAAATGTTCCAAACACACCCCATGCACAACTCCACCGGGGAAGGTGCCAGACAGGAGTTCTCCTGGTAGTTTTTACATTGCTCCGGTAGGCATCTGAAAGACACCACAAAAGTTGTTCTACCTGCTTTCTGGGCTGAGATGGGGAATCGCTGAATTTTGGACTCGGCCGGTGACAAAATGTTCCAAACACACCCCATGCACAACTCCACCGGGGAAGGTGCCAGACAGGAGTTCTCCTGGTAGTTTTTACATTGCTCCGGTAGGCATCTGAAAGACACCACAAAAGTTGTTCTACCTGCTTTCTGGGCTGAGATGGGGAAACGCTGAATTTTGGAGTCGGCTGGTGACAAAATGTTCCAAACACACCCCATGCACAACTCCACCGGGGAAGGTGCCAGACAGGAGTTCTCCTGGTAGTTTTTACATTGCTCCGGTAGGCATCTGAAAGACACCACAAAAGTTGTTCTACCTGCTTTCTGGGCTGAGATGGGGAACCGCTGAATTTTGGAGTCGGCCGTTGACAAAATGTTCCAAACACACCCCATGCACAACTCCACCGGGGAAGGTGCCAGACAGGAGTTCTCTTGGTAGTTTTTACACTACCTTGGTAGGCATCTGAAAGGCACCACAAAAGTTGTTCTACCTGCTTTCTGGGCTGAGATAGGGAACCGCTGAATTTTGGACTCGGCTGGTGACAAAATGTTCCAAACACACCCCATGCACAACTCCACCGGGGAAGGTGCCAGACAGGAGTTCTCCTGGTAGTTTTTACATTGCTCCGGTAGGCATCTGAAAGACACCACAAAAGTTGTTCTACCTGCTTTCTGGGCTGAGATGGGGAACCGCTGAATTTTGGAGTCGGCCGTTGACAAAATGTTCCAAACACACCCCATGCACAACTCCACCGGGGAAGGTGCCAGACAGGAGTTCTCTTGGTAGTTTTTACACTACCTTGGTAGGCAGCTGAAAGGCACCACAAAAGTTGTTCTACCTGCTTTCTGGGCTGAGATAGGGAACCGCTGAATTTTGGACTCGGCTGGTGACAAAATGTTCCAAACACACCCCATGCACAACTCCACCGGGGAAGGTGCCAGAAAGGAGTTCTCTTGGTAGTTTTTACACTACCTTGGTAGGCAGCTGAAAGGCACCACAAAAGTTGTTCTACCTGCTTTCTGGGCTGAGATGGGGAAACGCTGAATTTTGGACTCGGCTGGTGAAAAAATGTTCCAAACACACCCCATGCACAACTCCACCACGGAAGGTGCCAGACAGGAGTTCTCCTGGTAGTTTTTACACTACCTTGGTAGGCATCTGAAAGACACCACAAAAGTTGTTCTACCTGCTTTCTGGGCTGAGATGGGGAATCGCTGAATTTTGGACTCGGCCGGTGACAAAATGTTCCAAACACACCCCATGCACAACTCCACCACGGAAGGTGCCAGACAGGAGTTCTCCTGGTAGTTTTTACACTACCTTGGTAGGCATCTGAAAGACACCACAAAAGTTGTTCTACCTGCTTTCTGGGCTGAGATGGGGAACAGCTGAATTTTGGACTCGGCTGGTGACAAAATGTTCCAAACACACCCCATGCACAACTCCACCGGGGAAGGTGCCAGACAGGAGTTCTCCTGGTAGTTTTTACATTGCTCCGGTAGGCATCTAAAAGACACCACAAAAGTTGTTCTACCTGCTTTGTGGGCTGAGATGGGGAACCGCTGAATTTTGGAGTCGGCCGTTGACAAAATGTTCCAAACACACCCCATGCACAACTCCACCGGGGAAGGTGCCAGGAACGAATTCTTTTGGTAGATTTACACTACCTTGGTAGGCAGCTGAAAGGCACCACAAAAGTTGTTCTACCTGCTTTCTGGGCTGAGATGGGGAAACGCTGAATTTTGGACTCGGCTGGTGACAAAATGTTCCAAACACACCCCATGCACAACTCCACCACGGAAGGTGCCAGACAGGAGTTCTCCTGGTAGTTTTTACACTACCTTGGTAGGCATCTGAAAGACACCACAAAAGTTGTTCTACCTGCTTTCTGGGCTGAGATGGGGAATCGCTGAATTTCGGACTCGGCCGGTGACAAAATGTTCCAAACACACCCCATGCACAACTCCACCACGGAAGGTGCCAGACAGGAGTTCTCCTGGTAGTTTTTACAATACCTTGGTAGGCATCTGAAAGACACCTCAAAAGTTGTTCTACCTGCTTTCTGGGCTGAGATGGGGAAACGCTGAATTTTGGAGTCGGCCGGTGACAAAATGTTCCAAACACACCCCCTGCACAACTCCACCGGGGAAGGTGCCAGACAGGAGTTCTCCTGGTAATTTTTACACTACCTTGGTAGGCATCTGAAAGACACCACAAAAGTTGTTCTACCTGCTTTCTGGGCTGAGATGGGGAACAGCTGAATTTTGGAGTCGGCTGGTGACAAAATGTTCCAAACACACCCCATGCACAACTCCACCGGGGAAGGTGCCAGACAGGAGTTCTCCTGGTAGTTTTTACATTGCTCCGGTAGGCATCTGAAAGACACCACAAAAGTTGTTCTACCTGCTTTCTGGGCTGAGATGGGGAAACGCTGAATTTTGGACTCGGCTGGTGACAAAATGTTCCAAACACACCCCATGCACAACTCCACCGGGGAAGGTGCCAGACAGGAGTTCTCCTGGTAGTTTTTACACTGCCTTTGTAGGCATCTGAAAGACACCACAAAAGTTGTTCTACCTGCTTTCTGGGCTGAGATGGGGAATCGCTGAATTTTGGACTCGGCTGGTGACAAAATGTTCCAAACACACCCCATGCACAACTCCACCGGGGAAGGTGCCAGACAGGAGTTCTCCTGGTAGTTTTTACATTGCTCTGGTAGGCATCTGAAAGACACCACAAAAGTTGTTCTACCTGCTTTCTGGGCTGAGATGGGGAAACACTGAATTTTGGACTCGGCTGGTGACAAAATGTTCCAAACACACCCCCTGCACAACTCCACCGGGGAAGGTGCCAGACAGGAGTTCTCCTGGTAGTTTTTACATTGCTCCGGTAGGCATCTGAAAGACACCACAAAAGTTGTTCTACCTGCTTTCTGGGCTGAGATGGGGAACAGCTGAATTTTGAACTCGGCCGGTGACAAAATGTTCCAAACACACCCCATGCACAACACCACCGGGGAAGGTGCCAGACAGGAGTTCTCTTGGTAGTTTTTACACTACCTTGGTAGGCAGCTGAAAGGTACCACAAAAGTTGTTCTACCTGCTTTCTGGGCTGAGATGGGGAACAGCTGAATTTTGGACTCGGCTGGTGACAAAATGTTCCAAACACACCCCATGCACAACTCCACCGGGGAAGGTGCCAGACAGGAGTTCTCCTGGTAGTTTTTACATTGCTCCGGTAGGCATCTGAAAGACACCACAAAAGTTGTTCTACCTGCTTTCTGGGCTGAGATGGGGAACCGCTGAATTTTGGACTCGGCTGGTGACAAAATGTTCCAAACACACCCCATGCACAACTCCACCGGGGAAGGTGCCAGACAGGAGTTCTCCTGGTAGTTTTTACACTGCCTTTGTAGGCATCTGAAAGAAACCACAAAAGTTGTTCTACCTGCTTTCTGGGCTGAGATGGGGAACCGCTGAATTTTGGACTCGGCCGGTGACAAAATGTTCCAAACACACCCCATGCACAACTCCACCGGGGAAGGTGCCAGACAGGAGTTCTCCTGGTAGTTTTTACATTGCTCCGGTAGGCATCTGAAAGACACCACAAAAGTTGTTCTACCTGCTTTCTGGGCTGAGATGGGGAATCGCTGAATTTTGGACTCGGCCGGTGACAAAATGTTCCAAACACACCCCATGCACAACTCCACCGGGGAAGGTGCCAGACAGGAGTTCTCCTGGTAGTTTTTACATTGCTCCGGTAGGCATCTGAAAGACACCACAAAAGTTGTTCTACCTGCTTTCTGGGCTAAGATGGGGAAACGCTGAATTTTGGAGTCGGCTGGTGACAAAATGTTCCAAACACACCCCATGCACAACTCCACCGGGGAAGGTGCCAGACAGGAGTTCTCCTGGTAGTTTTTACATTGCTCCGGTAGGCATCTGAAAGACACCACAAAAATTGTTCTACCTGCTTTCTGGGCTGAGATGGGGAACCGCTGAATTTTGGAGTCGGCCGTTGACAAAATGTTCCAAACACACCCCATGCACAACTCCACCGGGGAAGGTGCCAGACAGGAGTTCTCTTGGTAGTTTTTACACTACCTTGGTAGGCATCTGAAAGGCACCACAAAAGTTGTTCTACCTGCTTTCTGGGCTGAGATAGGGAACCGCTGAATTTTGGACTCGGCTGGTGACAAAATGTTCCAAACACACCCCATGCACAACTCCACCGGGGAAGGTGCCAGAAAGGAGTTCTCTTGGTAGTTTTTACACTACCTTGGTAGGCAGCTGAAAGGCACCACAAAAGTTGTTCTACCTGCTTTCTGGGCTGAGATGGGGAAACGCTGAATTTTGGACTCGGCTGGTGACAAAATGTTCCAAACACACCCCATGCACAACTCCACCACGGAAGGTGCCAGACAGGAGTTCTCCTGGTAGTTTTTACACTACCTTGGTAGGCATCTGAAAGACACCACAAAAGTTGTTCTACCTGCTTTGTGGGCTGAGATGGGGAACCGCTGAATTTTGGAGTCGGCCGTTGACAAAATGTTCCAAACACACCCCATGCACAACTCCACCACGGAAGGTGCCAGACAGGAGTTCTCCTGGTAGTTTTTACACTACCTTGGTAGGCATCTGAAAGACACCACAAAAGTTGTTCTACCTGCTTTCTGGGCTGAGATGGGGAATCGCTGAATTTTGGAGTCGGCCGGTGACAAAATGTTCCAAACACACCCCATGCACAACTCCACCGGGGAAGGTGCCAGACAGGAGTTCTCCTGGTAGTTTTTACATTGCTCCGGTAGGCATCTGAAAGACACCACAAAAGTTGTTCTACCTGCTTTCTGGGCTGAGATAGGGAACCGCTGAATTTTGGACTCGGCTGGTGACAAAATGTTCCAAACACACCCCATGCACAACTCCACCGGGGAAGGTGCCAGAAAGGAGTTCTCTTGGTAGTTTTTACACTACCTTGGTAGGCAGCTGAAAGGCACCACAAAAGTTGTTCTACCTGCTTTCTGGGCTGAGATGGGGAAACGCTGAATTTTGGACTCGGCTGGTGAAAAAATGTTCCAAACACACCCCATGCACAACTCCACCACGGAAGGTGCCAGACAGGAGTTCTCCTGGTAGTTTTTACACTACCTTGGTAGGCATCTGAAAGACACCACAAAAGTTGTTCTACCTGCTTTCTGGGCTGAGATGGGGAATCGCTGAATTTTGGACTCGGCCGGTGACAAAATGTTCCAAACACACCCCATGCACAACTCCACCACGGAAGGTGCCAGACAGGAGTTCTCCTGGTAGTTTTTACACTACCTTGGTAGGCATCTGAAAGACACCACAAAAGTTGTTCTACCTGCTTTCTGGGCTGAGATGGGGAACAGCTGAATTTTGGACTCGGCTGGTGACAAAATGTTCCAAACACACCCCATGCACAACTCCACCGGGGAAGGTGCCAGACAGGAGTTCTCCTGGTAGTTTTTACATTGCTCCGGTAGGCATCTAAAAGACACCACAAAAGTTGTTCTACCTGCTTTGTGGGCTGAGATGGGGAACCGCTGAATTTTGGAGTCGGCCGTTGACAAAATGTTCCAAACACACCCCATGCACAACTCCACCGGGGAAGGTGCCAGGAACGAATTCTTTTGGTAGATTTACACTACCTTGGTAGGCAGCTGAAAGGCACAAGAAAAGTTGTTGTACCTGCTTTGTGGGCTGAGATGGGGAGCGCTGAATTTTGGAGTTGGCTGGTGACAAAATGTTCCAAACACACCCCCTGCACAACTCCACCGGGGAAGGTGCCAGACAGGAGTTCTCCTGGTAGTTTTTACATTGCTCCGGTAGGCAGCTGAAAGGCACCACAAAAGTTGTTCTACCTGCTTTCTGGGCTGAGATGGGGAACCGCTGAATTTTGGACTCGGCCGGTGACAAAATGTTCCAAACACACCCCATGCACAACTCCACCGGGGAAGGTGCCAGACAGGAGTTCTCCTGGTAGTTTTTACAGTGCTCCGGTAGGCATCTGAAAGACACCACAAAAGTTGTTCTACCTGCTTTCTGGGCTGAGATGGGGAACAGCTGAATTTTGGACTCGGCCGGTGACAAAATGTTCCAAACACACCCCATGCACAACACCACCGGGGAAGGTGCCAGACAGGAGTTCTCCTGGTAGTTTTTACACTACCTTGGTAGGCAGCTGAAAGGTACCACAAAAGTTGTTCTACCTGCTTTCTGGGCTGAGATAAGGAACCGCTGAATTTTGGAGTCGGCTGGTGACAAAATGTTCCAAACACACCCCATGCACAACTCCACCGGGGAAGGTGCCAGACAGGAGTTCTCCTGGTAGTTTTTACATTGCTCCGGTAGGCATCTGAAAGACACCACAAAAGTTGTTCTACCTGCTTTCTGGGCTGAGATGGGGAATCGCTGAATTTTGGACTCGGCCGGTGACAAAATGTTCCAAACACACCCCATGCACAACTCCACCGGGGAAGGTGCCAGACAGGAGTTCTCCTGGTAGTTTTTACATTGCTCCGGTAGGCATCTGAAAGACACCACAAAAGTTGTTCTACCTGCTTTCTGGGCTGAGATGGGGAAACGCTGAATTTTGGACTCGGCTGGTGACAAAATGTTCCAAACACACCCCATGCACAACTCCACCGGGGAAGGTGCCAGACAGGAGTTCTCCTGGTAGTTTTTACATTGCTCCGGTAGGCATCTGAAAGACACCACAAAAGTTGTTCTACCTGCTTTCTGGGCTGAGATGGGGAAACGCTGAATTTTGGACTCGGCTGGTGACAAAATGTTCCAAACACACCCCATGCACAACTCCACCGGGGAAGGTGCCAGACAGGAGTTCTCCTGGTAGTTTTTACACTGCCTTTGTAGGCATCTGAAAGACACCACAAAAGTTGTTCTACCTGCTTTCTGGGCTGAGATGGGGAATCGCTGAATTTTGGACTCGGCCGGTGACAAAATGTTCCAAACACACCCCATGCACAACTCCACCGGGGAAGGTGCCAGACAGGAGTTCTCCTGGTAGTTTTTACATTGCTCCGGTAGGCATCTGAAAGACACCACAAAAGTTGTTCTACCTGCTTTCTGGGCTGAGATGGGGAAACGCTGAATTTTGGACTCGGCTGGTGACAAAATGTTCCAAACACATCCCCTGCACAACTCCACCGGGGAAGGTGCCAGACAGGAGTTCTCCTGGTAGTTTTTACATTGCTCCGGTAGGCATCTGAAAGACACCACAAAAGTTGTTCTACCTGCTTTCTGGGCTGAGATGGGGAACAGCTGAATTTTGGACTCGGCCGGTGACAAAATGTTCCAAACACACCCCATGCACAACACCACCGGGGAAGGTGCCAGACAGGAGTTCTCTTGGTAGTTTTTACACTACCTTGGTAGGCAGCTGAAAGGTACCACAAAAGTTGTTCTACCTGCTTTCTGGGCTGAGATAGGGAACCGCTGAATTTTGGACTCGGCTGGTGACAAAATGTTCCAAACACACCCCCTGCACAACTCCACCGGGGAAGGTGCCAGACAGGAGTTCTCCTGGTAGTTTTTACATTGCTCCGGTAGGCATCTGAAAGACACCACAAAAGTTGTTCTACCTGCTTTCTGGGCTGAGATGGGGAACCGCTGAATTTTGGACTCGGCTGGTGACAAAATGTTCCAAACACACCCCATGCACAACTCCACCGGGGAAGGTGCCAGACAGGAGTTCTCCTGGTAGTTTTTACACTGCCTTTGTAGGCATCTGAAAGACACCACAAAAGTTGTTCTACCTGCTTTCTGGGCTGAGATGGGGAACCGCTGAATTTTGGACTCGGCCGGTGACAAAATGTTCCAAACACACCCCATGCACAACTCCACCGGGGAAGGTGCCAGACAGGAGTTCTCCTGGTAGTTTTTACATTGCTCCGGTAGGCATCTGAAAGACACCACAAAAGTTGTTCTACCTGCTTTCTGGGCTGAGATGGGGAATCGCTGAATTTTGGACTCGGCCGGTGACAAAATGTTCCAAACACACCCCATGCACAACTCCACCGGGGAAGGTGCCAGACAGGAGTTCTCCTGGTAGTTTTTACATTGCTCCGGTAGGCATCTGAAAGACACCACAAAAGTTGTTCTACCTGCTTTCTGGGCTGAGATGGGGAACCGCTGAATTTTGGAGTCGGCCGTTGACAAAATGTTCCAAACACACCCCATGCACAACTCCACCGGGGAAGGTGCCAGACAGGAGTTCTCTTGGTAGTTTTTACACTACCTTGGTAGGCAGCTGAAAGGCACCACAAAAGTTGTTCTACCTGCTTTCTGGGCTGAGATAGGGAACCGCTGAATTTTGGAGTCGGCTGGTGACAAAATGTTCCAAACACACCCCATGCACAACTCCACCGGGGAAGGTGCCAGAAAGGAGTTCTCTTGGTAGTTTTTACACTACCTTGGTAGGCAGCTGAAAGGCACCACAAAAGTTGTTCTACCTGCTTTCTGGGCTGAGATGGGGAAACGCTGAATTTTGGACTCGGCTGGTGACAAAATGTTCCAAACACACCCCATGCACAACTCCACCGGGGAAGGTGCCAGACAGGAGTTCTCCTGGTAGTTTTTACATTGCTCCGGTAGGCATCTGAAAGACACCACAAAAGTTGTTCTACCTGCTTTCTGGGCTGAGATGGGGAACCGCTGAATTTTGGACTCGGCTGGTGACAAAATGTTCCAAACACACCCCATGCACAACTCCACCGGGGAAGGTGCCAGACAGGAGTTCTCCTGGTAGTTTTTACACTGCCTTTGTAGGCATCTGAAAGACACCACAAAAGTTGTTCTACCTGCTTTCTGGGCTGAGATGGGGAACCGCTGAATTTTGGACTCGGCCGGTGACAAAATGTTCCAAACACACCCCATGCACAACTCCACCGGGGAAGGTGCCAGACAGGAGTTCTCCTGGTAGTTTTTACATTGCTCCGGTAGGCATCTGAAAGACACCACAAAAGTTGTTCTACCTGCTTTCTGGGCTGAGATGGGGAATCGCTGAATTTTGGACTCGGCCGGTGACAAAATGTTCCAAACACACCCCATGCACAACTCCACCGGGGAAGGTGCCAGACAGGAGTTCTCCTGGTAGTTTTTACACTACCTTGGTAGGCATCTGAAAGACACCACAAAAGTTGTTCTACCTGCTTTCTGGGCTGAGATGGGGAACCGCTGAATTTTGGAGTCGGCCGTTGACAAAATGTTCCAAACACACCCCATGCACAACTCCACCGGGGAAGGTGCCAGACAGGAGTTCTCTTGGTAGTTTTTACACTACCTTGGTAGGCAGCTGAAAGGCACCACAAAAGTTGTTCTACCTGCTTTCTGGGCTGAGATAGGGAACCGCTGAATTGTGGAGTCGGCTGGTGACAAAATGTTCCAAACACACCCCATGCACAACTCCACCGGGGAAGGTGCCAGAAAGGAGTTCTCTTGGTAGTTTTTACACTACCTTGGTAGGCAGCTGAAAGGCACCACAAAAGTTGTTCTACCTGCTTTCTGGGCTGAGATGGGGAAACGCTGAATTTTGGACTCGGCTGGTGACAAAATGTTCCAAACACACCCCATGCACAACTCCACCGGGGAAGGTGCCAGACAGGAGTTCTCCTGGTAGTTTTTACACTACCTTGGTAGGCATCTGAAAGACACCACAAAAGTTGTTCTACCTGCTTTCTGGGCTGAGATGGGGAATCGCTGAATTTCGGACTCGGCCGGTGACAAAATGTTCCAAACACACCCCATGCACAACTCCACCACGGAAGGTGCCAGACAGGAGTTCTCCTGGTAGTTTTTACAATACCTTGGTAGGCATCTGAAAGACACCTCAAAAGTTGTTCTACCTGCTTTCTGGGCTGAGATGGGGAAACGCTGAATTTGGAGTCGGCCGGTGACAAAATATTCCAAACACACCCCCTGCACAACTCCACCGGGGAAGGTGCCAGACAGGAGTTCTCCTGGTAATTTTTACACTACCTTGGTAGGCATCTGAAAGACACCACAAAAGTTGTTCTACCTGCTTTCTGGGCTGAGATGGGGAACAGCTGAATTTTGGAGTCGGCTGGTGACAAAATGTTCCAAACACACCCCATGCACAACTCCACCGGGGAAGGTGCCAGACAGGAGTTCTCCTGGTAGTTTTTACATTGCTCCGGTAGGCATCTGAAAGACACCACAAAAGTTGTTCTACCTGCTTTGTGGGCTGAGATGGGGAACCGCTGAATTTTGGACTCGGCCGGTGACAAAATGTTCCACAGACACCCCCTGCACAACTCCACCGGGGAAGGTGCCAGGAACGAATTCTTTTGGTAGATTTACACTACCTTGGTAGGCAGCTGAAAGGCACAAGAAAAGTTGTTCTACCTGCTTTGTGGGCTGAGATGGGGAACCGCTGAATTTTGGAGTCGGCTGGTGACAAAATGTTCCAAACACACCCCCTGCACAACTCCACCGGGGAAGGTGCCAGACAGGAGTTCTCCTGGTAGTTTTTACATTGCTCCGGTAGGCAGCTGAAAGACACCACAAAAGTTGTTCTACCTGCTTTCTGGGCTGAGATGGGGAACCGCTGAATTTTGGACTCGGCCGGTGACAAAATGTTCCAAACACACCCCATGCACAACTCCACCGGGGAAGGTGCCAGACAGGAGTTCTCCTGGTAGTTTTTACATTGCTCCGGTAGGCATCTGAAAGACACCACAAAAGTTGTTCTACCTGCTTTCTGGGCTGAGATGGGGAACAGCTGAATTTTGGACTCGGCCGGTGACAAAATGTTCCAAACACACCCC
This sequence comes from Falco cherrug, assembly GCF_023634085.1. Taxonomy (NCBI): domain Eukaryota; kingdom Metazoa; phylum Chordata; class Aves; order Falconiformes; family Falconidae; genus Falco; species Falco cherrug. The sequence continues at coordinate 424,903 of NW_026599501.1, read as the reverse complement.
ATGCACAACACCACCGGGGAAGGTGCCAGACAGGAGTTCTCCTGGTAGTTTTTACACTACCTTGGTAGGCAGCTGAAAGGTACCACAAAAGTTGTTCTACCTGCTTTCTGGGCTGAGATAAGGAACCGCTGAATTTTGGACTCGGCTGGTGACAAAATGTTCCAAACACACCCCCTGCACAACTCCACCGGGGAAGGTGCCAGACAGGAGTTCTCCTGGTAGTTTTTACATTGCTCCGGTAGGCATCTGAAAGACACCACAAAAGATGTTCTACCTGCTTTCTGGGCTGAGATGGGGAATCGCTGAATTTTGGACTCGGCCGGTGACAAAATGTTCCAAACACACCCCATGCACAACTCCACCGGGGAAGGTGCCAGACAGGAGTTCTCCTGGTAGTTTTTACATTGCTCCGGTAGGCATCTGAAAGACACCACAAAAGTTGTTCTACCTGCTTTCTGGGCTGAGATGGGGAAACGCTGAATTTTGGACTCGGCTGGTGACAAAATGTTCCAAACACACCCCATGCACAACTCCACCGGGGAAGGTGCCAGACAGGAGTTCTCCTGGTAGTTTTTACACTGCCTTTGTAGGCATCTGAAAGACACCACAAAAGTTGTTCTACCTGCTTTCTGGGCTGAGATGGGGAATCGCTGAATTTTGGACTCGGCCGGTGACAAAATGTTCCAAACACACCCCATGCACAACTCCACCGGGGAAGGTGCCAGACAGGAGTTCTCCTGGTAGTTTTTACATTGCTCCGGTAGGCATCTGAAAGACACCACAAAAGTTGTTCTACCTGCTTTCTGGGCTGAGATGGGGAAACGCTGAATTTTGGACTCGGCTGGTGACAAAATGTTCCAAACACACCCCATGCACAACTCCACCGGGGAAGGTGCCAGACAGGAGTTCTCCTGGTAGTTTTTACATTGCTCCGGTAGGCCTCTGAAAGACACCACAAAAGTTGTTCTACCTGCTTTCTGGGCTGAGATGGGGAACCGCTGAATTTTGGAGTCGGCCGGTGACAAAATGTTCCAAACACACCCCATGCACAACTCCACCGGGGAAGGTGCCAGACAGGAGTTCTCTTGGTAGTTTTTACACTACCTTGGTAGGCAGCTGAAAGGCACCACAAAAGTTGTTCTACCTGCTTTCTGGGCTGAGATAGGGAACCGCTGAATTTTGGACTCGGCTGGTGACAAAATGTTCCAAACACACCCCATGCACAACTCCACCGGGGAAGGTGCCAGAAAAGAGTTCTCTTGGTAGTTTTTACACTACCTTGGTAGGCAGCTGAAAGGCACCACAAAAGTTGTTCTACCTGCTTTCTGGGCTGAGATGGGGAAACGCTGAATTTTGGAGTCGGCTGGTGACAAAATGTTCCAAACACACCCCCTGCACAACTCCACCGGGGAAGGTGCCAGACAGGAGTTCTCCTGGTAGTTTTTACACTACCTTGGTAGGCATCTGAAAGACACCACAAAAGTTGTTCTACCTGCTTTCTGGGCTGAGATGGGGAATCGCTGAATTTTGGACTCGGCCGGTGACAAAATGTTCCAAACACACCCCATGCACAACTCCACCACGGAAGGTGCCAGACAGGAGTTCTCCTGGTAGTTTTTACACTACCTTGGTAGGCATCTGAAAGACACCACAAAAGTTGTTCTACCTGCTTTCTGGGCTGAGATGGGGAAACGCTGAATTTTGGAGTCGGCTGGTGACAAAATGTTCCAAACACACCCCATGCACAACTCCACCGGGGAAGGTGCCAGACAGGAGTTCTCCTGGTAGTTTTTACACTACCTTGGTAGGCATCTGAAAGACACCACAGAAGTTGTTCTACCTGCTTTCTGGGCTGAGATGGGGAACCGCTGAATTTTGGAGTCGGCTGGTGACAAAATGTTCCAAACACACCCCATGCAAAACTCAACCGGGGAAGGTGCCAGACAGGAGTTCTCCTGGTAGTTTTTACACTACCTTCGTAGGCATCTGAAAGACACCACAAAAGTTGTTCTACCTGCTTTCTGGGCTGAGATGGGGAACCGCTGAATTTTGGAGTCGGCTGGTGACAAAATGTTCCAAACACACCCCATGCACAACTCCACCGGGGAAGGTGCCAGGAACGAATTCTGTTGGTAGTTTTTACACTACCTTGGTAGGCAGCTGAAAGGCACCACAAAAGTTGTTGTACCTGCTTTCTGGGCTGAGATGGGGAACAGCTGAATTTTGGACTCGGCCGGTGACAAAATGTTCCAAACACACCCCATGCACAACTCCACCGGGGAAGGTGCCAGAAAGGAGTTCCCTTGGTAGTTTTTACACTACCTTGGTAGGCAGCTGAAAGACACCACAAAAGTTGTTCTACCTGCTTTCTGGGCTGAGATGGGGAAACGCTGAATTTTGGACTCGGCTGGTGACAAAATGTTCCAAACACACCCCATGCACAACTCCACCGGGGAAGGTGCCAGACAGGAGTTCTCCTGGTAGTTTTTACACTACCTTGGTAGGCAGCTGAAAGGCACCACAAAAGTTGTTCTACCTGCTTTCTGGGCTGAGATGGGGAACCGCTGAATTTTGGACTCGGCCGGTGACAAAATGTTCCAAACACACCCCATGCACAACTCCACCGGGGAAGGTGCCAGACAGGAGTTCTCCTGGTAGTTTTTACACTACCTTGGTAGGCATCTGAAAGACACCACAAAAGTTGTTCTACCTGCTTTCTGGGCTGAGATGGGGAAACGCTGAATTTTGGAGTCGGCTGGTGACAAAATGTTCCAAACACACCCCATGCACAACTCCACCGGGGAAGGTGCCAGACAGGAGTTCTCTTGGTAGTTTTTACACTACCTTCGTAGGCATCTGAAAGACACCACAAAAGTTGTTCTACCTGCTTTCTGGGCTGAGATGGGGAATCGCTGAATTTTGGACTCGGCCGGTGACAAAATGTTCCAAACACACCCCATGCACAACTCCACCGGGGAAGGTGCCAGACAGGAGTTCTCCTGGTAGTTTTTACATTGCTCCGGTAGGCATCTGAAAGACACCACAAAAGTTGTTCTACCTGCTTTGTGGGCTGAGATGGGGAAACGCTGAATTTTGGACTCGGCCGGTGACAAAATGTTCCAAACACACCCCATGCACAACTCCACCGGGGAAGGTGCCAGACAGGAGTTCTCCTGGTAGTTTTTACACTACCTTGGTAGGCATCTGAAAGACACCACAAAAGTTGTTCTACCTGCTTTGTGGGCTGAGATGGGGAAACGCTGAATTTTGGAGTCGGCCGGTGACAAAATGTTCCAAACACACCCCATGCACAACTCCACCGGGGAAGGTGCCAGGAACGAATTCTGTTGGTAGATTTACACTACCTTGGTAGGCAGCGGAAAGGCACAAGAAAAGTTGTTGTACCTGCTTTGTGGGCTGAGATGGGGAACCACTGAATTTTGGAGTCGGCTGGTGACAAAATGTTCCAAACACACCCCCTGCACAACTCCACCGGGGAAGGTGCCAGACAGGAGTTCTCCTGGTAGTTTTTACATTGCTCCGGTAGGCAGCTGAAAGGCACCACAAAAGTTGTTCTACCTGCTTTCTGGGCTGAGATGGGGGACCGCTGAATATTGGACTCGGCCGGTGACAAAATGTTCCAAACACACCCCCTGCACAACTCCACCGGGGAAGGTGCCAGACAGGAGTTCTCCTGGTAGTTTTTACATTGCTCCGGTAGGCATCTGAAAGACACCACAAAAGTTGTTCTACCTGCTTTCTGGGCTGAGATGGGGAACAGCTGAATTTTGGACTCGGCCGGTGACAAAATGTTCCAAACACACCCCATGCACAACACCACCGGGGAAGGTGCCAGACAGGAGTTCTCTTGGTAGTTTTTACAGTACCTTGGTAGGCATCTAAAAGACACCACAAAAGTTGTTCTACCTGCTTTCTGGGCTGAGATGGGGAACCGCTGAATTTTGGAGTCGGCTGGTGACAAAATGTTCCAAACACACCCCCTGCACAACTCCACCGGGGAAGGTGCCAGACAGGAGTTCTCCTGGTAGTTTTTACATTGCTCCGGTAGGCATCTGAAAGACACCACAAAAGTTGTTCTACCTGCTTTCTGGGCTGAGATGGGGAACCGCTGAATTTTGGACTCGGCTGGTGACAAAATGTTCCAAACACACCCCATGCACAACTCCACCGGGGAAGGTGCCAGACAGGAGTTCTCCTGGTAGTTTTTACACTGCCTTTGTAGGCATCTGAAAGACACCACAAAAGTTGTTCTACCTGCTTTCTGGGCTGAGATGGGGAATCGCTGAATTTTGGACTCGGCCGGTGACAAAATGTTCCAAACACACCCCATGCACAACTCCACCGGGGAAGGTGCCAGACAGGAGTTCTCCTGGTAGTTTTTACATTGCTCCGGTAGGCATCTGAAAGACACCACAAAAGTTGTTCTACCTGCTTTCTGGGCTGAGATGGGGAATCGCTGAATTTTGGACTCGGCCGGTGACAAAATGTTCCAAACACACCCCATGCACAACTCCACCGGGGAAGGTGCCAGACAGGAGTCCTCCTGGTAGTTTTTACATTGCTCCGGTAGGCATCTGAAAGACACCACAAAAGTTGTTCTACCTGCTTTCTGGGCTGAGATGGGGAAACGCTGAATTTTGGACTCGGCTGGTGACAAAATGTTCCAAACACACCCCCTGCACAACTCCACCGGGGAAGGTGCCAGACAGGAGTTCTCCTGGTAGTTTTTACATTGCTCCGGTAGGCATCTGAAAGACACCACAAAAGTTGTTCTACCTGCTTTGTGGGCTGAGATGGGGAACCGCTGAATTTTGGACTCGGCCGGTGACAAAATGTTCCAAACACACCCCATGCACAACTCCACCGGGGAAGGTGCCAGGAACGAATACTGTTGGTAGTTTTTACACTACCTTGGTAGGCAGCTGAAAGGCACAAGAAAAGTTGTTGTACCTGCTTTGTGGGCTGAGATGGGGAACCGCTGAATTTTGGAGTCGGCTGGTGACAAAATGTTCCAAACACACCCCCTGCACAACTCCACCGGGGAAGGTGCCAGGAACGAATTCTGTTGTTAGTTTTTACACTACCTTGGTAGGCAGCTGAAAGGCACAAGAAAAGTTGTTCTACCTGCTTTCTGGGCTGAGATGGGGAACCGCTGAATTTTGGACTCGGCCGGTGACAAAATGTTCCAAACACACCCCCTGCACAACACCACCGGGGAAGGTGCCAGACAGGAGTTCTCCTGGTAGTTTTTTACACTACCTTGGTAGGCATCTGAAAGACACCACAAAAGTTGTTCTACCTGCTTTCTGGGCTGAGATGGGGAACAGCTGAATTTTGGACTCGGCCGGTGACAAAATGTTCCAAACACACCCCCTGCACAACTCCACCGGGGAAGGTGCCAGACAGGAGTTCTCCTGGTAGTTTTTACACTACCTTGGTAGGCAGCTGAAAGGTACCACAAAAGTTGTTCTACCTGCTTTCTGGGCTGAGATAGGGAACCGCTGAATTTTGGACTCGGCTGGTGACAAAATGTTCCAAACACACCCCCTGCACAACTCCACCGGGGAAGGTGCCAGACAGGAGTTCTCCTGGTAGTTTTTACATTGCTCCGGTAGGCATCTGAAAGACACCACAAAAGTTGTTCTACCTGCTTTCTGGGCTGAGATGGGGAACCGCTGAATTTTGGACTCGGCTGGTGACAAAATGTTCCAAACACACCCCATGCACAACTCCACCGGGGAAGGTGCCAGACAGGAGTTCTCCTGGTAGTTTTTACACTGCCTTTGTAGGCATCTGAAAGACACCACAAAAGTTGTTCTACCTGCTTTCTGGGCTGAGATGGGGAATCGCTGAATTTTGGACTCGGCTGGTGACAAAATGTTCCAAACACACCCCATGCACAACTCCACCGGGGAAGGTGCCAGACAGGAGTTCTCCTGGTAGTTTTTACATTGCTCCGGTAGGCATCTGAAAGACACCACAAAAGTTGTTCTACCTGCTTTGTGGGCTGAGATGGGGAATCGCTGAATTTTGGACTCGGCCGGTGACAAAATGTTCCAAACACACCGCATGCACAACTCCACCGGGGAAGGTGCCAGACAGGAGTTCTCCTGGTAGTTTTTACACTGCCTTTGTAGGCATCTGAAAGACACCACAAAAGTTGTTCTACCTGCTTTCTGGGCTGAGATGGGGAATCGCTGAATTTTGGAGTCGGCCGGTGACAAAATGTTCCAAACACACCCCATGCACAACTCCACCGGGGAAGGTGCCAGACAGGAGTTCTCCTGGTAGTTTTTACATTGCTCCGGTAGGCATCTGAAAGACACCACAAAAGTTGTTCTACCTGCTTTCTGGGCTGAGATGGGGAAACGCTGAATTTTGGACTCGGCTGGTGACAAAATGTTCCAAACACACCCCCTGCACAACTCCACCGGGGAAGGTGCCAGACAGGAGTTCTCCTGGTAGTTTTTACATTGCTCCGGTAGGCATCTGAAAGACACCACAAAAGTTGTTCTACCTGCTTTCTGGGCTGAGATGGGGAACAGCTGAATTTTGGACTCGGCCGGTGACAAAATGTTCCAAACACACCCCATGCACAACACCACCGGGGAAGGTGCCAGACAGGAGTTCTCTTGGTAGTTTTTACACTACCTTGGTAGGCAGCTGAAAGGTACCACAAAAGTTGTTCTACCTGCTTTCTGGGCTGAGATGGGGAAACGCTGAATTTTGGAGTCGGCTGGTGACAAAATGTTCCAAACACACCCCATGCACAACTCCACCGGGGAAGGTGCCAGACAGGAGTTCTCCTGGTAGTTTTTACATTGCTCCGGTAGGCATCTGAAAGACACCACAAAAGTTGTTCTACCTGCTTTCTGGGCTGAGATGGGGAACCGCTGAATTTTGGACTCGGCTGGTGACAAAATGTTCCAAACACACCCCATGCACAACTCCACCGGGGAAGGTGCCAGACAGGAGTTCTCCTGGTAGTTTTTACACTGCCTTTGTAGGCATCTGAAAGACACCACAAAAGTTGTTCTACCTGCTTTCTGGGCTGAGATGGGGAATCGCTGAATTTTGGACTCGGCCGGTGACAAAATGTTCCAAACACACCCCATGCACAACTCCACCGGGGAAGGTGCCAGACAGGAGTCCTCCTGGTAGTTTTTACATTGCTCCGGTAGGCATCTGAAAGACACCACAAAAGTTGTTCTACCTGCTTTCTGGGCTGAGATGGGGAAACGCTGAATTTTGGACTCGGCTGGTGACAAAATGTTCCAAACACACCCCATGCACAACTCCACCGGGGAAGGTGCCAGACAGGAGTTCTCCTGGTAGTTTTTACATTGCTCCGGTAGGCATCTGAAAGACACCACAAAAGTTGTTCTACCTGCTTTCTGGGCTGAGATGGGGAACCGCTGAATTTTGGACTCGGCTGGTGACAAAATGTTCCAAACACACCCCATGCACAACTCCACCGGGGAAGGTGCCAGGAACGAATTCTGTTGGTAGATTTACACTACCTTGGTAGGCAGCGGAAAGGCACAAGAAAAGTTGTTGTACCTGCTTTGTGGGCTGAGATGGGGAACCGCTGAATTTTGGAGTCGGCTGGTGACAAAATGTTCCAAACACACCCCCTGCACAACTCCACCGGGGAAGGTGCCAGGAACGAATTCTGTTGTTAGTTTTTACACTACCTTGGTAGGCAGCTGAAAGACACCACAAAAGTTGTTCTACCTGCTTTCTGGGCTGAGATGGGGAACCGCTGAATTTTGGACTCGGCCGGTGACAAAATGTTCCAAACACACCCCATGCACAACACCACCGGGGAAGGTGCCAGACAGGAGTTCTCTTGGTAGTTTTTACACTACCTTGGTAGGCAGCTGAAAGGTACCACAAAAGTTGTTCTACCTGCTTTCTGGGCTGAGATAGGGAACCGCTGAATTTTGGACTCGGCTGGTGACAAAATGTTCCAAACACACCCCCTGCACAACTCCACCGGGGAAGGTGCAAGAAACGAGTTCTCCTGGTAGTTTTTACATTGCTCCGGTAGGCATCTGAAAGACACCACAAAAGTTGTTCTACCTGCTTTCTGGGCTGAGATGGGGAACCGCTGAATTTTGGAGTCGGCTGGTGACAAAATGTTCCAAACACACCCCCTGCACAACTCCACCGGGGAAGGTGCCAGACAGGAGTTCTCCTGGTAGTTTTTACACTGCCTTGGTAGGCAGCTGAAAGGTACCACAAAAGTTGTTCTACCTGCTTTCTGGGCTGAGATGGGGAATCGCTGAATTTTGGACTCGGCTGGTGACAAAATGTTCCAAACACACCCCATGCACAACTCCACCGGGGAAGGTGCCAGACAGGAGTTCTCCTGGTAGTTTTTACATTGCTCCGGTAGGCATCTGAAAGACACCACAAAAGTTGTTCTACCTGCTTTCTGGGCTGAGATGGGGAAACGCTGAATTTTGGACTCGGCTGGTGACAAAATGTTCCAAACACACCCCATGCACAACTCCACCGGGGAAGGTGCCAGACAGGAGTTCTCCTGGTAGTTTTTACACTGCCTTTGTAGGCATCTGAAAGACACCACAAAAGTTGTTCTACCTGCTTTCTGGGCTGAGATGGGGAATCGCTGAATTTTGGACTCGGCTGGTGACAAAATGTTCCAAACACACCCCATGCACAACTCCACCGGGGAAGGTGCCAGACAGGAGTTCTCCTGGTAGTTTTTACATTGCTCTGGTAGGCATCTGAAAGACACCACAAAAGTTGTTCTACCTGCTTTCTGGGCTGAGATGGGGAAACACTGAATTTTGGACTCGGCTGGTGACAAAATGTTCCAAACACACCCCCTGCACAACTCCACCGGGGAAGGTGCCAGACAGGAGTTCTCCTGGTAGTTTTTACATTGCTCCGGTAGGCATCTGAAAGACACCACAAAAGTTGTTCTACCTGCTTTCTGGGCTGAGATGGGGAACAGCTGAATTTTGAACTCGGCCGGTGACAAAATGTTCCAAACACACCCCATGCACAACACCACCGGGGAAGGTGCCAGACAGGAGTTCTCTTGGTAGTTTTTACACTACCTTGGTAGGCAGCTGAAAGGTACCACAAAAGTTGTTCTACCTGCTTTCTGGGCTGAGATAGGGAACCGCTGAATTTTGGACTCGGCTGGTGACAAAATGTTCCAAACACACCCCATGCACAACTCCACCGGGGAAGGTGCCAGACAGGAGTTCTCCTGGTAGTTTTTACATTGCTCCGGTAGGCATCTGAAAGACACCACAAAAGTTGTTCTACCTGCTTTCTGGGCTGAGATGGGGAACCGCTGAATTTTGGACTCGGCTGGTGACAAAATGTTCCAAACACACCCCATGCACAACTCCACCGGGGAAGGTGCCAGACAGGAGTTCTCCTGGTAGTTTTTACACTGCCTTTGTAGGCATCTGAAAGACACCACAAAAGTTGTTCTACCTGCTTTCTGGGCTGAGATGGGGAACCGCTGAATTTTGGACTCGGCCGGTGACAAAATGTTCCAAACACACCCCATGCACAACTCCACCGGGGAAGGTGCCAGACAGGAGTTCTCCTGGTAGTTTTTACATTGCTCCGGTAGGCATCTGAAAGACACCACAAAAGTTGTTCTACCTGCTTTCTGGGCTGAGATGGGGAATCGCTGAATTTTGGACTCGGCCGGTGACAAAATGTTCCAAACACACCCCATGCACAACTCCACCGGGGAAGGTGCCAGACAGGAGTTCTCTTGGTAGTTTTTACACTACCTTGGTAGGCAGCTGAAAGGCACCACAAAAGTTGTTCTACCTGCTTTCTGGGCTGAGATAGGGAACCGCTGAATTTTGGACTCGGCTGGTGACAAAATGTTCCAAACACACCCCATGCACAACTCCACCGGGGAAGGTGCCAGAAAGGAGTTCTCTTGGTAGTTTTTACACTACCTTGGTAGGCAGCTGAAAGGCACCACAAAAGTTGTTCTACCTGCTTTCTGGGCTGAGATGGGGAAACGCTGAATTTTGGACTCGGCTGGTGACAAAATGTTCCAAACACACCCCATGCACAACTCCACCACGGAAGGTGCCAGACAGGAGTTCTCCTGGTAGTTTTTACACTACCTTGGTAGGCATCTGAAAGACACCACAAAAGTTGTTCTACCTGCTTTCTGGGCTGAGATGGGGAATCGCTGAATTTTGGACTCGGCCGGTGACAAAATGTTCCAAACACACCCCATGCACAACTCCACCGGGGAAGGTGCCAGACAGGAGTTCTCCTGGTAGTTTTTACACTACCTTGGTAGGCATCTGAAAGACACCACAAAAGTTGTTCTACCTGCTTTGTGGGCTGAGATGGGGAAACGCTGAATTTTGGACTCGGCTGGTGACAAAATGTTCCAAACACACCCCATGCACAACTCCACCGGGGAAGGTGCCAGACAGGAGTTCTCCTGGTAGTTTTTACATTGCTCCGGTAGGCATCTGAAAGACACCACAAAAGTTGTTCTACCTGCTTTCTGGGCTGAGATGGGGAACCGCTGAATTTTGGAGTCGGCCGTTGACAAAATGTTCCAAACACACCCCATGCACAACTCCACCGGGGAAGGTGCCAGACAGGAGTTCTCTTGGTAGTTTTTACACTACCTTGGTAGGCAGCTGAAAGGCACCACAAAAGTTGTTCTACCTGCTTTCTGGGCTGAGATAGGGAACCGCTGAATTTTGGACTCGGCTGGTGACAAAATGTTCCAAACACACCCCATGCACAACTCCACCGGGGAAGGTGCCAGAAAGGAGTTCTCTTGGTAGTTTTTACACTACCTTGGTAGGCAGCTGAAAGGCACCACAAAAGTTGTTCTACCTGCTTTCTGGGCTGAGATGGGGAAACGCTGAATTTTGGACTCGGCTGGTGAAAAAATGTTCCAAACACACCCCATGCACAACTCCACCACGGAAGGTGCCAGACAGGAGTTCTCCTGGTAGTTTTTACACTACCTTGGTAGGCATCTGAAAGACACCACAAAAGTTGTTCTACCTGCTTTCTGGGCTGAGATGGGGAATCGCTGAATTTTGGACTCGGCCGGTGACAAAATGTTCCAAACACACCCCATGCACAACTCCACCACGGAAGGTGCCAGACAGGAGTTCTCCTGGTAGTTTTTACACTACCTTGGTAGGCATCTGAAAGACACCACAAAAGTTGTTCTACCTGCTTTCTGGGCTGAGATGGGGAACAGCTGAATTTTGGACTCGGCTGGTGACAAAATGTTCCAAACACACCCCATGCACAACTCCACCGGGGAAGGTGCCAGACAGGAGTTCTCCTGGTAGTTTTTACATTGCTCCGGTAGGCATCTAAAAGACACCACAAAAGTTGTTCTACCTGCTTTGTGGGCTGAGATGGGGAACCGCTGAATTTTGGAGTCGGCCGTTGACAAAATGTTCCAAACACACCCCATGCACAACTCCACCGGGGAAGGTGCCAGGAACGAATTCTTTTGGTAGTTTTTACACTACCTTGGTAGGCAGCTGAAAGGCACAAGAAAAGTTGTTGTACCTGCTTTGTGGGCTGAGATGGGGAGCGCTGAATTTTGGAGTTGGCTGGTGACAAAATGTTCCAAACACACCCCCTGCACAACTCCACCGGGGAAGGTGCCAGACAGGAGTTCTCCTGGTAGTTTTTACATTGCTCCGGTAGGCAGCTGAAAGGCACCACAAAAGTTGTTCTACCTGCTTTCTGGGCTGAGATGGGGAACCGCTGAATTTTGGACTCGGCCGGTGACAAAATGTTCCAAACACACCCCATGCACAACTCCACCGGGGAAGGTGCCAGACAGGAGTTCTCCTGGTAGTTTTTACAGTGCTCCGGTAGGCATCTGAAAGACACCACAAAAGTTGTTCTACCTGCTTTCTGGGCTGAGATGGGGAACAGCTGAATTTTGGACTCGGCCGGTGACAAAATGTTCCAAACACACCCCATGCACAACACCACCGGGGAAGGTGCCAGACAGGAGTTCTCCTGGTAGTTTTTACACTACCTTGGTAGGCATCTGAAAGGTACCACAAAAGTTGTTCTACCTGCTTTCTGGGCTGAGATAAGGAACCGCTGAATTTTGGAGTCGGCTGGTGACAAAATGTTCCAAACACACCCCATGCACAACTCCACCGGGGAAGGTGCCAGACAGGAGTTCTCCTGGTAGTTTTTACATTGCTCTGGTAGGCATCTGAAAGACACCACAAAAGTTGTTCTACCTGCTTTCTGGGCTGAGATGGGGAATCGCTGAATTTTGGACTCGGCCGGTGACAAAATGTTCCAAACACACCCCATGCACAACTCCACCGGGGAAGGTGCCAGACAGGAGTTCTCCTGGTAGTTTTTACATTGCTCCGGTAGGCATCTGAAAGACACCACAAAAGTTGTTCTACCTGCTTTCTGGGCTGAGATGGGGAAACGCTGAATTTTGGACTCGGCTGGTGACAAAATGTTCCAAACACACCCCATGCACAACTCCACCGGGGAAGGTGCCAGACAGGAGTTCTCCTGGTAGTTTTTACATTGCTCCGGTAGGCATCTGAAAGACACCACAAAAGTTGTTCTACCTGCTTTCTGGGCTGAGATGGGGAATCGCTGAATTTTGGACTCGGCTGGTGACAAAATGTTCCAAACACACCCCATGCACAACTCCACCGGGGAAGGTGCCAGACAGGAGTTCTCCTGGTAGTTTTTACATTGCTCCGGTAGGCATCTGAAAGACACCACAAAAGTTGTTCTACCTGCTTTCTGGGCTGAGATGGGGAAACGCTGAATTTTGGAGTCGGCCGTTGACAAAATGTTCCAAACACACCCCATGCACAACTCCACCGGGGAAGGTGCCAGACAGGAGTTCTCTTGGTAGTTTTTACACTACCTTGGTAGGCAGCTGAAAGGCACCACAAAAGTTGTTCTACCTGCTTTCTGGGCTGAGATAGGGAACCGCTGAATTTTGGACTCGGCTGGTGACAAAATGTTCCAAACACACCCCATGCACAACTCCACCGGGGAAGGTGCCAGAAAGGAGTTCTCTTGGTAGTTTTTACACTACCTTGGTAGGCAGCTGAAAGGCACCACAAAAGTTGTTCTACCTGCTTTCTGGGCTGAGATGGGGAAACGCTGAATTTTGGACTCGGCTGGTGAAAAAATGTTCCAAACACACCCCCTGCACAACTCCACCGGGGAAGGTGCCAGACAGGAGTTCTCCTGGTAGTTTTTACACTACCTTGGTAGGCATCTGAAAGACACCACAAAAGTTGTTCTACCTGCTTTCTGGGCTGAGATGGGGAATCGCTGAATTTTGGACTCGGCCGGTGACAAAATGTTCCAAACACACCCCATGCACAACTCCACCACGGAAGGTGCCAGACAGGAGTTCTCCTGGTAGTTTTTACACTACCTTGGTAGGCATCTGAAAGACACCACAAAAGTTGTTCTACCTGCTTTCTGGGCTGAGATGGGGAACAGCTGAATTTTGGACTCGGCTGGTGACAAAATGTTCCAAACACACCCCATGCACAACTCCACCGGGGAAGGTGCCAGACAGGAGTTCTCCTGGTAGTTTTTACATTGCTCCGGTAGGCATCTGAAAGACACCACAAAAGTTGTTCTACCTGCTTTCTGGGCTGAGATGGGGAATCGCTGAATTTTGGACTCGGCTGGTGACAAAATGTTCCAAACACACCCCATGCACAACTCCACCGGGGAAGGTGCCAGACAGGAGTTCTCCTGGTAGTTTTTACATTGCTCCGGTAGGCATCTGAAAGACACCACAAAAGTTGTTCTACCTGCTTTCTGGGCTGAGATGGGGAAACGCTGAATTTTGGAGTCGGCCGTTGACAAAATGTTCCAAACACACCCCATGCACAACTCCACCGGGGAAGGTGCCAGACAGGAGTTCTCTTGGTAGTTTTTACACTACCTTGGTAGGCAGCTGAAAGGCACCACAAAAGTTGTTCTACCTGCTTTCTGGGCTGAGATAGGGAACCGCTGAATTTTGGACTCGGCTGGTGACAAAATGTTCCAAACACACCCCATGCACAACTCCACCGGGGAAGGTGCCAGAAAGGAGTTCTCTTGGTAGTTTTTACACTACCTTGGTAGGCAGCTGAAAGGCACCACAAAAGTTGTTCTACCTGCTTTCTGGGCTGAGATGGGGAAACGCTGAATTTTGGACTCGGCTGGTGAAAAAATGTTCCAAACACACCCCCTGCACAACTCCACCGGGGAAGGTGCCAGACAGGAGTTCTCCTGGTAGTTTTTACACTACCTTGGTAGGCATCTGAAAGACACCACAAAAGTTGTTCTACCTGCTTTCTGGGCTGAGATGGGGAATCGCTGAATTTTGGACTCGGCCGGTGACAAAATGTTCCAAACACACCCCATGCACAACTCCACCACGGAAGGTGCCAGACAGGAGTTCTCCTGGTAGTTTTTACACTACCTTGGTAGGCATCTGAAAGACACCACAAAAGTTGTTCTACCTGCTTTCTGGGCTGAGATGGGGAACAGCTGAATTTTGGACTCGGCTGGTGACAAAATGTTCCAAACACACCCCATGCACAACTCCACCGGGGAAGGTGCCAGACAGGAGTTCTCCTGGTAGTTTTTACATTGCTCCGGTAGGCATCTAAAAGACACCACAAAAGTTGTTCTACCTGCTTTGTGGGCTGAGATGGGGAACCGCTGAATTTTGGAGTCGGCCGTTGACAAAATGTTCCAAACACACCCCATGCACAACTCCACCGGGGAAGGTGCCAGGAACGAATTCTTTTGGTAGTTTTTACACTACCTTGGTAGGCAGCTGAAAGGCACAAGAAAAGTTGTTGTACCTGCTTTGTGGGCTGAGATGGGGAGCGCTGAATTTTGGAGTTGGCTGGTGACAAAATGTTCCAAACACACCCCCTGCACAACTCCACCGGGGAAGGTGCCAGACAGGAGTTCTCCTCGTAGTTTTTACATTGCTCCGGTAGGCAGCTGAAAGGCACCACAAAAGTTGTTCTACCTGCTTTCTGGGCTGAGATGGGGAACCGCTGAATTTTGGACTCGGCCGGTGACAAAATGTTCCAAACACACCCCATGCACAACTCCACCGGGGAAGGTGCCAGACAGGAGTTCTCCTGGTAGTTTTTACAGTGCTCCGGTAGGCATCTGAAAGACACCACAAAAGTTGTTCTACCTGCTTTCTGGGCTGAGATGGGGAACAGCTGAATTTTGGACTCGGCCGGTGACAAAATGTTCCAAACACACCCCATGCACAACACCACCGGGGAAGGTGCCAGACAGGAGTTCTCCTGGTAGTTTTTACACTACCTTGGTAGGCATCTGAAAGGTACCACAAAAGTTGTTCTACCTGCTTTCTGGGCTGAGATAAGGAACCGCTGAATTTTGGAGTCGGCTGGTGACAAAATGTTCCAAACACACCCCATGCACAACTCCACCGGGGAAGGTGCCAGACAGGAGTTCTCCTGGTAGTTTTTACATTGCTCTGGTAGGCATCTGAAAGACACCACAAAAGTTGTTCTACCTGCTTTCTGGGCTGAGATGGGGAATCGCTGAATTTTGGACTCGGCCGGTGACAAAATGTTCCAAACACACCCCCTGCACAACTCCACCGGGGAAGGTGCCAGACAGGAGTTCTCCTGGTAGTTTTTACATTGCTCCGGTAGGCATCTGAAAGACACCACAAAAGTTGTTCTACCTGCTTTCTGGGCTGAGATGGGGAAACGCTGAATTTTGGACTCGGCTGGTGACAAAATGTTCCAAACACACCCCATGCACAACTCCACCGGGGAAGGTGCCAGACAGGAGTTCTCCTGGTAGTTTTTACATTGCTCCGGTAGGCATCTGAAAGACACCACAAAAGTTGTTCTACCTGCTTTCTGGGCTGAGATGGGGAATCGCTGAATTTTGGACTCGGCTGGTGACAAAATGTTCCAAACACACCCCATGCACAACTCCACCGGGGAAGGTGCCAGACAGGAGTTCTCCTGGTAGTTTTTACATTGCTCCGGTAGGCATCTGAAAGACACCACAAAAGTTGTTCTACCTGCTTTCTGGGCTGAGATGGGGAACAGCTGAATTTTGGACTCGGCCGGTGACAAAATGTTCCAAACACACCCCATGCACAACACCACCGGGGAAGGTGCCAGACAGGAGTTCTCCTGGTAGTTTTTACACTACCTTGGTAGGCAGCTGAAAGGTACCACAAAAGTTGTTCTACCTGCTTTCTGGGCTGAGATAGGGAACCGCTGAATTTTGGACTCGGCTGGTGACAAAATGTTCCAAACACACCCCCTGCACAACTCCACCGGGGAAGGTGCCAGACAGGAGTTCTCCTGGTAGTTTTTACATTGCTCCGGTAGGCATCTGAAAGACACCACAAAAGTTGTTCTACCTGCTTTCTGGGCTGAGATGGGGAACCGCTGAATTTTGGACTCGGCTGGTGACAAAATGTTCCAAACACACCCCATGCACAACTCCACCGGGGAAGGTGCCAGACAGGAGTTCTCCTGGTAGTTTTTACACTGCCTTTGTAGGCATCTGAAAGACACCACAAAAGTTGTTCTACCTGCTTTCTGGGCTGAGATGGGGAACCGCTGAATTTTGGACTCGGCCGGTGACAAAATGTTCCAAACACACCCCATGCACAACTCCACCGGGGAAGGTGCCAGACAGGAGTTCTCCTGGTAGTTTTTACATTGCTCCGGTAGGCATCTGAAAGACACCACAAAAGTTGTTCTACCTGCTTTCTGGGCTGAGATGGGGAATCGCTGAATTTTGGACTCGGCCGGTGACAAAATGTTCCAAACACACCCCATGCACAACTCCACCGGGGAAGGTGCCAGACAGGAGTTCTCCTGGTAGTTTTTACATTGCTCCGGTAGGCATCTGAAAGACACCACAAAAGTTGTTCTACCTGCTTTCTGGGCTGAGATGGGGAACCGCTGAATTTTGGAGTCGGCCGTTGACAAAATGTTCCAAACACACCCCATGCACAACTCCACCGGGGAAGGTGCCAGACAGGAGTTCTCTTGGTAGTTTTTACACTACCTTGGTAGGCAGCTGAAAGGCACCACAAAAGTTGTTCTACCTGCTTTGTGGGCTGAGATAGGGAACCGCTGAATTTTGGAGTCGGCTGGTGACAAAATGTTCCAAACACACCCCATGCACAACTCCACCGGGGAAGGTGCCAGAAAGGAGTTCTCTTGGTAGTTTTTACACTACCTTGGTAGGCAGCTGAAAGGCACCACAAAAGTTGTTCTACCTGCTTTCTGGGCTGAGATGGGGAAACGCTGAATTTTGGACTCGGCTGGTGACAAAATGTTCCAAACACACCCCATGCACAACTCCACCACGGAAGGTGCCAGACAGGAGTTCTCCTGGTAGTTTTTACACTACCTTGGTAGGCATCTGAAAGACACCACAAAAGTTGTTCTACCTGCTTTCTGGGCTGAGATGGGGAATCGCTGAATTTTGGACTCGGCCGGTGACAAAATGTTCCAAACACACCCCATGCACAACTCCACCACGGAAGGTGCCAGACAGGAGTTCTCCTGGTAGTTTTTACAATACCTTGGTAGGCATCTGAAAGACACCTCAAAAGTTGTTCTACCTGCTTTCTGGGCTGAGATGGGGAAACGCTGAATTTTGGAGTCGGCCGGTGACAAAATGTTCCAAACACACCCCATGCACAACTCCACCGGGGAAGGTGCCAGACAGGAGTTCTCCTGGTAATTTTTACACTACCTTGGTAGGCATCTGAAAGACACCACAAAAGTTGTTCTACCTGCTTTCTGGGCTGAGATGGGGAACAGCTGAATTTTGGAGTCGGCTGGTGACAAAATGTTCCAAACACACCCCATGCACAACTCCACCGGGGAAGGTGCCAGACAGGAGTTCTCCTGGTAGTTTTTACATTGCTCCGGTAGGCATCTGAAAGACACCACAAAAGTTGTTCTACCTGCTTTGTGGGCTGAGATGGGGAACCGCTGAATTTTGGACTCGGCCGGTGACAAAATGTTCCACAGACACCCCCTGCACAACTCCACCGGGGAAGGTGGCAGGAACGAATTCTTTTGGTAGATTTACACTACCTTGGTAGGCAGCTGAAAGGCACAAGAAAAGTTGTTGTACCTGCTTTGTGGGCTGAGATGGGGAACCGCTGAATTTTGGAGTCGGCTGGTGACAAAATGTTCCAAACACACCCCCTGCACAACTCCACCGGGGAAGGTGCCAGACAGGAGTTCTCCTGGTAGTTTTTACATTGCTCCGGTAGGCAGCTGAAAGGCACCACAAAAGTTGTTCTACCTGCTTTCTGGGCTGAGATGGGGAACCGCTGAATTTTGGACTCGGCCGGTGACAAAATGTTCCAAACACACCCCATGCACAACTCCACCGGGGAAGGTGCCAGACAGGAGTTCTCCTGGTAGTTTTTACATTGCTCCGGTAGGCATCTGAAAGACACCACAAAAGTTGTTCTACCTGCTTTCTGGGCTGAGATGGGGAACAGCTGAATTTTGGACTCGGCCGGTGACAAAATGTTCCAAACACACCCCATGCACAACACCACCGGGGAAGGTGCCAGACAGGAGTTCTCCTGGTAGTTTTTACACTACCTTGGTAGGCAGCTGAAAGGTACCACAAAAGTTGTTCTACCTGCTTTCTGGGCTGAGATAAGGAACCGCTGAATTTTGGACTCGGCTGGTGACAAAATGTTCCAAACACACCCCCTGCACAACTCCACCGGGGAAGGTGCCAGACAGGAGTTCTCCTGGTAGTTTTTACATTGCTCCGGTAGGCATCTGAAGGACACCACAAAAGTTGTTCTACCTGCTTTCTGGGCTGAGATGGGGAATCGCTGAATTTTGGACTCGGCCGGTGACAAAATGTTCCAAACACACCCCCTGCACAACTCCACCGGGGAAGGTGCCAGACAGGAGTTCTCCTGGTAGTTTTTACACTACCTTGGTAGGCATCTGAAAGACACCACAAAAGGTGTTCTACCTGCTTTCTGGGCTGAGATGGGGAATCGCTGAATTTTGGACTCGGCCGGTGACAAAATGTTCCAAACACACCCCATGCACAACTCCACCGGGGAAGGTGCCAGACAGGAGTTCTCCTGGTAGTTTTTACACTACCTTGGTAGGCATCTGAAAGACACCACAAAAGTTGTTCTACCTGCTTTCTGGGCTGAGATGGGGAAACGCTGAATTTTGGAGTCGGCTGGTGACAAAATGTTCCAAACACACCCCATGCACAACTCCACCGGGGAAGGTGCCAGACAGGAGTTCTCCTGGTAGTTTTTACACTACCTTGGTAGGCATCTGAAAGACACCACAGAAGTTGTTCTACCTGCTTTCTGGGCTGAGATGGGGAACCGCTGAATTTTGGACTCGGCTGGTGACAAAATGTTCCAAACACACCCCATGCAAAACTCAACCGGGGAAGGTGCCAGACAGGAGTTCTCCTGGTAGTTTTTACACTACCTTCGTAGGCATCTGAAAGACACCACAAAAGTTGTTCTACCTGCTTTCTGGGCTGAGATGGGGAACCGCTGAATTTTGGAGTCGGCTGGTGACAAAATGTTCCAAACACACCCCATGCACAACTCCACCGGGGAAGGTGCCAGGAACGAATTCTGTTGGTAGTTTTTACACTACCTTGGTAGGCAGCTGAAAGGCACCACAAAAGTTGTTGTACCTGCTTTCTGGGCTGAGATGGGGAACCGCTGAATTTTGGACTCGGCCGGTGACAAAATGTTCCAAACACACCCCATGCACAACTCCACCGGGGAAGGTGCCAGACAGGAGTTCCCTTGGTAGTTTTTACACTACCTTGGTAGGCAGCTGAAAGACACCACAAAAGTTGTTCTACCTGCTTTCTGGGCTGAGATGGGGAAACGCTGAATTTTGGACTCGGCTGGTGACAAAATGTTCCAAACACACCCCATGCACAACTCCACCGGGGAAGGTGCCAGACAGGAGTTCTCCTGGTAGTTTTTACACTACCTTGGTAGGCATCTGAAAGACACCACAAAAGTTGTTCTACCTGCTTTCTGGGCTGAGATGGGGAATCGCTGAATTTTGGACTCGGCCGGTGACAAAATGTTCCAAACACACCCCATGCACAACTCCACCGGGGAAGGTGCCAGACAGGAGTTCTCCTGGTAGTTTTTACACTACCTTGGTAGGCATCTGAAAGACACCACAAAAGTTGTTCTACCTGCTTTCTGGGCTGAGATGGGGAAACGCTGAATTTTGGACTCGGCTGGTGACAAAATGTTCCAAACACACCCCATGCACAACTCCACCGGGGAAGGTGCCAGACAGGAGTTCTCCTGGTAGTTTTTACATTGCTCCGGTAGGCATCTGAAAGACACCACAAAAGTTGTTCTACCTGCTTTCTGGGCTGAGATGGGGAATCGCTGAATTTTGGACTCGGCCGGTGACAAAATGTTCCAAACACACCCCATGCACAACTCCACCGGGGAAGGTGCCAGACAGGAGTTCTCCTGGTAGTTTTTACATTGCTCTGGTAGGCATCTGAAAGACACCACAAAAGTTGTTCTACCTGCTTTCTGGGCTGAGATGGGGAAACGCTGAATTTTGGAGTCGGCTGGTGACAAAATGTTCCAAACACACCCCATGCACAACTCCACCGGGGAAGGTGCCAGAAAGGAGTTCTGTTGGTAGTTTTTACACTACCCCGGTAGGCAGCTGAAAGGCACCACAAAACTTGTTCTACCTGCTTTCTGGGCTGAGATGGGGAATCGCTGAATTTTGGACTCGGCTGGTGACAAAATGTTCCAAACACACCCCATGCACAACTCCACCGGGGAAGGTGCCAGAAACGAGTTCTGTTGGTAGTTTTTACACTACCCCGGTAGGCAGCTGAAAGGCACCATAAAACCGGTTCTACCTGCTTTCTGGGCTGAGATGGGGAATCGCTGAATTTTGGACTCGGCTGGTGACAAAATGTTCCAAACACACCCCATGCACAACTCCACCGGGGAAGGTGCCAGACAGGAGTTCTCCTGGTAGTTTTTACATTGCTCCGGTAGGCATCTGAAAGACACCACAAAAGTTGTTCTACCTGCTTTGTGGGCTGAGATGGGGAACCGCTGAATTTTGGACTCGGCCGGTGACAAAATGTTCCAAACACACCCCATGCACAACTCCACCGGGGAAGGTGCCAGGAACGAATTCTGTTGGTAGATTTACACTACCTTGGTAGGCAGCGGAAAGGCACAAGAAAAGTTGTTGTACCTGCTTTGTGGGCTGAGATGGGGAAACGCTGAATTTTGGAGTCGGCTGGTGACAAAATGTTCCAAACACACCCCATGCACAACTCCACCACGGAAGGTGCCAGACAGGAGTTCTCCTGGTAGTTTTTACACTACCTTGGTAGGCATCTGAAAGACACCACAAAAGTTGTTCTACCTGCTTTCTGGGCTGAGATGGGGAATCGCTGAATTTTGGACTCGGCCGGTGACAAAATGTTCCAAACACACCCCATGCACAACTCCACCGGGGAAGGTGCCAGACAGGAGTTCTCCTGGTAGTTTTTACACTACCTTGGTAGGCATCTGAAAGACACCACAAAAGTTGTTCTACCTGCTTTCTGGGCTGAGATGGGGAAACGCTGAATTTTGGAGTCGGCTGGTGACAAAATGTTCCAAACACACCCCATGCACAACTCCACCGGGGAAGGTGCCAGACAGGAGTTCTCTTGGTAGTTTTTACACTACCTTCGTAGGCATCTGAAAGACACCACAAAAGTTGTTCTACCTGCTTTCTGGGCTGAGATGGGGAATCGCTGAATTTTGGACTCGGCCGGTGACAAAATGTTCCAAACACACCCCATGCACAACTCCACCGGGGAAGGTGCCAGACAGGAGTTCTCCTGGTAGTTTTTACATTGCTCCGGTAGGCATCTGAAAGACACCACAAAAGTTGTTCTACCTGCTTTCTGGGCTGAGATGGGGAAACGCTGAATTTTGGACTCGGCTGGTGACAAAATGTTCCAAACACACCCCATGCACAACTCCACCGGGGAAGGTGCCAGACAGGAGTTCTCCTGGTAGTTTTTACATTGCTCCGGTAGGCATCTGAAAGACACCACAAAAGTTGTTCTACCTGCTTTCTGGGCTGAGATGGGGAATCGCTGAATTTTGGACTCGGCCGGTGACAAAATGTTCCAAACACACCCCATGCACAACTCCACCGGGGAAGGTGCCAGACAGGAGTCCTCCTGGTAGTTTTTACATTGCTCCGGTAGGCATCTGAAAGACACCACAAAAGATGTTCTACCTGCTTTCTGGGCTGAGATGGGGAAACGCTGAATTTTGGACTCGGCTGGTGACAAAATGTTCCAAACACACCCCATGCACAACTCCACCGGGGAAGGTGCCAGACAGGAGTTCTCCTGGTAGTTTTTACATTGCTCCGGTAGGCATCTGAAAGACACCACAAAAGTTGTTCTACCTGCTTTGTGGGCTGAGATGGGGAACCGCTGAATTTTGGACTCGGCCGGTGACAAAATGTTCCAAACACACCCCATGCACAACTCCACCGGGGAAGGTGCCAGGAACGAATTCTGTTGGTAGATTTACACTACCTTGGTAGGCAGCGGAAAGGCACAAGAAAAGTTGTTGTACCTGCTTTGTGGGCTGAGATGGGGAACCGCTGAATTTTGGAGTCGGCTGGTGACAAAATGTTCCAAACACACCCCCTGCACAACTCCACCGGGGAAGGTGCCAGGAACGAATTCTGTTGTTAGTTTTTACACTACCTTGGTAGGCAGCTGAAAGGCACAAGAAAAGTTGTTCTACCTGCTTTCTGGGCTGAGATGGGGAACCGCTGAATTTTGGACTCGGCCGGTGACAAAATGTTCCAAACACACCCCCTGCACAACACCACCGGGGAAGGTGCCAGACAGGAGTTCTCCTGGTAGTTTTTACATTGCTCCGGTAGGCATCTGAAAGACACCACAAAAGTTGTTCTACCTGCTTTCTGGGCTGAGATGGGGAACAGCTGAATTTTGGACTCGGCCGGTGACAAAATGTTCCAAACACACCCCATGCACAACACCACCGGGGAAGGTGCCAGACAGGAGTTCTCTTGGTAGTTTTTACACTACCTTGGTAGGCAGCTGAAAGGTACCACAAAAGTTGTTCTACCTGCTTTCTGGGCTGAGATAGGGAACCGCTGAATTTTGGACTCGGCTGGTGACAAAATGTTCCAAACACACCCCCTGCACAACTCCACCGGGGAAGGTGCAAGAAACGAGTTCTCCTGGTAGTTTTTACATTGCTCCGGTAGGCATCTGAAAGACACCACAAAAGTTGTTCTACCTGCTTTCTGGGCTGAGATGGGGAACCGCTGAATTTTGGAGTCGGCTGGTGACAAAATGTTCCAAACACACCCCATGCACAACTCCACCGGGGAAGGTGCCAGAAAGGAGTTCCCTTGGTAGTTTTTACACTACCTTGGTAGGCAGCTGAAAGACACCACAAAAGTTGTTCTACCTGCTTTCTGGGCTGAGATGGGGAAACGCTGAATTTTGGAGTCGGCTGGTGACAAAATGTTCCAAACACACCCCATGCACAACTCCACCGGGGAAGGTGCCAGACAGGAGTTCTCCTGGTAGTTTTTACACTACCTTGGTAGGCATCTGAAAGACACCACAAAAGTTGTTCTACCTGCTTTCTGGGCTGAGATGGGGAATCGCTGAATTTTGGACTCGGCCGGTGACAAAATGTTCCAAACACACCCCATGCACAACTCCACCGGGGAAGGTGCCAGACAGGAGTTCTCCTGGTAGTTTTTACACTACCTTGGTAGGCATCTGAAAGACACCACAAAAGTTGTTCTACCTGCTTTCTGGGCTGAGATGGGGAAACGCTGAATTTTGGAGTCGGCTGGTGACAAAATGTTCCAAACACACCCCATGCACAACTCCACCGGGGAAGGTGCCAGACAGGAGTTCTCTTGGTAGTTTTTACACTACCTTGGTAGGCATCTGAAAGACACCACAAAAGTTGTTCTACCTGCTTTCTGGGCTGAGATGGGGAATCGCTGAATTTTGGACTCGGCCGGTGACAAAATGTTCCAAACACACCCCATGCACAACTCCACCGGGGAAGGTGCCAGACAGGAGTTCTCCTGGTAGTTTTTACATTGCTCCGGTAGGCATCTGAAAGACACCACAAAAGTTGTTCTACCTGCTTTCTGGGCTGAGATGGGGAATCGCTGAATTTTGGACTCGGCCGGTGACAAAATGTTCCAAACACACCCCATGCACAACTCCACCGGGGAAGGTGCCAGACAGGAGTCCTCCTGGTAGTTTTTACATTGCTCCGGTAGGCATCTGAAAGACACCACAAAAGTTGTTCTACCTGCTTTCTGGGCTGAGATGGGGAATCGCTGAATTTTGGACTCGGCCGGTGACAAAATGTTCCAAACACACCCCATGCACAACTCCACCGGGGAAGGTGCCAGACAGGAGTTCTCCTGGTAGTTTTTACATTGCTCCGGTAGGCATCTGAAAGACACCACAAAAGTTGTTCTACCTGCTTTCTGGGCTGAGATGGGGAAACGCTGAATTTTGGACTCGGCTGGTGACAAAATGTTCCAAACACACCCCCTGCACAACTCCACCGGGGAAGGTGCCAGACAGGAGTTCTCCTGGTAGTTTTTACATTGCTCCGGTAGGCATCTGAAAGACACCACAAAAGTTGTTCTACCTGCTTTCTGGGCTGAGATGGGGAACCGCTGAATTTTGGAGTCGGCCGTTGACAAAATGTTCCAAACACACCCCATGCACAACTCCACCGGGGAAGGTGCCAGACAGGAGTTCTCTTGGTAGTTTTTACACTACCTTGGTAGGCATCTGAAAGGCACCACAAAAGTTGTTCTACCTGCTTTCTGGGCTGAGATGGGGAAACGCTGAATTTTGGACTCGGCTGGTGACAAAATGTTCCAAACACACCCCATGCACAACTCCACCGGGGAAGGTGCCAGACAGGAGTTCTCCTGGTAGTTTTTACATTGCTCCGGTAGGCATCTGAAAGACACCACAAAAGTTGTTCTACCTGCTTTCTGGGCTGAGATGGGGAATCGCTGAATTTTGGACTCGGCCGGTGACAAAATGTTCCAAACACACCCCATGCACAACTCCACCACGGAAGGTGCCAGACAGGAGTTCTCCTGGTAGTTTTTACACTACCTTGGTAGGCATCTGAAAGACACCACAAAAGTTGTTCTACCTGCTTTCTGGGCTGAGATGGGGAAACGCTGAATTTTGGACTCGGCTGGTGACAAAATGTTCCAAACACACCCCCTGCACAACTCCACCGGGGAAGGTGCCAGACAGGAGTTCTCCTGGTAGTTTTTACATTGCTCCGGTAGGCATCTGAAAGACACCACAAAAGTTGTTCTACCTGCTTTCTGGGCTGAGATGGGGAACAGCTGAATTTTGGACTCGGCCGGTGACAAAATGTTCCAAACACACCCCATGCACAACTCCACCGGGGAAGGTGCCAGACAGGAGTTCTCTTGGTAGTTTTTACACTACCTTGGTAGGCAGCTGAAAGGCACCACAAAAGTTGTTCTACCTGCTTTCTGGGCTGAGATAGGGAACCGCTGAATTTTGGACTCGGCTGGTGACAAAATGTTCCAAACACACCCCATGCACAACTCCACCGGGGAAGGTGCCAGAAAGGAGTTCTCTTGGTAGTTTTTACACTACCTTGGTAGGCAGCTGAAAGGCACCACAAAAGTTGTTCTACCTGCTTTCTGGGCTGAGATGGGGAAACGCTGAATTTTGGACTCGGCTGGTGACAAAATGTTCCAAACACACCCCATGCACAACTCCACCACGGAAGGTGCCAGACAGGAGTTCTCCTGGTAGTTTTTACACTACCTTGGTAGGCATCTGAAAGACACCACAAAAGTTGTTCTACCTGCTTTCTGGGCTGAGATGGGGAACCGCTGAATTTTGGACTCGGCCGGTGACAAAATGTTCCAAACACACCCCATGCACAACTCCACCACGGAAGGTGCCAGACAGGAGTTCTCCTGGTAGTTTTTACACTACCTTGGTAGGCATCTGAAAGACACCACAAAAGTTGTTCTACCTGCTTTCTGGGCTGAGATGGGGAACCGCTGAATTTTGGAGTCGGCTGGTGACAAAATGTTCCAAACACACCCCATGCACAACTCCACCGGGGAAGGTGCCAGACAGGAGTTCTCCTGGTAGTTTTTACATTGCTCCGGTAGGCATCTGAAAGACACCACAAAAGTTGTTCTACCTGCTTTGTGGGCTGAGATGGGGAACCGCTGAATTTTGGAGTCGGCCGTTGACAAAATGTTCCAAACACACCCCATGCACAACTCCACCGGGGAAGGTGCCAGGAACGAATTCTGTTGGTAGATTTACACTACCTTGGTAGGCAGCTGAAAGGCACAAGAAAAGTTGTTGTACCTGCTTTGTGGGCTGAGATGGGGAGCGCTGAATTTTGGAGTCGGCTGGTGACAAAATGTTCCAAACACACCCCCTGCACAACTCCACCGGGGAAGGTGCCAGACAGGAGTTCTCCTGGTAGTTTTTACATTGCTCCGGTAGGCAGCTGAAAGGCACCACAAAAGTTGTTCTACCTGCTTTCTGGGCTGAGATGGGGAACCGCTGAATTTTGGACTCGGCCGGTGACAAAATGTTCCAAACACACCCCATGCACAACTCCACCGGGGAAGGTGCCAGACAGGAGTTCTCCTGGTAGTTTTTACAGTGCTCCGGTAGGCATCTGAAAGACACCACAAAAGTTGTTCTACCTGCTTTCTGGGCTGAGATGGGGAACAGCTGAATTTTGGACTCGGCCGGTGACAAAATGTTCCAAACACACCCCATGCACAACACCACCGGGGAAGGTGCCAGACAGGAGTTCTCCTGGTAGTTTTTACACTACCTTGGTAGGCAGCTGAAAGGTACCACAAAAGTTGTTCTACCTGCTTTCTGGGCTGAGATAAGGAACCGCTGAATTTTGGAGTCGGCTGGTGACAAAATGTTCCAAACACACCCCCTGCACAACTCCACCGGGGAAGGTGCCAGACAGGAGTTCTCCTGGTAGTTTTTACATTGCTCCGGTAGGCATCTGAAAGACACCACAAAAGTTGTTCTACCTGCTTTCTGGGCTGAGATGGGGAATCGCTGAATTTTGGACTCGGCCGGTGACAAAATGTTCCAAACACACCCCCTGCACAACTCCACCGGGGAAGGTGCCAGACAGGAGTTCTCCTGGTAGTTTTTACATTGCTCCGGTAGGCATCTGAAAGACACCACAAAAGTTGTTCTACCTGCTTTCTGGGCTGAGATGGGGAAACGCTGAATTTTGGACTCGGCTGGTGACAAAATGTTCCAAACACACCCCATGCACAACTCCACCGGGGAAGGTGCCAGACAGGAGTTCTCCTGGTAGTTTTTACATTGCTCCGGTAGGCATCTGAAAGACACCACAAAAGTTGTTCTACCTGCTTTCTGGGCTGAGATGGGGAATCGCTGAATTTTGGACTCGGCTGGTGACAAAATGTTCCAAACACACCCCATGCACAACTCCACCGGGGAAGGTGCCAGACAGGAGTTCTCCTGGTAGTTTTTACATTGCTCCGGTAGGCATCTGAAAGACACCACAAAAGTTGTTCTACCTGCTTTCTGGGCTGAGATGGGGAAACGCTGAATTTTGGACTCGGCTGGTGACAAAATGTTCCAAACACACCCCATGCACAACTCCACCAGGGAAGGTGCCAGACAGGAGTTCTCCTGGTAGTTTTTACACTGCCTTTGTAGGCATCTGAAAGACACCACAAAAGTTGTTCTACCTGCTTTCTGGGCTGAGATGGGGAATCGCTGAATTTTGGACTCGGCCGGTGACAAAATGTTCCAAACACACCCCATGCACAACTCCACCGGGGAAGGTGCCAGACAGGAGTTCTCCTGGTAGTTTTTACACTACCTTGGTAGGCAGCTGAAAGACACCACAAAAGTTGTTCTACCTGCTTTCTGGGCTGAGATGGGGAAACGCTGAATTTTGGACTCGGCTGGTGACAAAATGTTCCAAACACATCCCCTGCACAACTCCACCGGGGAAGGTGCCAGACAGGAGTTCTCCTGGTAGTTTTTACATTGCTCCGGTAGGCATCTGAAAGACACCACAAAAGTTGTTCTACCTGCTTTCTGGGCTGAGATGGGGAACAGCTGAATTTTGGACTCGGCCGGTGACAAAATGTTCCAAACACACCCCATGCACAACACCACCGGGGAAGGTGCCAGACAGGAGTTCTCCTGGTAGTTTTTACATTGCTCCGGTAGGCATCTGAAAGACACCACAAAAGTTGTTCTACCTGCTTTCTGGGCTGAGATGGGGAAACGCTGAATTTTGGAGTCGGCTGGTGACAAAATGTTCCAAACACACCCCATGCACAACTCCACCGGGGAAGGTGCCAGACAGGAGTTCTCCTGGTAGTTTTTACATTGCTCCGGTAGGCATCTGAAAGACACCACAAAAGTTGTTCTACCTGCTTTCTGGGCTGAGATGGGGAACCGCTGAATTTTGGACTCGGCTGGTGACAAAATGTTCCAAACACACCCCATGCACAACTCCACCGGGGAAGGTGCCAGACAGGAGTTCTCCTGGTAGTTTTTACACTGCCTTTGTAGGCATCTGAAAGACACCACAAAAGTTGTTCTACCTGCTTTCTGGGCTGAGATGGGGAACCGCTGAATTTTGGACTCGGCCGGTGACAAAATGTTCCAAACACACCCCATGCACAACTCCACCGGGGAAGGTGCCAGACAGGAGTTCTCCTGGTAGTTTTTACATTGCTCCGGTAGGCATCTGAAAGACACCACAAAAGTTGTTCTACCTGCTTTCTGGGCTGAGATGGGGAACCGCTGAATTTTGGACTCGGCCGGTGACAAAATGTTCCAAACACACCCCATGCACAACTCCACCGGGGAAGGTGCCAGACAGGAGTTCTCCTGGTAGTTTTTACATTGCTCCGGTAGGCATCTGAAAGACACCACAAAAGTTGTTCTACCTGCTTTCTGGGCTGAGATGGGGAAACGCTGAATTTTGGAGTCGGCCGTTGACAAAATGTTCCAAACACACCCCATGCACAACTCCACCGGGGAAGGTGCCAGACAGGAGTTCTCTTGGTAGTTTTTACACTACCTTGGTAGGCAGCTGAAAGGCACCACAAAAGTTGTTCTACCTGCTTTCTGGGCTGAGATAGGGAACCGCTGAATTTTGGAGTCGGCTGGTGACAAAATGTTCCAAACACACCCCATGCACAACTCCACCGGGGAAGGTGCCAGAAAGGAGTTCTCTTGGTAGTTTTTACACTACCTTGGTAGGCAGCTGAAAGGCACCACAAAAGTTGTTCTACCTGCTTTCTGGGCTGAGATGGGGAAACGCTGAATTTTGGAGTCGGCTGGTGACAAAATGTTCCAAACACACCCCATGCACAACTCCACCACGGAAGGTGCCAGACAGGAGTTCTCCTGGTAGTTTTTACACTACCTTGGTAGGCATCTGAAAGACACCACAAAAGTTGTTCTACCTGCTTTCTGGGCTGAGATGGGGAATCGCTGAATTTTGGACTCGGCCGGTGACAAAATGTTCCAAACACACCCCATGCACAACTCCACCACGGAAGGTGCCAGACAGGAGTTCTCCTGGTAGTTTTTACAATACCTTGGTAGGCATCTGAAAGACACCACAAAAGTTGTTCTACCTGCTTTCTGGGCTGAGATGGGGAAACGCTGAATTTTGGAGTCGGCCGGTGACAAAATGTTCCAAACACACCCCATGCACAACTCCACCGGGGAAGGTGCCAGACAGGAGTTCTCCTGGTAATTTTTACACTACCTTGGTAGGCATCTGAAAGACACCACAAAAGTTGTTCTACCTGCTTTCTGGGCTGAGATGGGGAACAGCTGAATTTTGGAGTCGGCTGGTGACAAAATGTTCCAAACACACCCCCTGCACAACTCCACCGGGGAAGGTGCCAGACAGGAGTTCTCCTGGTAGTTTTTACATTGCTCCGGTAGGCAGCTGAAAGGCACCACAAAAGTTGTTCTACCTGCTTTCTGGGCTGAGATGGGGAACCGCTGAATTTTGGACTCGGCCGGTGACAAAATGTTCCAAACACACCCCATGCACAACTCCACCGGGGAAGGTGCCAGACAGGAGTTCTCCTGGTAGTTTTTACATTGCTCCGGTAGGCATCTGAAAGACACCACAAAAGTTGTTCTACCTGCTTTCTGGGCTGAGATGGGGAACAGCTGAATTTTGGAGTCGGCCGGTGACAAAATGTTCCAAACACACCCCATGCACAACACCACCGGGGAAGGTGCCAGACAGGAGTTCTCCTGGTAGTTTTTACACTACCTTGGTAGGCAGCTGAAAGGTACCACAAAAGTTGTTCTACCTGCTTTCTGGGCTGAGATAAGGAACCGCTGAATTTTGGACTCGGCTGGTGACAAAATGTTCCAAACACACCCCATGCACAACTCCACCGGGGAAGGTGCCAGACAGGAGTTCTCCTGGTAGTTTTTACATTGCTCCGGTAGGCATCTGAAAGACACCACAAAAGTTGTTCTACTTGCTTTCTGGGCTGAGATGGGGAACCGCTGAATTTTGGACTCGGCTGGTGACAAAATGTTCCAAACACACCCCATGCACAACTCCACCGGGGAAGGTGCCAGACAGGAGTTCTCCTGGTAGTTTTTACACTGCCTTTGTAGGCATCTGAAAGACACCACAAAAGTTGTTCTACCTGCTTTCTGGGCTGAGATGGGGAATCGCTGAATTTTGGACTCGGCCGGTGACAAAATGTTCCAAACACACCCCATGCACAACTCCACCGGGGAAGGTGCCAGACAGGAGTTCTCCTGGTAGTTTTTACATTGCTCCGGTAGGCATCTGAAAGACACCACAAAAGTTGTTCTACCTGCTTTCTGGGCTGAGATGGGCAACCGCTGAATTTTGGACTCGGCTGGTGACAAAATGTTCCAAACACACCCCATGCACAACTCCACCGGGGAAGGTGCCAGACAGGAGTTCTCCTGGTAGTTTTTACACTGCCTTTGTAGGCATCTGAAAGACACCACAAAAGTTGTTCTACCTGCTTTCTGGGCTGAGATGGGGAATCGCTGAATTTTGGACTCGGCCGGTGACAAAATGTTCCAAACACACCCCCTGCACAACTCCACCGGGGAAGGTGCCAGACAGGAGTTCTCCTGGTAGTTTTTACATTACTCCGGTAGGCATCTGAAAGACACCACAAAAGTTGTTCTACCTGCTTTCTGGGCTGAGATGGGGAAACGCTGAATTTTGGACTCGGCTGGTGACAAAATGTTCCAAACACACCCCATGCACAACTCCACCGGGGAAGGTGCCAGACAGGAGTTCTCCTGGTAGTTTTTACATTGCTCCGGTAGGCATCTGAAAGACACCACAAAAGTTGTTCTACCTGCTTTCTGGGCTGAGATGGGGAACCGCTGAATTTTGGAGTCGGCTGGTGACAAAATGTTCCAAACACACCCCATGCAAAACTCAACCGGGGAAGGTGCCAGACAGGAGTTCTCCTGGTAGTTTTTACACTACCTTCGTAGGCATCTGAAAGACACCACAAAAGTTGCTCTACCTGCTTTCTGGGCTGAGATGGGGAACCGCTGAATTTTGGAGTCGGCTGGTGACAAAATGTTCCAAACACACCCCATGCACAACTCCACCGGGGAAGGTGCCAGGAACGAATTCTGTTGGTAGTTTTTACACTACCTTGGTAGGCAGCTGAAAGGCACCACAAAAGTTGTTGTACCTGCTTTCTGGGCTGAGATGGGGAACAGCTGAATTTTGGACTCGGCCGGTGACAAAATGTTCCAAACACACCCCATGCACAACTCCACCGGGGAAGGTGCCAGAAAGGAGTTCCCTTGGTAGTTTTTACACTACCTTGGTAGGCAGCTGAAAGACACCACAAAAGTTGTTCTACCTGCTTTCTGGGCTGAGATGGGGAAACGCTGAATTTTGGACTCGGCTGGTGACAAAATGTTCCAAACACACCCCATGCACAACTCCACCGGGGAAGGTGCCAGACAGGAGTTCTCCTGGTAGTTTTTACACTACCTTGGTAGGCATCTGAAAGACACCACAAAAGTTGTTCTACCTGCTTTCTGGGCTGAGATGGGGAATCGCTGAATTTTGGACTCGGCCGGTGACAAAATGTTCCAAACACACCCCATGCACAACTCCACCGGGGAAGGTGCCAGACAGGAGTTCTCCTGGTAGTTTTTACACTACCTTGGTAGGCATCTGAAAGACACCACAAAAGTTGTTCTACCTGCTTTCTGGGCTGAGATGGGGAAACGCTGAATTTTGGAGTCGGCTGGTGACAAAATGTTCCAAACACACCCCATGCACAACTCCACCGGGGAAGGTGCCAGACAGGAGTTCTCTTGGTAGTTTTTACACTACCTTCGTAGGCATCTGAAAGACACCACAAAAGTTGTTCTACCTGCTTTCTGGGCTGAGATGGGGAACCGCTGAATTTTGGAGTCGGCTGGTGACAAAATGTTCCAAACACACCCCATGCACAACTCCACCGGGGAAGGTGCCAGGAACGAATTCTGTTGGTGGTTTTTACACTACCTTGGTAGGCAGCTGAAAGGCACCACAAAAGTTGTTGTACCTGCTTTCTGGGCTGAGATGGGGAACAGCTGAATTTTGGACTCGGCCGGTGACAAAATGTTCCAAACACACCCCATGCACAACTCCACCGGGGAAGGTGCCAGGAACGAATTCTGTTGGTAGTTTTTACACTACCTTGGTAGGCAGCTGAAAGGCACCACAAAAGTTGTTGTACCTGCTTTCTGGGCTGAGATGGGGAACCGCTGAATTTTGGACTCGGCCGGTGACAAAATGTTCCAAACACACCCCATGCACAACTCCACCGGGGAAGGTGCCAGACAGGAGTTCTCCTGGTAGTTTTTACATTGCTCCGGTAGGCAGCTGAAAGGCACCACAAAAGTTGTTCTACCTGCTTTCTGGGCTGAGATGGGGAAACGCTGAATTTTGGACTCGGCCGGTGACAAAATGTTCCAAACACACCCCATGCACAACTCCACCGGGGAAGGTGCCAGACAGGAGTTCTCCTGGTAGTTTTTACATTGCTCCGATAGGCATCTGAAAGACACCACAAAAGTTGTTCTACCTGCTTTCTGGGCTGAGATGGGGAACAGCTGAATTTTGGACTCGGCCGGTGACAAAATGTTCCAAACACACCCCATGCACAACTCCACCGGGGAAGGTGCCAGACAGGAGTTCTCCTGGTAGTTTTTACACTGCCTTTGTAGGCATCTGAAAGACACCACAAAAGTTGTTCTACCTGCTTTCTGGGCTGAGATGGGGAATCGCTGAATTTTGGACTCGGCCGGTGACAAAATGTTCCAAACACACCCCATGCACAACTCCACCGGGGAAGGTGCCAGGAACGAATTCTGTTGGTAGTTTTTACACTACCTTGGTAGGCAGCTGAAAGGCACCACAAAAGTTGTTGTACCTGCTTTCTGGGCTGAGATGGGGAACAGCTGAATTTTGGACTCGGCCGGTGACAAAATGTTCCAAACACACCCCATGCACAACTCCACCGGGGAAGGTGCCAGAAAGGAGTTCCCTTGGTAGTTTTTACACTACCTTGGTAGGCAGCTGAAAGGCAACACAAAAGTTGTTCTACCTGCTTTCTGGGCTGAGATGGGGAAACGCTGAATTTTGGACTCGGCTGGTGACAAAATGTTCCAAACACACCCCATGCACAACTCCACCGGGGAAGGTGCCAGACAGGAGTTCTCCTGGTAGTTTTTACACTACCTTGGTAGGCATCTGAAAGACACCACAAAAGTTGTTCTACCTGCTTTCTGGGCTGAGATGGGGAATCGCTGAATTTTGGACTCGGCCGGTGACAAAATGTTCCAAACACACCCCATGCACAACTCCACCGGGGAAGGTGCCAGACAGGAGTTCTCCTGGTAGTTTTTACACTACCTTGGTAGGCATCTGAAAGACACCACAAAAGTTGTTCTACCTGCTTTCTGGGCTGAGATGGGGAAACGCTGAATTTTGGAGTCGGCTGGTGACAAAATGTTCCAAACACACCCCATGCACAACTCCACCGGGGAAGGTGCCAGACAGGAGTTCTCCTGGTAGTTTTTACACTACCTTGGTAGGCATCTGAAAGACACCACAAAAGTTGTTCTACCTGCTTTCTGGGCTGAGATGGGGAACAGCTGAATTTTGGACTCGGCTGGTGACAAAATGTTCCAAACACACCCCATGCACAACTCCACCGGGGAAGGTGCCAGACAGGAGTTCTCCTGGTAGTTTTTACACTACCTTGGTAGGCATTTGAAAGACACCACAAAACTTGTTCTACCTGCTTTCTGGGCTGAGATGGGGAACCGCTGAATTTTGGACTCGGCCGGTGACAAAATGTTCCAAACACACCCCATGCACAACTCCACCGGGGAAGGTGCCAGGAACGAATTCTTTTGGTAGTTTTTACACTACCTTGGTAGGCAGCTGAAAGGCACAAGAAAAGTTGTTGTACCTGCTTTGTGGGCTGAGATGGGGAACCGCTGAATTTTGGAGTCGGCCGGTGACAAAATGTTCCAAACACACCCCCTGCACAACTCCACCACGGAAGGTGCCAGAAAGGAGTTCTCCTGGTAGTTTTTACACTACCTTGGTAGGCAGCTGAAAGGAACCACAAAAGTTGTTCTACCTGCTTTCTGGGCTGAGATGGGGAAACGCTGAATTTTGGACTTGGCGGGTGACAAAATGTTCCAAACACACCCCCTGCACAACTCCACCGGGGAAGGTGCCAGACAGGAGTTCTCCTGGTAGTTTTTACACTACCTTGGTAGGCATCTGAAAGACACCACAAAAGTTGTTCTACCTGCTTTCTGGGCTGAGATGGGGAAACGCTGAATTTTGGAGTCGGCTGGTGACAAAATGTTCCAAACACACCCCCTGCACAACTCCACCGAGGAAGGTGCCAGAAACGAGTTCTCCTGGTAGTTTTTACACTACCCCGGTAGGCAGCTGAAAGGCACCACAAAAGTTGTTCTACCTGCTTTCTGGGCTGAGATGGGGAATCGCTGAATTTTGGACTCGGCCGGTGACAAAATGTTCCAAACACACCCCCTGCACAACTCCACCACGGAAGGTGCCAGACAGGAGTTCTCCTGGTAGTTTTTACACTACCTTGGTAGGCAGCTGAAAGGCACCACAAAAGTTGTTCTACCTGCTTTCTGGGCTGAGATGGGGAACCGCTGAATTTTGGACTCGGCCGGTGACAAAATGTTCCAAACACACCCCATGCACAACTCCACCGGGGAAGGTGCCAGGAACGAATTCTTTTGGTAGTTTTTACACTACCTTGGTAGGCAGCTGAAAGGCACAAGAAAAGTTGTTGTACCTGCTTTGTGGGCTGAGATGGGGAACCGCTGAATTTTGGAGTCGGCCGGTGACAAAATGTTCCAAACACACCCCCTGCACAACTCCACCACGGAAGGTGCCAGAAAGGAGTTCTCCTGGTAGTTTTTACACTACCTTGGTAGGCAGCTGAAAGGAACCACAAAAGTTGTTCTACCTGCTTTCTGGGCTGAGATGGGGAAACGCTGAATTTTGGACTTGGCGGGTGACAAAATGTTCCAAACACACCCCATGCACAACTCCACCGAGGAAGGTGCCAGAAACGAGTTCTGTTGGTAGTTTTTACACTACCCCGGTAGGCAGCTGAAAGGCACCACAAAAGTTGTTCTACCTGCTTTCTGGGCTGAGATGGGGAACAGCTGAATTTTGGACTCGGCTGGTGACAAAATGTTCCAAACACACCCCATGCCCAACTCCACCGGGGAAGGTGCCAGACAGGAGTTCTCCTGGTAGTTTTTACACTGCCTTTGTAGGCATCTGAAAGACACCACAAAAGTTGTTCTACCTGCTTTGTGGGCTGAGATGGGGAACCGCTGAATTTTGGACTCGGCCGGTGACAAAATGTTCCACAGACACCCCATGCACAACTCCACCGGGGAAGGTGCCAGGAACGAATTCTTTTGGTAGATTTACACTACCTTGGTAGGCAGCTGAAAGGCACAAGAAAAGTTGTTGTACCTGCTTTCTGGGCTGAGATGGGGAAATGCTGAATTTTGGAGTCGGCTGGTGACAAAATGTTCCAAACACACCCCCTGCACAACTCCACCGGGGAAGGTGCCAGACAGGAGTTCTCCTGGTAGTTTTTACATTGCTCCGGTAGGCATCTGAAAGACACCACAAAAGTTGTTCTACCTGCTTTCTGGGCTGAGATGGGGAACCGCTGAATTTTGGACTCGGCTGGTGACAAAATGTTCCAAACACACCCCATGCACAACTCCACCGGGGAAGGTGCCAGACAGGAGTTCTCCTGGTAGTTTTTACACTGCCTTTGTAGGCATCTGAAAGACACCACAAAAGTTGTTCTACCTGCTTTCTGGGCTGAGATGGGGAATCGCTGAATTTTGGACTCGGCCGGTGACAAAATGTTCCAAACACACCCCATGCACAACTCCACCGGGGAAGGTGCCAGACAGGAGTTCTCCTGGTAGTTTTTACACTGCCTTTGTAGGCATCTGAAAGACACCACAAAAGTTGTTCTACCTGCTTTCTGGGCTGAGATGGGGAACAGCTGAATTTTGGACTCGGCCGGTGACAAAATGTTCCAAACACACCCCATGCACAACTCCACCGGGGAAGGTGCCAGACAGGAGTTCTCCTGGTAGTTTTTACATTGCTCCGGTAGGCATCTGAAAGACACCACAAAAGTTGTTCTACCTGCTTTCTGGGCTGAGATGGGGAACCGCTGAATTTTGGACTCGGCTGGTGACAAAATGTTCCAAACACACCCCCTGCACAACTCCACCGGGGAAGGTGCCAGACAGGAGTTCTCCTGGTAGTTTTTACACTGCCTTTGTAGGCATCTGAAAGACACCACAAAAGTTGTTCTACCTGCTTTCTGGGCTGAGATGGGGAATCGCTGAATTTTGGACTCGGCCGGTGACAAAATGTTCCAAACACACCCCCTGCACAACTCCACCGGGGAAGGTGCCAGACAGGAGTTCTCCTGGTAGTTTTTACATTGCTCCGGTAGGCATCTGAAAGACACCACAAAAGTTGTTCTACCTGCTTTCTGGGCTGAGATGGGGAACCGCTGAATTTTGGACTCGGCCGGTGACAAAATGTTCCAAACACACCCCATGCACAACTCCACCGGGGAAGGTGCCAGACAGGAGTTCTCCTGGTAGTTTTTACACTACCTTGGTAGGCATCTGAAAGACACCACAAAAGTTGTTCTGCCTGCTTTCTGGGCTGAGATGGGGAACCGCTGAATTTTGGAGTCGGCCGGTGACAAAATGTTCCAAACACACCCCATGCACAACTCCACCGGGGAAGGTGCCAGTCAGGAGTTCTCTTGGTAGTTTTTACACTACCTTGGTAGGCAGCTGAAAGGCACCACAAAAGTTGTTCTACCTGCTTTCTGGGCTGAGATAGGGAACCGCTGAATTTTGGACTCGGCTGGTGACAAAATGTTCCAAACACACCCCATGCACAACTCCACCGGGGAAGGTGCCAGAAAGGAGTTCTCTTGGTAGTTTTTACACTACCTTGGTAGGCAGCTGAAAGGCACCACAAAAGTTGTTCTACCTGCTTTGTGGGCTGAGATGGGGAACCGCTGAATTTTGGACTCGGCCGGTGACAAAATGTTCCAAACACACCCCATGCACAACTCCACCACGGAAGGTGCCAGACAGGAGTTCTCCTGGTAGTTTTTACACTACCTTGGTAGGCATCTGAAAGACACCACAAAAGTTGTTGTACCTGCTTTCTGGGCTGAGATGGGGAATCGCTGAATTTCGGACTCGGCCGGTGACAAAATGTTCCAAACACACCCCATGCACAACTCCACCACGGAAGGTGCCAGACAGGAGTTCTCCTGGTAGTTTTTACACTACCTTGGTAGGCATCTGAAAGACACCACAAAAGTTGTTCTACCTGCTTTCTGGGCTGAGATGGGGAAACGCTGAATTTTGGAGTCGGCTGGTGACAAAATGTTCCAAACACACCCCATGCACAACTCCACCGGGGAAGGTGCCAGACAGGAGTTCTCCTGGTAGTTTTTACACTACCTTGGTAGGCATCTGAAAGACACCACAAAAGTTGTTCTACCTGCTTTCTGGGCTGAGATGGGGAACAGCTGAATTTTGGACTCGGCTGGTGACAAAATGTTCCAAACACACCCCATGCACAACTCCACCGGGGAAGGTGCCAGACAGGAGTTCTCCTGGTAGTTTTTACATTGCTCCGGTAGGCATCTGAAAGACACCACAAAAGTTGTTCTACCTGCTTTGTGGGCTGAGATGGGGAACCGCTGAATTTTGGACTCGGCCGGTGACAAAATGTTCCACAGACACCCCATGCACAACTCCACCGGGGAAGGTGCCAGGAACGAATTCTTTTGGTAGATTTACACTACCTTGGTAGGCATCTGAAAGGCACAAGAAAAGTTGTTGTACCTGCTTTGTGGGCTGAGATGGGGAACCGCTGAATTTTGGACTCGGCTGGTGACAAAATGTTCCAAACACACCCCATGCACAACTCCACCGGGGAAGGTGCCAGACAGGAGTTCTCCTGGTAGTTTTTACATTGCTCCGGTAGGCAGCTGAAAGGCACCACAAAAGTTGTTCTACCTGCTTTCTGGGCTGAGATGGGGAACCGCTGAATTTTGGACTCGGCCGGTGACAAAATGTTCCAAACACACCCCATGCACAACTCCACCGGGGAAGGTGCCAGACAGGAGTTCTCCTGGTAGTTTTTACATTGCTCCGGTAGGCATCTGAAAGACACCACAAAAGTTGTTCTACCTGCTTTCTGGGCTGAGATGGGGAAACGCTGAATTTTGGAGTCGGCTGGTGACAAAATGTTCCAAACACACCCCATGCACAACTCCACCGGGGAAGGTGCCAGACAGGAG
Organism: Falco cherrug; assembly: GCF_023634085.1. Classification (NCBI taxonomy): domain Eukaryota; kingdom Metazoa; phylum Chordata; class Aves; order Falconiformes; family Falconidae; genus Falco; species Falco cherrug. The sequence continues at coordinate 385,727 of NW_026599501.1, read as the reverse complement.
TTCTCCTGGTAGTTTTTACACTACCTTGGTAGGCATCTGAAAGACACCACAAAAGTTGTTCTACCTGCTTTCTGGGCTGAGATGGGGAACAGCTGAATTTTGGACTCGGCTGGTGACAAAATGTTCCAAACACACCCCATGCACAACTCCACCGGGGAAGGTGCCAGACAGGAGTTCTCCTGGTAGTTTTTACATTGCTCCGGTAGGCATCTGAAAGACACCACAAAAGTTGTTCTACCTGCTTTCTGGGCTGAGATGGGGAACAGCTGAATTTTGGACTCGGCCGGTGACAAAATGTTCCAAACACACCCCATGCACAACACCACCGGGGAAGGTGCCAGACAGGAGTTCTCTTGGTAGTTTTTACACTACCTTGGTAGGCAGCTGAAAGGCACAAGAAAAGTTGTTGTACCTGCTTTCTGGGCTGAGATGGGGAACCGCTGAATTTTGGACTCGTCTGGTGACAAAATGTTCCAAACACACCCCCTGCACAACTCCACTGGGGAAGGTGCCAGACAGGAGTTCTCCTGGTAGTTTTTACATTGCTCCGGTAGGCAGCTGAAAGGCACCACAAAAGTTGTTCTACCTGCTTTCTGGGCTGAGATGGGGAACCGCTGAATTTTGGACTCGGCCGGTGACAAAATGTTCCAAACACACCCCCTGCACAACTCCACCGGGGAAGGTGCCAGACAGGAGTTCTCCTGGTAGTTTTTACATTGCTCCGGTAGGCATCTGAAAGACACCACAAAAGTTGTTCTACCTGCTTTCTGGGCTGAGATGGGGAATCGCTGAATTTTGGACTCGGCCGGTGACAAAATGTTCCAAACACACCCCATGCACAACTCCACCGGGGAAGGTGCCAGACAGGAGTTCTCCTGGTAGTTTTTACACTACCTTGGTAGGCATCTGAAAGACACCACAAAAGTTGTTCTACCTGCTTTCTGGGCTGAGATGGGGAAACGCTGAATTTTGGAGTCGGCTGGTGACAAAATGTTCCAAACACACCCCGTGCACAACTCCACCGGGGAAGGTGCCAGACAGGAGTTCTCCTGGTAGTTTTTACACTACCTTGGTAGGCATCTGAAAGACACCACAAAAGTTGTTCTACCTGCTTTCTGGGCTGAGATGGGGAAACGCTGAATTTTGGAGTCGGCTGGTGACAAAATGTTCCAAACACACCCCGTGCACAACTCCACCGGGGAAGGTGCCAGACAGGAGTTCTCCTGGTAGTTTTTACACTACCTTGGTAGGCATCTGAAAGACACCACAAAAGTTGTTCTACCTGCTTTCTGGGCTGAGATGGGGAAACGCTGAATTTTGGAGTCGGCTGGTGACAAAATGTTCCAAACACACCCCATGCACAACTCCACCGGGGAAGGTGCCAGACAGGAGTTCTCCTGGTAGTTTTTACACTACCTTGGTAGGCATCTGAAAGACACCACAAAAGTTGTTCTACCTGCTTTCTGGGCTGAGATGGGGAACAGCTGAATTTTGGACTCGGCTGGTGACAAAATGTTCCAAACACACCCCATGCACAACTCCACCACGGAAGGTGCCAGACAGGAGTTCTCCTGGTAGTTTTTACATTGCTCCGGTAGGCATCTGAAAGACACCACAAAAGTTGTTCTACCTGCTTTCTGGGCTGAGATGGGGAAACGCTGAATTTTGGAGTCGGCTGGTGACAAAATGTTCCAAACACACCCCATGCACAACTCCACCGGGGAAGGTGCCAGACAGGAGTTCTCCTGGTAGTTTTTACACTACCTTGGTAGGCATCTGAAAGACACCACAAAAGTTGTTCTACCTGCTTTCTGGGCTGAGATGGGGAACCGCTGAATTTTGGAGTCGGCTGGTGACAAAATGTTCCAAACACACCCCATGCACAACTCCACCACGGAAGGTGCCAGACAGGAGTTCTCCTGGTAGTTTTTACATTGCTCCGGTAGGCATCTGAAAGACACCACAAAAGTTGTTCTACCTGCTTTCTGGGCTGAGATGGGGAACAGCTGAATTTTGGACTCGGCCGGTGACAAAATGTTCCAAACACACCCCATGCACAACACCACCGGGGAAGGTGCCAGACAGGAGTTCTCTTGGTAGTTTTTACACTACCTTGGTAGGCAGCTGAAAGGCACCACAAAAGTTGTTCTACCTGCTTTCTGGGCTGAGATGGGGAACCGCTGAATTTTGGACTCGGCCGGTGACAAAATGTTCCAAACACACCCCATGCACAACTCCACCACGGAAGGTGCCAGACAGGAGTTCTCCTGGTAGTTTTTACACTACCTTGGTAGGCATCTGAAAGACACCACAAAAGTTGTTCTTCCTGCTTTCTGGGCTGAGATGGGGAACCGCTGAATTTCGGACTCGGCCGGTGACAAAATGTTCCAAACACACCCCATGCACAACTCCACCACGGAAGGTGCCAGACAGGAGTTCTCCTGGTAGTTTTTACACTACCTTTGTAGGCATCTGAAAGACACCACAAAAGTTGTTCTACCTGCTTTCTGGGCTGAGATGGTGAAACGCTTAATTTTGGAGTCGGCTGGTGACAAAATGTTCCAAACACACCCCATGCACAACTCCACCGGGGAAGGTGCCAGACAGGAGTTCTCCTGGTAGTTTTTACACTACCTTGGTAGGCATCTGAAAGACACCACAAAAGTTGTTCTACCTGCTTTCTGGGCTGAGATGGGGAACAGCTGAATTTTGGACTCGGCTGGTGACAAAATGTTCCAAACACACCCCATGCACAACTCCACCGGGGAAGGTGCCAGACAGGAGTTCTCTTGGTAGTTTTTACACTACCTTGGTAGGCAGCTGAAAGGCACAAGAAAAGTTGTTGTACCTGCTTTCTGGGCTGAGATGGGGAACCGCTGAATTTTGGACTCGTCTGGTGACAAAATGTTCCAAACACACCCCCTGCACAACTCCACTGGGGAAGGTGCCAGACAGGAGTTCTCCTGGTAGTTTTTACATTGCTCCGGTAGGCAGCTGAAAGGCACCACAAAAGTTGTTCTACCTGCTTTCTGGGCTGAGATGGGGAACCGCTGAATTTTGGACTCGGCCGGTGACAAAATGTTCCAAACACACCCCCTGCACAACTCCACCGGGGAAGGTGCCAGACAGGAGTTCTCCTGGTAGTTTTTACATTGCTCCGGTAGGCATCTGAAAGACACCACAAAAGTTGTTCTACCTGCTTTCTGGGCTGAGATGGGGAATCGCTGAATTTTGGACTCGGCCGGTGACAAAATGTTCCAAACACACCCCATGCACAACTCCACCGGGGAAGGTGCCAGACAGGAGTTCTCCTGGTAGTTTTTACACTACCTTGGTAGGCATCTGAAAGACACCACAAAAGTTGTTCTACCTGCTTTCTGGGCTGAGATGGGGAAACGCTGAATTTTGGAGTCGGCTGGTGACAAAATGTTCCAAACACACCCCGTGCACAACTCCACCGGGGAAGGTGCCAGACAGGAGTTCTCCTGGTAGTTTTTACACTACCTTGGTAGGCATCTGAAAGACACCACAAAAGTTGTTCTACCTGCTTTCTGGGCTGAGATGGGGAACAGCTGAATTTTGGACTCGGCTGGTGACAAAATGTTCCAAACACACCCCATGCACAACTCCACCGGGGAAGGTGCCAGACAGGAGTTCTCCTGGTAGTTTTTACATTGCTCCGGTAGGCATCTGAAAGACACCACAAAAGTTGTTCTACCTGCTTTCTGGGCTGAGATGGGGAAACGCTGAATTTTGGAGTCGGCTGGTGACAAAATGTTCCAAACACACCCCATGCACAACTCCACCGGGGAAGGTGCCAGACAGGAGTTCTCCTGGTAGTTTTTACACTACCTTGGTAGGCATCTGAAAGACACCACAAAAGTTGTTCTACCTGCTTTCTGGGCTGAGATGGGGAACAGCTGAATTTTGGACTCGGCTGGTGACAAAATGTTCCAAACACACCCCATGCACAACTCCACCACGGAAGGTGCCAGACAGGAGTTCTCCTGGTAGTTTTTACATTGCTCCGGTAGGCATCTGAAAGACACCACAAAAGTTGTTCTACCTGCTTTCTGGGCTGAGATGGGGAAACGCTGAATTTTGGAGTCGGCTGGTGACAAAATGTTCCAAACACACCCCATGCACAACTCCACCGGGGAAGGTGCCAGACAGGAGTTCTCCTGGTAGTTTTTACACTACCTTGGTAGGCATCTGAAAGACACCACAAAAGTTGTTCTACCTGCTTTCTGGGCTGAGATGGGGAACCGCTGAATTTTGGAGTCGGCTGGTGACAAAATGTTCCAAACACACCCCATGCACAACTCCACCACGGAAGGTGCCAGACAGGAGTTCTCCTGGTAGTTTTTACATTGCTCCGGTAGGCATCTGAAAGACACCACAAAAGTTGTTCTACCTGCTTTCTGGGCTGAGATGGGGAACAGCTGAATTTTGGACTCGGCCGGTGACAAAATGTTCCAAACACACCCCATGCACAACACCACCGGGGAAGGTGCCAGAAAGGAGTTCTCTTGGTAGTTTTTACACTACCTTGGTAGGCAGCTGAAAGGCACCACAAAAGTTGTTCTACCTGCTTTCTGGGCTGAGATGGGGAACCGCTGAATTTTGGACTCGGCCGGTGACAAAATGTTCCAAACACACCCCATGCACAACTCCACCACGGAAGGTGCCAGACAGGAGTTCTCCTGGTAGTTTTTACACTACCTTGGTAGGCATCTGAAAGACACCACAAAAGTTGTTCTTCCTGCTTTCTGGGCTGAGATGGGGAACCGCTGAATTTCGGACTCGGCCGGTGACAAAATGTTCCAAACACACCCCATGCACAACTCCACCACGGAAGGTGCCAGACAGGAGTTCTCCTGGTAGTTTTTACACTACCTTTGTAGGCATCTGAAAGACACCACAAAAGTTGTTCTACCTGCTTTCTGGGCTGAGATGGGGAAACGCTGAATTTTGGAGTCGGCTGGTGACAAAATGTTCCAAACACACCCCATGCACAACTCCACCGGGGAAGGTGCCAGACAGGAGTTCTCCTGGTAGTTTTTACACTACCTTGGTAGGCATCTGAAAGACACCACAAAAGTTGTTCTACCTGCTTTCTGGGCTGAGATGGGGAACAGCTGAATTTTGGACTCGGCTGGTGACAAAATGTTCCAAACACACCCCATGCACAACTCCACCGGGGAAGGTGCCAGACAGGAGTTCTCCTGGTAGTTTTTAAATTGCTCCGGTAGGCAGCTGAAAGGCACCACAAAAGTTGTTCTACCTGCTTTCTGGGCTGAGATGGGGAACCGCTGAATTTTGGACTCGGCCGGTGACAAAATGTTCCAAACACACCCCCTGCACAACTCCACCGGGGAAGGTGCCAGACAGGAGTTCTCCTGGTAGTTTTTACATTGCTCCGGTAGGCATCTGAAAGACACCACAAAAGTTGTTCTACCTGCTTTCTGGGCTGAGATGGGGAAACGCTGAATTTTGGAGTCGGCTGGTGACAAAATGTTCCAAACACACCCCATGCACAACTCCACCGGGGAAGGTGCCAGACAGGAGTTCTCCTGGTAGTTTTTACACTACCTTGGTAGGCATCTGAAAGACACCACAAAAGTTGTTCTACCTGCTTTCTGGGCTGAGATGGGGAACAGCTGAATTTTGGACTCGGCTGGTGACAAAATGTTCCAAACACACCCCATGCACAACTCCACCACGGAAGGTGCCAGACAGGAGTTCTCCTGGTAGTTTTTACATTGCTCCGGTAGGCATCTGAAAGACACCACAAAAGTTGTTCTACCTGCTTTCTGGGCTGAGATGGGGAACAGCTGAATTTTGGACTCGGCCGGTGACAAAATGTTCCAAACACACCCCATGCACAACACCACCGGGGAAGGTGCCAGACAGGAGTTCTCTTGGTAGTTTTTACACTACCTTGGTAGGCAGCTGAAAGGCACAAGAAAAGTTGTTGTACCTGCTTTCTGGGCTGAGATGGGGAACCGCTGAATTTTGGACTCGGCTGGTGACAAAATGTTCCAAACACACCCCCTGCACAACTCCACCGGGGAAGGTGCCAGACAGGAGTTCTCCTGGTAGTTTTTACATTGCTCCGGTAGGCAGCTGAAAGGCACCACAAAAGTTGTTCTACCTGCTTTCTGGGCTGAGATGGGGAACCGCTGAATTTTGGACTCGGCCGGTGACAAAATGTTCCAAACACACCCCCTGCACAACTCCACCGGGGAAGGTGCCAGACAGGAGTTCTCCTGGTAGTTTTTACATTGCTCCGGTAGGCATCTGAAAGACACCACAAAAGTTGTTCTACCTGCTTTCTGGGCTGAGATGGGGAATCGCTGAATTTTGGACTCGGCCGGTGACAAAATGTTCCAAACACACCCCATGCACAACTCCACCACGGAAGGTGCCAGACAGGAGTTCTCCTGGTAGTTTTTACACTACCTTGGTAGGCATCTGAAAGACACCACAAAAGTTGTTCTACCTGCTTTCTGGGCTGAGATGGGGAACCGCTGAATTTCGGACTCGGCCGGTGACAAAATGTTCCAAACACACCCCATGCACAACTCCACCACGGAAGGTGCCAGACAGGAGTTCTCCTGGTAGTTTTTACACTACCTTTGTAGGCATCTGAAAGACACCACAAAAGTTGTTCTACCTGCTTTCTGGGCTGAGATGGGGAAACGCTGAATTTTGGAGTCGGCTGGTGACAAAATGTTCCAAACACACCCCATGCACAACTCCACCGGGGAAGGTGCCAGACAGGAGTTCTCCTGGTAGTTTTTACACTACCTTGGTAGGCATCTGAAAGACACCACAAAAGTTGTTCTACCTGCTTTCTGGGCTGAGATGGGGAACAGCTGAATTTTGGACTCGGCTGGTGACAAAATGTTCCAAACACACCCCATGCACAACTCCACCGGGGAAGGTGCCAGACAGGAGTTCTCCTGGTAGTTTTTAAATTGCTCCGGTAGGCAGCTGAAAGGCACCACAAAAGTTGTTCTACCTGCTTTCTGGGCTGAGATGGGGAACCGCTGAATTTTGGACTCGGCCGGTGACAAAATGTTCCAAACACACCCCATGCACAACTCCACCGGGGAAGGTGCCAGACAGGAGTTCTCCTGGTAGTTTTTACATTGCTCCGGTAGGCATCTGAAAGACACCACAAAAGTTGTTCTACCTGCTTTCTGGGCTGAGATGGGGAAACGCTGAATTTTGGAGTCGGCTGGTGACAAAATGTTCCAAACACACCCCATGCACAACTCCACCGGGGAAGGTGCCAGACAGGAGTTCTCCTGGTAGTTTTTACACTACCTTGGTAGGCATCTGAAAGACACCACAAAAGTTGTTCTACCTGCTTTCTGGGCTGAGATGGGGAACAGCTGAATTTTGGACTCGGCTGGTGACAAAATGTTCCAAACACACCCCATGCACAACTCCACCACGGAAGGTGCCAGACAGGAGTTCTCCTGGTAGTTTTTACATTGCTCCGGTAGGCATCTGAAAGACACCACAAAAGTTGTTCTACCTGCTTTCTGGGCTGAGATGGGGAACAGCTGAATTTTGGACTCGGCCGGTGACAAAATGTTCCAAACACACCCCATGCACAACACCACCGGGGAAGGTGCCAGACAGGAGTTCTCTTGGTAGTTTTTACACTACCTTGGTAGGCAGCTGAAAGGCACAAGAAAAGTTGTTGTACCTGCTTTCTGGGCTGAGATGGGGAACCGCTGAATTTTGGACTCGGCTGGTGACAAAATGTTCCAAACACACCCCCTGCACAACTCCACCGGGGAAGGTGCCAGACAGGAGTTCTCCTGGTAGTTTTTACATTGCTCCGGTAGGCAGCTGAAAGGCACCACAAAAGTTGTTCTACCTGCTTTCTGGGCTGAGATGGGGAACCGCTGAATTTTGGACTCGGCCGGTGACAAAATGTTCCAAACACACCCCCTGCACAACTCCACCGGGGAAGGTGCCAGACAGGAGTTCTCCTGGTAGTTTTTACATTGCTCCGGTAGGCATCTGAAAGACACCACAAAAGTTGTTCTACCTGCTTTCTGGGCTGAGATGGGGAATCGCTGAATTTTGGACTCGGCCGGTGACAAAATGTTCCAAACACACCCCATGCACAACTCCACCACGGAAGGTGCCAGACAGGAGTTCTCCTGGTAGTTTTTACACTACCTTGGTAGGCATCTGAAAGACACCACAAAAGTTGTTCTACCTGCTTTCTGGGCTGAGATGGGGAAACGCTGAATTTTGGAGTCGGCTGGTGACAAAATGTTCCAAACACACCCCATGCACAACTCCACCGGGGAAGGTGCCAGACAGGAGTTCTCCTGGTAGTTTTTACACTACCTTGGTAGGCATCTGAAAGACACCACAAAAGTTGTTCTACCTGCTTTCTGGGCTGAGATGGGGAACAGCTGAATTTTGGACTCGGCTGGTGACAAAATGTTCCAAACACACCCCATGCACAACTCCACCGGGGAAGGTGCCAGACAGGAGTTCTCCTGGTAGTTTTTACATTGCTCCGGTAGGCATCTGAAAGACACCACAAAAGTTGTTCTACCTGCTTTGTGGGCTGAGATGGGGAACCGCTGAATTTTGGACTCGGCCGGTGACAAAATGTTCCACAGACACCCCATGCACAACTCCACCGGGGAAGGTGCCAGGAACGAATTCTTTTGGTAGATTTACACTACCTTGGTAGGCATCTGAAAGGCACAAGAAAAGTTGTTGTACCTGCTTTGTGGGCTGAGATGGGGAACCGCTGAATTTTGGACTCGGCTGGTGACAAAATGTTCCAAACACACCCCATGCACAACTCCACCGGGGAAGGTGCCAGACAGGAGTTCTCCTGGTAGTTTTTACATTGCTCCGGTAGGCAGCTGAAAGGCACCACAAAAGTTGTTCTACCTGCTTTCTGGGCTGAGATGGGGAACCGCTGAATTTTGGACTCGGCCGGTGACAAAATGTTCCAAACACACCCCATGCACAACTCCACCGGGGAAGGTGCCAGACAGGAGTTCTCCTGGTAGTTTTTACATTGCTCCGGTAGGCATCTGAAAGACACCACAAAAGTTGTTCTACCTGCTTTCTGGGCTGAGATGGGGAAACGCTGAATTTTGGAGTCGGCTGGTGACAAAATGTTCCAAACACACCCCATGCACAACTCCACCGGGGAAGGTGCCAGACAGGAGTTCTCCTGGTAGTTTTTACACTACCTTGGTAGGCATCTGAAAGACACCACAAAAGTTGTTCTACCTGCTTTCTGGGCTGAGATGGGGAACAGCTGAATTTTGGACTCGGCTGGTGACAAAATGTTCCAAACACACCCCCTGCACAACTCCACTGGGGAAGGTGCCAGACAGGAGTTCTCCTGGTAGTTTTTACATTGCTCCGGTAGGCATCTGAAAGACACCACAAAAGTTGTTCTACCTGCTTTCTGGGCTGAGATGGGGAACAGCTGAATTTTGGACTCGGCCGGTGACAAAATGTTCCAAACACACCCCATGCACAACACCACCGGGGAAGGTGCCAGACAGGAGTTCTCTTGGTAGTTTTTACACTACCTTGGTAGGCAGCTGAAAGGCACAAGAAAAGTTGTTGTACCTGCTTTGTGGGCTGAGATGGGGAACCGCTGAATTTTGGACTCGGCTGGTGACAAAATGTTCCAAACACACCCCCTGCACAACTCCACCGGGGAAGGTGCCAGACAGGAGTTCTCCTGGTAGTTTTTACATTGCTCCGGTAGGCAGCTGAAAGGCACCACAAAAGTTGTTCTACCTGCTTTCTGGGCTGAGATGGGGAACCGCTGAATTTTGGACTCGGCCGGTGACAAAATGTTCCAAACACACCCCCTGCACAACTCCACCGGGGAAGGTGCCAGACAGGAGTTCTCCTGGTAGTTTTTACATTGCTCCGGTAGGCATCTGAAAGACACCACAAAAGTTGTTCTACCTGCTTTCTGGGCTGAGATGGGGAATCGCTGAATTTTGGACTCGGCCGGTGACAAAATGTTCCAAACACACCCCATGCACAACTCCACCGGGGAAGGTGCCAGACAGGAGTTCTCCTGGTAGTTTTTACACTACCTTGGTAGGCATCTGAAAGACACCACAAAAGTTGTTCTACCTGCTTTCTGGGCTGAGATGGGGAAACGCTGAATTTTGGAGTCGGCTGGTGACAAAATGTTCCAAACACACCCCATGCACAACTCCACCGGGGAAGGTGCCAGACAGGAGTTCTCCTGGTAGTTTTTACACTACCTTGGTAGGCATCTGAAAGACACCACAAAAGTTGTTCTACCTGCTTTCTGGGCTGAGATGGGGAACAGCTGAATTTTGGACTCGGCTGGTGACAAAATGTTCCAAACACACCCCATGCACAACTCCACCGGGGAAGGTGCCAGACAGGAGTTCTCCTGGTAGTTTTTACATTGCTCCGGTAGGCATCTGAAAGGACACCACAAAAGTTGTTCTACCTGCTTTCTGGGCTGAGATGGGGAATCGCTGAATTTTGGAGTCGGCCGGTGACAAAATGTTCCAAACACACCCCATGCACAACACCACCGGGGAAGGTGCCAGACAGGAGTTCTCTTGGTAGTTTTTACACTACCTTGGTAGGCAGCTGAAAGGCACAAGAAAAGTTGTTGTACCTGCTTTGTGGGCTGAGATGGGGAACCGCTGAATTTTGGACTCGGCCGGTGACAAAATGTTCCAAACACACCCCCTGCACAACTCCACCGGGGAAGGTGCCAGACAGGAGTTCTCCTGGTAGTTTTTACATTGCTCCGGTAGGCAGCTGAAAGGCACCACAAAAGTTGTTCTACCTGCTTTCTGGGCTGAGATGGGGAACCGCTGAATTTTGGAGTCGGCCGGTGACAAAATGTTCCAAACACACCCCCTGCACAACTCCACCGGGGAAGGTGCCAGACAGGAGTTCTCCTGGTAGTTTTTACATTGCTCCGGTAGGCATCTGAAAGACACCACAAAAGTTGTTCTACCTGCTTTCTGGGCTGAGATGGGGAACAGCTGAATTTTGGACTTGGCGGGTGACAAAATGTTCCAAACACACCCCATGCACAACACCACCGGGGAAGGTGCCAGAAAGGAGTTCTCTTGGTAGTTTTTACACTACCTTGGTAGGCAGCTGAAAGACACCACAAAACTTGTTCTACCTGCTTTCTGGGCTGAGATAGGGAACCGCTGAATTTTGGACTCGGCCGGTGACAAAATGTTCCAAACACACCCCATGCACAACACCACCGGGGAAGGTGCCAGACAGGAGTTCTCTTGGTAGTTTTTACACTACCTTGGTAGGCAGCTGAAAGGCAAAAGAAAAGTTGTTGTACCTGCTTTGTGGGCTGAGATGGGGAACCGCTGAATTTTGGACTCGGCTGGTGACAAAATGTTCCAAACACACCCCCTGCACAACTCCACCGGGGAAGGTGCCAGACAGGAGTTCTCCTGGTAGTTTTTACATTGCTCCGGTAGGCAGCTGAAAGGCACCACAAAAGTTGTTCTACCTGCTTTCTGGGCTGAGATGGGGAACCGCTGAATTTTGGACTCGGCCGGTGACAAAATGTTCCAAACACACCCCCTGCACAACTCCACCGGGGAAGGTGCCAGACAGGAGTTCTCCTGGTAGTTTTTACATTGCTCCGGTAGGCATCTGAAAGACACCACAAAAGTTGTTCTACCTGCTTTCTGGGCTGAGATGGGGAATCGCTGAATTTTGGACTCGGCCGGTGACAAAATGTTCCAAACACACCCCATGCACAACTCCACCGGGGAAGGTGCCAGACAGGAGTTCTCCTGGTAGTTTTTACATTGCTCCGGTAGGCATCTGAAAGACACCACAAAAGTTGTTCTACCTGCTTTCTGGGCTGAGATGGGGAAACGCTGAATTTTGGAGTCGGCTGGTGACAAAATGTTCCAAACACACCCCATGCACAACTCCACCGGGGAAGGTGCCAGACAGGAGTTCTCCTGGTAGTTTTTACACTACCTTGGTAGGCATCTGAAAGACACCACAAAAGTTGTTCTACCTGCTTTCTGGGCTGAGATGGGGAACAGCTGAATTTTGGACTCGGCTGGTGACAAAATGTTCCAAACACACACCCCATGCACAACTCCACCGGGGAAGGTGCCAGACAGGAGTTCTCCTGGTAGTTTTTTACATTGCTCCGGTAGGCATCTGAAAGACACCACAAAAAGTTGTTCTACCTGCTTTCTGGGCTGAGATGGGGAACCGCTGAATTTTGGACTCGGCCGGTGACAAAATGTTCCACAGACACCCCATGCACAACTCCACCGGGGAAGGTGCCAGGAACGAATTCTTTTGGTAGATTTACACTACCTTGGTAGGCATCTGAAAGGCACAAGAAAAGTTGTTGTACCTGCTTTGTGGGGTGAGATGGGGAACCGCTGAATTTTGGACTCGGCTGGTGACAAAATGTTCCAAACACACCCCATGCACAACTCCACCGGGGAAGATGCCAGACAGGAGTTCTCCTGGTAGTTTTTACATTGCTCCGGTAGGCAGCTGAAAGGCACCACAAAAGTTGTTCTACCTGCTTTCTGGGCTGAGATGGGGAACCGCTGAATTTTGGACTCGGCCGGTGACAAAATGTTCCAAACACACCCCATGCACAACTCCACCGGGGAAGGTGCCAGACAGGAGTTCTCCTGGTAGTTTTTACATTGCTCCGGTAGGCATCTGAAAGACACCACAAAAGTTGTTCTACCTGCTTTCTGGGCTGAGATGGGGAAACGCTGAATTTTGGAGTCGGCTGGTGACAAAATGTTCCAAACACACACCCCATGCACAACTCCACCGGGGAAGGTGCCAGACAGGAGTTCTCTTGGTAGTTTTTACACTACCTTGGTAGGCATCTGAAAGACACCACAAAAGTTGTTCTACCTGCTTTCTGGGCTGAGATGGGGAACAGCTGAATTTTAGACTCGGCTGGTGACAAAATGTTCCAAACACACCCCATGCACAACTCCACCACGGAAGGTGCCAGACAGGAGTTCTCCTGGTAGTTTTTACATTGCTCCGGTAGGCATCTGAAAAGACACCACAAAAGTTGTTCTACCTGCTTTCTGGGCTGAGATGGGGAACAGCTGAATTTTGGACTCGGCCGGTGACAAAATGTTCCAAACACACACCCATGCACAAACACCACCGGGGAAGGTGCCAGACAGGAGTTCTCTTGGTAGTTTTTACACTACCTTGGTAGGCAGCTGAAAGGCACAAGAAAAGTTGTTGTACCTGCTTTGTGGGCTGAGATGGGGAACCGCTGAATTTTGGACTCGGCTGGTGACAAAATGTTCCAAAACACACCCCCTGCACAACTCCACCGGGGAAGGTGCCAGACAGGAGTTCTCCTGGTAGTTTTTACATTGCTCCGGTAGGCAGCTGAAAGGCACCACAAAAGTTGTTCTACCTGCTTTCTGGGCTGAGATGGGGAACCGCTGAATTTTGGACTCGGCTGGTGACAAAATGTTCCAAACACACCCCCTGCACAACTCCACCGGGGAAGGTGCCAGACAGGAGGTTCTCCTGGTAGTTTTTACATTGCTCCGGTAGGCATCTGAAAGACACCACAAAAGTTGTTCTACCTGCTTTCTGGGCTGAGATGGGGAACAGCTGAATTTTGGACTCGGCCGGTGACAAAATGTTCCAAACACACCCCATTGCACAACACCACCGGGGAAGGTGCCAGACAGGAGTTCTCTTGGTAGTTTTTACACTACCTTGGTAGGCAGCTGAAAGGCACAAGAAAAAGTTGTTGTACCTGCTTTGTGGGCTGAGATGGGGAACCGCTGAATTTTGGACTCGGCCGGTGACAAAAATGTTCCAAACACACCCCCTGCACAACTCCACCGGGGAAGGTGCCAGACAGGAGTTCTCCTGGTAGTTTTTACATTGCTCCGGTAGGCATCTGAAAGCACCACAAAAGTTGTTCTACCTGCTTTCTGGGCTGAGATGGGGAACCGCTGAATTTTTGGACTCGGCCCGGTGACAAAATGTTCCAAACACACCCCCTGCACAACTCCACCGGGGAAGGTGCCAGACAGGAGTTCTCCTGGTAGTTTTTACATTGCTCCGGTAGGCATCTGAAAGACACCACAAAAGTTGTTCTACCTGCTTTCTGGGCTGAGATGGGGAACAGCTGAATTTTGGACTCGGCCGGTGACAAAATGTTCCAAACACACCCCATGCACAACACCCACCGGGGAAGGTGCCAGACAGGAGTTCTCTATTTGGTAGGCAGCTGAAAGACACCACAAAACTTGTTCTACCTGCTTTCTGGGCTGAGATAGGGAACCGCTGAATTTTGGACTCGGCTGGTGACAAAATGTTCCAAACACACCCCCTGCACAACTCCACCGGGGAAGGTGCCAGACAGGAGTTCTCCTGGTAGTTTTTACATTGCTCCGGTAGGCATCTGAAAGACACCACAAAAGTTGTTCTACCTGCTTTCTGGGCTGAGATGGGGAACCGCTGAATTTTGGACTCGGCTGGTGACAAAATGTTCCAAACACACCCCATGCACAACTCCACCGGGGAAGGTGCCAGACAGGAGTTCTCCTGGTAGTTTTTACATTGCTCCGGTAGGCATCTGAAAGACACCACAAAAGTTGTTCTACCTGCTTTCTGGGCTGAGATGGGGAATCGCTGAATTTTGGACTCGGCCGGTGACAAAATGTTCCAAACACACCCCATGCACAACTCCACCGGGGAAGGTGCCAGACAGGAGTTCTCCTGGTAGTTTTTACATTGCTCCGGTAGGCATCTGAAAGACACCACAAAAGTTGTTCTACCTGCTTTCTGGGCTGAGATGGGGAAACGCTGTATTTTGGACTCGGCTGGTGACAAAATGTTCCAAACACACCCCCTGCACAACTCCACCGGGGAAGGTGCCAGACAGGAGTTCTCCTGGTAGTTTTTACATTGCTCCGGTAGGCATCTGAAAGACACCACAAAAGTTGTTCTACCTGCTTTGTGGGCTGAGATGGGGAACCGCTGAATTTTGGAGTCGGCCGTTGACAAAATGTTCCAAACACACCCCATGCACAACTCCACCACGGAAGGTGCCAGACAGGAGTTCTCCTGGTAGTTTTTACACTACCTTGGTAGGCATCTGAAAGACACCACAAAAGTTGTTCTACCTGCTTTCTGGGCTGAGATGGGGAATCGCTGAATTTTGGACTCGGCCGGTGACAAAATGTTCCAAACACACCCCATGCACAACTCCACCGGGGAAGGTGCCAGACAGGAGTTCTCCTGGTAGTTTTTACACTACCTTGGTAGGCATCTGAAAGACACCACAAAAGTTGTTCTACCTGCTTTCTGGGCTGAGATGGGGAATCGCTGAATTTTGGACTCGGCCGGTGACAAAATGTTCCAAACACACCCCATGCACAACTCCACCGGGGAAGGTGCCAGACAGGAGTTCTCCTGGTAGTTTTTACACTACCTTGGTAGGCATCTGAAAGACACCACAAAAGTTGTTCTACCTGCTTTCTGGGCTGAGATGGGGAAACGCTGAATTTTGGAGTCGGCTGGTGACAAAATGTTCCAAACACACCCCATGCACAACTCCACCGGGGAAGGTGCCAGACAGGAGTTCTCCTGGTAGTTTTTACACTACCTTGGTAGGCATCTGAAAGACACCACAAAAGTTGTTCTACCTGCTTTCTGGGCTGAGATGGGGAACAGCTGAATTTTGGACTCGGCTGGTGACAAAATGTTCCAAACACACCCCATGCACAACTCCACCGGGGAAGGTGCCAGACAGGAGTTCTCCTGGTAGTTTTTACATTGCTCCGGTAGGCATCTGAAAGACACCACAAAAGTTGTTCTACCTGCTTTCTGGGCTGAGATGGGGAACCGCTGAATTTTGGACTCGGCCGGTGACAAAATGTTCCACAGACACCCCATGCACAACTCCACCGGGGAAGGTGCCAGACAGGAGTTCTCCTGGTAGTTTTTACATTGCTCCGGTAGGCATCTGAAAGACACCACAAAAGTTGTTCTACCTGCTTTCTGGGCTGAGATGGGGAACCGCTGAATTTTGGAGTCGGCCGTTGACAAAATGTTCCAAACACACCCCATGCACAACTCCACCGGGGAAGGTGCCAGACAGGAGTTCTCTTGGTAGTTTTTACACTACCTTGGTAGGCAGCTGAAAGGCACCACAAAAGTTGTTCTACCTGCTTTCTGGGCTGAGATAGGGAACCGCTGAATTTTGGACTCGGCTGGTGACAAAATGTTCCAAACACACCCCATGCACAACTCCACCGGGGAAGGTGCCAGAAAGGAGTTCTCTTGGTAGTTTTTACACTACCTTGGTAGGCAGCTGAAAGGCACCACAAAAGTTGTTCTACCTGCTTTCTGGGCTGAGATGGGGAAACGCTGAATTTTGGACTCGGCTGGTGACAAAATGTTCCAAACACACCCCATGCACAACTCCACCGGGGAAGGTGCCAGACAGGAGTTCTCCTGGTAGTTTTTACACTACCTTGGTAGGCATCTGAAAGACACCACAAAAGTTGTTCTACCTGCTTTCTGGGCTGAGATGGGGAATCGCTGAATTTTGGACTCGGCCGGTGACAAAATGTTCCAAACACACCCCATGCACAACTCCACCGGGGAAGGTGCCAGACAGGAGTTCTCCTGGTAGTTTTTACACTACCTTGGTAGGCATCTGAAAGACACCACAAAAGTTGTTCTACCTGCTTTCTGGGCTGAGATGGGGAAACGCTGAATTTTGGAGTCGGCTGGTGACAAAATGTTCCAAACACACCCCATGCACAACTCCACCGGGGAAGGTGCCAGACAGGAGTTCTCCTGGTAGTTTTTACACTACCTTGGTAGGCATCTGAAAGACACCACAAAAGTTGTTCTACCTGCTTTCTGGGCTGAGATGGGGAACAGCTGAATTTTGGACTCGGCTGGTGACAAAATGTTCCAAACACACCCCATGCACAACTCCACCGGGGAAGGTGCCAGACAGGAGTTCTCCTGGTAGTTTTTACATTGCTCCGGTAGGCATCTGAAAGACACCACAAAAGTTGTTCTACCTGCTTTGTGGGCTGAGATGGGGAACCGCTGAATTTTGGACTCGGCCGGTGACAAAATGTTCCACAGACACCCCATGCACAACTCCACCGGGGAAGGTGCCAGGAACGAATTCTTTTGGTAGATTTACACTACCTTGGTAGGCAGCTGAAAGGCACAAGAAAAGTTGTTGTACCTGCTTTGTGGGCTGAGATGGGGAACCGCTGAATTTTGGACTCGGCCGGTGACAAAATGTTCCAAACACACCCCATGCACAACTCCACCGGGGAAGGTGCCAGGAACGAATTCTTTTGGTAGATTTACACTACCTTGGTAGGCAGCTGAAAGGCACAAGAAAAGTTGTTGTACCTGCTTTGTGGGCTGAGATGGGGAACCGCTGAATTTTGGAGTCGGCTGGTGACAAAATGTTCCAAACACACCCCATGCACAACTCCACCGGGGAAGGTGCCAGACAGGAGTTCTCCTGGTAGTTTTTACACTGCCTTTGTAGGCATCTGAAAGACACCACAAAAGTTGTTCTACCTGCTTTCTGGGCTGAGATGGGGAACCGCTGAATTTTGGACTCGGCTGGTGACAAAATGTTCCAAACACACCCCATGCACAACTCCACCGGGGAAGGTGCCAGACAGGAGTTCTCCTGGTAGTTTTTACACTGCCTTTGTAGGCATCTGAAAGACACCACAAAAGTTGTTCTACCTGCTTTCTGGGCTGAGATGGGGAATCGCTGAATTTTGGAGTCGGCCGGTGACAAAATGTTCCAAACACACCCCATGCACAACTCCACCGGGGAAGGTGCCAGACAGGAGTTCTCCTGGTAGTTTTTACATTGCTCCGGTAGGCATCTGAAAGACACCACAAAAGTTGTTGTACCTGCTTTGTGGGCTGAGATGGGGAACCGCTGAATTTTGGACTCGGCTGGTGACAAAATGTTCCAAACACACCCCATGCACAACTCCACCGGGGAAGGTGCCAGACAGGAGTTCTCCTGGTAGTTTTTACACTGCCTTTGTAGGCGTCTGAAAGACACCACAAAAGTTGTTCTACCTGCTTTCTGGGCTGAGATGGGGAATCGCTGAATTTTGGACTCGGCCGGTGACAAAATGTTCCAAACACACCCCATGCACAACTCCACCGGGGAAGGTGCCAGACAGGAGTTCTCCTGGTAGTTTTTACACTACCTTGGTAGGCATCTGAAAGACACCACAAAAGTTGTTCTACCTGCTTTCTGGGCTGAGATGGGGAATCGCTGAATTTTGGACTCGGCTGGTGACAAAATGTTCCAAACACACCCCATGCACAACTCCACCGGGGAAGGTGCCAGACAGGAGTTCTCCTGGTAGTTTTTACATTGCTCCGGTAGGCATCTGAAAGACACCACAAAAGTTGTTCTACCTGCTTTCTGGGCTGAGATGGGGAACCGCTGAATTTTGGAGTTGGCCGGTGACAAAATGTTCCAAACACACCCCATGCACAACTCCACCGGGGAAGGTGCCAGACAGGAGTTCTCTTGGTAGTTTTTACACTACCTTGGTAGGCAGCTGAAAGGCACCACAAAAGTTGTTCTACCTGCTTTCTGGGCTGAGATAGGGAACCGCTGAATTTTGGACTCGGCTGGTGACAAAATGTTCCAAACACACCCCATGCACAACTCCACCGGGGAAGGTGCCAGACAGGAGTTCTCTTGGTAGTTTTTACACTACCTTGATAGGCATCTGAAAGGCACCACAAAAGTTGTTCTACCTGCTTTCTGGGCTGAGATGGGGAAACGCTGAATTTTGGACTCGGCTGGTGACAAAATGTTCCAAACACACCCCATGCACAACTCCACCGGGGAAGGTGCCAGACAGGAGTTCTCCTGGTAGTTTTTACACTACCTTGGAAGGCATCTGAAAGACACCACAAAAGTTGTTCTACCTGCTTTCTGGGCTGAGATGGGGAATCGCTGAATTTTGGACTCGGCCGGTGACAAAATGTTCCAAACACACCCCATGCACAACTCCACCGGGGAAGGTGCCAGACAGGAGTTCTCCTGGTAGTTTTTACACTACCTTGGTAGGCATCTGAAAGACACCACAAAAGTTGTTCTACCTGCTTTGTGGGCTGAGATGGGGAACCGCTGAATTTTGGAGTCGGCCGGTGACAAAATGTTCCACAGACACCCCATGCACAACTCCACCGGGGAAGGTGCCAGGAACGAATTCTTTTGGTAGATTTACACTACCTTGGTAGGCAGCTGAAAGGCACAAGAAAAGTTGTTGTACCTGCTTTGTGGGCTGAGATGGGGAACCGCTGAATTTTGGACTCGGCTGGTGACAAAATGTTCCAAACACACCCCCTGCACAACTCCACCGGGGAAGGTGCCAGACAGGAGTTCTCCTGGTAGTTTTTACATTGCTCCGGTAGGCAGCTGAAAGGCACCACAAAAGTTGTTCTACCTGCTTTCTGGGCTGAGATGGGGAACCGCTGAATTTTGGACTCGGCCGGTGACAAAATGTTCCAAACACACCCCATGCACAACTCCACCACGGAAGGTGCCAGACAGGAGTTCTCCTGGTAGTTTTTACATTGCTCCGGTAGGCATCTGAAAGACACCACAAAAGTTGTTCTACCTGCTTTCTGGGCTGAGATGGGGAAACGCTGAATTTTGGACTCGGCTGGTGACAAAATGTTCCAAACACACCCCATGCACAACTCCACCGGGGAAGGTGCCAGACAGGAGTTCTCCTGGTAGTTTTTACATTGCTCCGGTAGGCATCTGAAAGACACCACAAAAGTTGTTCTACCTGCTTTCTGGGCTGAGATGGGGAACAGCTGAATTTTGGACTCGGCTGGTGACAAAATGTTCCAAACACACCCCATGCACAACTCCACCGGGGAAGGTGCCAGACAGGAGTTCTCCTGGTAGTTTTTACATTGCTCCGGTAGGCATCTGAAAGACACCACAAAAGTTGTTCTACCTGCTTTCTGGGCTGAGATGGGGAACAGCTGAATTTTGGACTCGGCTGGTGACAAAATGTTCCAAACACACCCCATGCACAACTCCACCGGGGAAGGTGCCAGACAGGAGTTCTCCTGGTAGTTTTTACACTACCTTGGTAGGCATCTGAAAGACACCACAAAAGTTGTTCTACCTGCTTTCTGGGCTGAGATGGGGAATCGCTGAATTTTGGACTCGGCCGGTGACAAAATGTTCCAAACACACCCCATGCACAACTCCACCACGGAAGGTGCCAGACAGGAGTTCTCCTGGTAGTTTTTACACTACCTTGGTAGGCATCTGAAAGACACCACAAAAGTTGTTCTACCTGCTTTCTGGGCTGAGATGGGGAAACGCTGAATTTTGGAGTCGGCTGGTGACAAAATGTTCCAAACACACCCCATGCACAACTCCACCGGGGAAGGTGCCAGACAGGAGTTCTCCTGGTAGTTTTTACACTACCTTGGTAGGCATCTGAAAGACACCACAAAAGTTGTTCTACCTGCTTTCTGGGCTGAGATGGGGAACAGCTGAATTTTGGACTCGGCTGGTAACAAAATGTTCCAAACACACCCCATGCACAACTCCACCGGGGAAGGTGCCAGACAGGAGTTCTCCTGGTAGTTTTTACATTGCTCCGGTAGGCATCTGAAAGACACCACAAAAGTTGTTCTACCTGCTTTCTGGGCTGAGATGGGGAACCGCTGAATTTTGGACTCGGCCGGTGACAAAATGTTCCACAGACACCCCATGCACAACTCCACCGGGGAAGGTGCCAGGAACGAATTCTTTTGGTAGATTTACACTACCTTGGTAGGCAGCTGAAAGACACCACAAAAGTTGTTCTACCTGCTTTCTGGGCTGAGATGGGGAACCGCTGAATTTTGGACTCGGCTGGTGACAAAATGTTCCAAACACACCCCCTGCACAACTCCACCGGGGAAGGTGCCAGACAGGAGTTCTCCTGGTAGTTTTTACATTGCTCCGGTAGGCAGCTGAAAGGCACCACAAAAGTTGTTCTACCTGCTTTCTGGGCTGAGATGGGGAACCGCTGAATTTTGGACTCGGCCGGTGACAAAATGTTCCAAACACACCCCATGCACAACTCCACCGGGGAAGGTGCCAGACAGGAGTTCTCCTGGTAGTTTTTACATTGCTCCGGTAGGCATCTGAAAGACACCACAAAAGTTGTTCTACCTGCTTTCTGGGCTGAGATGGGGAACCGCTGAATTTTGGAGTCGGCTGGTGACAAAATGTTCCAAACACACCCCCTGCACAACTCCACCGGGGAAGGTGCCAGACAGGAGTTCTCATGGTAGTTTTTACACTGCCTTTGTAGGCATCTGAAAGACACCACAAAAGTTGTTCTACCTGCTTTCTGGGCTGAGATGGGGAATCGCTGAATTTTGGACTCGGCTGGTGACAAAATGTTCCAAACACACCCCATGCACAACTCCACCGGGGAAGGTGCCAGACAGGAGTTCTCATGGTAGTTTTTACACTGCCTTTGTAGGCATCTGAAAGACACCACAAAAGTTGTTCTACCTGCTTTCTGGGCTGAGATGGGGAATCGCTGAATTTTGGAGTCGGCTGGTGACAAAATGTTCCAAACACACCCCATGCACAACTCCACCGGGGAAGGTGCCAGACAGGAGTTCTCCTGGTAGTTTTTACACTACCTTGGTAGGCATCTGAAAGACACCACAAAAGTTGTTCTACCTGCTTTCTGGGCTGAGATGGGGAACCGCTGAATTTTGGACTCGGCTGGTGACAAAATGTTCCAAACACACCCCATGCACAACTCCACCGGGGAAGGTGCCAGACAGGAGTTCTCCTGGTAGTTTTTACACTGCCTTTGTAGGCAGCTGAAAGACACCACAAAAGTTGTTCTACCTGCTTTCTGGGCTGAGATGGGGAATCGCTGAATTTTGGACTCGGCCGGTGACAAAATGTTCCAAACACACCCCATGCAGAACTCCACCGGGGAAGGTGCCAGACAGGAGTTCTCCTGGTAGTTTTTACATTGCTCCGGTAGGCATCTGAAAGACACCACAAAAGTTGTTCTACCTGCTTTCTGGGCTGAGATGGGGAAACGCTGAATTTTGGACTCGGCTGGTGACAAAATGTTCCAAACACACCCCCTGCACAACTCCACCGGGGAGGTGCCAGACAGGAGTTCTCCTGGTAGTTTTTACATTGCTCCGGTAGGCATCTGAAAGACACCACAAAAGTTGTTCTACCTGCTTTCTGGGCTGAGATGGGGAACCGCTGAATTTTGGAGTCGGCCGGTGACAAAATGTTCCAAACACACCCCATGCACAACTCCACCGGGGAAGGTGCCAGACAGGAGTTCTCTTGGTAGTTTTTACACTACCTTGGTAGGCAGCTGAAAGGCACCACAAAAGTTGTTCTACCTGCTTTCTGGGCTGAGATGGGGAACCGCTGAATTTTGGAGTCGGCTGGTGACAAAATGTTCCAAACACACCCCATGCACAACTCCACCGGGGAAGGTGCCAGAAAGGAGTTCTCTTGGTAGTTTTTACACTACCTTGGTAGGCAGCTGAAAGGCACCACAAAAGTTGTTCTACCTGCTTTCTGGGCTGAGATGGGGAAACGCTGAATTTTGGAGTCGGCCGGTGACAAAATGTTCCAAACACACCCCATGCACAACTCCACCGGGGAAGGTGCCAGGAACGAATTCTTTTGGTAGATTTACACTACCTTGGTAGGCAGCTGAAAGGCACAAGAAAAGTTGTTGTACCTGCTTTGTGGGCTGAGATGGGGAACCGCTGAATTTTGGAGTCGGCTGGTGACAAAATGTTCCAAACACACCCCCTGCACAACTCCACCGGGGAAGGTGCCAGACAGGAGTTCTCCTGGTAGTTTTTACATTGCTCCGGTAGGCAGCTGAAAGGCACCACAAAAGTTGTTCTACCTGCTTTCTGGGCTGAGATGGGGAACCGCTGAATTTTGGACCCGGCCGGTGACAAAATGTTCCAAACACACCCCCTGCACAACTCCACCGGGGAAGGTGCCAGACAGGAGTTCTCCTGGTAGTTTTTACATTGCTCCGGTAGGCATCTGAAAGACACCACAAAAGTTGTTCTACCTGCTTTCTGGGCTGAGATGGGGAACCGCTGAATTTTGGAGTCGGCTGGTGACAAAATGTTCCAAACACACCCCATGCACAACTCCACCACGGAAGGTGCCAGACAGGAGTTCTCCTGGTAGTTTTTACACTACCTTGGTAGGCAGCTGAAAGGTACCACAAAAGTTGTTCTACCTGCTTTCTGGGCTGAGATGGGGAACCGCTGAATTTTGGACCCGGCCGGTGACAAAATGTTCCAAACACACCCCATGCACAACTCCACCGGGGAAGGTGCCAGACAGGAGTTCTCCTGGTAGTTTTTACATTGCTCCGGTAGGCATCTGAAAAACACCACAAAAGTTGTTCTACCTGCTTTCTGGGCTGAGATGGGGAAACGCTGAATTTTGGACTCGGCTGGTGACAAAATGTTCCAAACACACCCCATGCACAACTCCACCGGGGAAGGTGCCAGACAGGAGTTCTCTTGGTAGTTTTTACACTACCTTGGTAGGCAGCTGAAAGGCACCACAAAAGTTGTTCTTCCTGCTTTCTGGGCTGAGATGGGGAACCGCTGAATTTTGGACTCGGCCGGTGACAAAATGTTCCAAACACACCCCATGCACAACTCCACCGGGGAAGGTGCCAGACAGGAGTTGTCCTGGTAGTTTTTACACTACCTTGGTAGGCATCTGAAAGACACCACAAAAGTTGTTCTACCTGCTTTGTGGGCTGAGATGGGGAAACGCTGAATTTTGGAGTCGGCTGGTGACAAAATGTTCCAAACACACCCCATGCACAACTCCACCGGGGAAGGTGCCAGACAGGAGTTCTCTTGGTAGTTTTTACACTACCTTGGTAGGCATTTGAAAGGCACCACAAAAGTTGTTCTACCTGCTTTCTGGGCTGAGATGGGGAAACGCTGAATTTTGGACTCGGCCGGTGACAAAATGTTCCAAACACACCCCATGCACAACTCCACCGGGGAAGGTGCCAGACAGGAGTTCTCCTGGTAGTTTTTACACTACCTTGGTAAGCATTTGAAAGACACCACAAAAGTTGTTCTTCCTGCTTTCTGGGCTGAGATGGGGAACCGCTGAATTTTGGAGTCGGCCGGTGACAAAATGTTCCAAACACACCCCCTGCACAACTCCACCGGGGAAGGTGCCAGACAGGAGTTCTCTTAGTAGTTTTTACACTACCTTGGTAGGCATCTGAAAGACACCACAGAAGTTGTTCTACCTGCTTTCTGGGCTGAGATGGGGAACCGCTGAATTTTGGAGTCGGCCGGTGACAAAATGTTCCAAACACACCCCATGCAAAACTCCACCGGGGAAGGTGCCAGACAGGAGTTCTCTTAGTAGTTTTTACACTACCTTGGTAGGCATCTGAAAGACACCACAAAAGTTGTTCTACCTGCTTTCTGGGCTGAGATGGGGAACCGCTGAATTTTGGAGTCGGCTGGTGACAAAATGTTCCAAACACACCCCATGCACAACTCCACCGGGGAAGGTGCCAGGAACGAATTCTGTTGGTAGTTTTTACACTACCTTGGTAGGCAGCTGAAAGGCACCACAAAAGTTGTTGTACCTGCTTTGTGGGCTGAGATGGGGAACCGCTGAATTTTGGACTCGGCCGGTGACAAAATGTTCCAAACACACCCCATGCACAACTCCACCGGGGAAGGTGCCAGACAGGAGTTCTCTTGGTAGTTTTTACACTACCTTGGTAGGCATCTGAAAGGCACCACAAAAGTTGTTCTACCTGCTTTCTGGGCTGAGATGGGGAAACGCTGAATTTTGGACTCGGCTGGTGACAAAATGTTCCAAACACACCCCATGCACAACTCCACCGGGGAAGGTGCCAGACAGGAGTTCTCCTGGTAGTTTTTACACTACCTTGGTAGGCATCTGAAAGACACCACAAAAGTTGTTCTACCTGCTTTCTGGGCTGAGATGGGGAATCGCTGAATTTTGGACTCGGCCGGTGACAAAATGTTCCAAACACACCCCATGCACAACTCCACCGGGGAAGGTGCCAGACAGGAGTTCTCCTGGTAGTTTTTACACTACCTTGGTAGGCATCTGAAAGACACCACAAAAGTTGTTCTACCTGCTTTGTGGGCTGAGATGGGGAAACGCTGAATTTTGGAGTCGGCTGGTGACAAAATGTTCCAAACACACCCCATGCACAACTCCACCGGGGAAGGTGCCAGACAGGAGTTCTCCTGGTAGTTTTTACATTGCTCCGGTAGGCATCTGAAAGACACCACAAAAGTTGTTCTACCTGCTTTCTGGGCTGAGATGGGGAATCGCTGAATTTTGGACTCGGCTGGTGACAAAATGTTCCAAACACACCCCATGCACAACTCCACCACGGAAGGTGCCAGACAGGAGTTCTCCTGGTAGTTTTTACACTACCTTGGTAGGCAGCTGAAAGGTACCACAAAAGTTGTTCTACCTGCTTTCTGGGCTGAGATGGGGAACCGCTGAATTTTGGACCCGGCCGGTGACAAAATGTTCCAAACACACCCCCTGCACAACTCCACCGGGGAAGGTGCCAGACAGGAGTTCTCCTGGTAGTTTTTACATTGCTCCGGTAGGCATCTGAAAAACACCACAAAAGTTGTTCTACCTGCTTTCTGGGCTGAGATGGGGAAACGCTGAATTTTGGACTCGGCTGGTGACAAAATGTTCCAAACACACCCCATGCACAACTCCACCGGGGAAGGTGCCAGACAGGAGTTCTCTTGGTAGTTTTTACACTACCTTGGTAGGCAGCTGAAAGGCACCACAAAAGTTGTTCTTCCTGCTTTCTGGGCTGAGATGGGGAACCGCTGAATTTTGGACTCGGCCGGTGACAAAATGTTCCAAACACACCCCATGCACAACTCCACCGGGGAAGGTGCCAGACAGGAGTTCTCCTGGTAGTTTTTACACTACCTTGGTAGGCATCTGAAAGACACCACAAAAGTTGTTCTACCTGCTTTGTGGGCTGAGATGGGGAAACGCTGAATTTTGGAGTCGGCTGGTGACAAAATGTTCCAAACACACCCCATGCACAACTCCACCGGGGAAGGTGCCAGACAGGAGTTCTCTTGGTAGTTTTTACACTACCTTGGTAGGCATTTGAAAGGCACCACAAAAGTTGTTCTACCTGCTTTCTGGGCTGAGATGGGGAAACGCTGAATTTTGGACTCGGCCGGTGACAAAATGTTCCAAACACACCCCATGCACAACTCCACCGGGGAAGGTGCCAGACAGGAGTTCTCCTGGTAGTTTTTACACTACCTTGGTAAGCATTTGAAAGACACCACAAAAGTTGTTCTTCCTGCTTTCTGGGCTGAGATGGGGAACCGCTGAATTTTGGAGTCGGCCGGTGACAAAATGTTCCAAACACACCCCCTGCACAACTCCACCGGGGAAGGTGCCAGACAGGAGTTCTCTTAGTAGTTTTTACACTACCTTGGTAGGCATCTGAAAGACACCACAGAAGTTGTTCTACCTGCTTTCTGGGCTGAGATGGGGAATCGCTGAATTTTGGAGTCGGCCGGTGACAAAATGTTCCAAACACACCCCATGCAAAACTCCACCGGGGAAGGTGCCAGACAGGAGTTCTCTTAGTAGTTTTTACACTACCTTGGTAGGCATCTGAAAGACACCACAAAAGTTGTTCTACCTGCTTTCTGGGCTGAGATGGGGAACCGCTGAATTTTGGAGTCGGCTGGTGACAAAATGTTCCAAACACACCCCATGCACAACTCCACCGGGGAAGGTGCCAGACAGGAGTTCTCCTGGTAGTTTTTACATTGCTCCGGTAGGCATCTGAAAGACACCACAAAAGGTGTTCTACCTGCTTTGTGGGCTGAGATGGGGAAACGCTGAATTTTGGACTCGGCCGGTGACAAAATGTTCCACAGACACCCCATGCACAACTCCACCGGGGAAGGTGCCAGGAACGAATTCTTTTGGTAGATTTACACTACCTTGGTAGGCAGCTGAAAGGCACAAGAAAAGTTGTTGTACCTGCTTTGTGGGCTGAGATGGGGAATCGCTGAATTTTGGAGTCGGCCGGTGACAAAATGTTCCAAACACACCCCCTGCACAACTCCACCGGGGAAGGTGCCAGACAGGAGTTCTCCTGGTAGTTTTTACATTGCTCCGGTAGGCAGCTGAAAGGCACCACAAAAGTTGTTCTACCTGCTTTCTGGGCTGAGATGGGGAACCGCTGAATTTTGGACTCGGCCGGTGACAAAATGTTCCAAACACACCCCCTGCACAACTCCACCGGGGAAGGTGCCAGACAGGAGTTCTCCTGGTAGTTTTTACATTGCTCCGGTAGGCATCTGAAAGACACCACAAAAGTTGTTCTACCTGCTTTCTGGGCTGAGATGGGGAACCGCTGAATTTTGGACTCGGCCGGTGACAAAATGTTCCAAACACACCCCCTGCACAACTCCACCGGGGAAGGTGCCAGACAGGAGTTCTCCTGGTAGTTTTTACATTGCTCCGGTAGGCATCTGAAAGACACCACAAAAGTTGTTCTACCTGCTTTCTGGGCTGAGATGGGGAACCGCTGAATTTTGGAGTCGGCTGGTGACAAAATGTTCCAAACACACCCCATGCACAACTCCACCGGGGAAGGTGCCAGAAAGGAGTTCTCTTGGTAGTTTTTACACTACCTTGGTAGGCAGCTGAAAGGCACCACAAAAGTTGTTCTACCTGCTTTCTGGGCTGAGATGGGGAAACGCTGAATTTTGGACTCGGCTGGTGACAAAATGTTCCAAACACACCCCCTGCACAACTCCACCGGGGAAGGTGCCAGACAGGAGTTCTCTTGGTAGTTTTTACACTACCTTGGTAGGCAGCTGAAAGGCACCACAAAAGTTGTTCTACCTGCTTTCTGGGCTGAGATGGGGAATCGCTGAATTTTGCACTCGGCCGGTGACAAAATGTTCCAAACACACCCCATGCACAACTCCACCGGGGAAGGTGCCAGGAACGAATTCTTTTGGTAGATTTACACTACCTTGGTAGGCAGCTGAAAGGCACAAGAAAAGTTGTTGTACCTGCTTTGTGGGCTGAGATGGGGAACCGCTGAATTTTGGAGTCGGCTGGTGACAAAATGTTCCAAACACACCCCCTGCACAACTCCACCGGGGAAGGTGCCAGACAGGAGTTCTCCTGGTAGTTTTTACACTACCTTGGTAGGCATCTGAAAGACACCACAAAAGTTGTTCTACCTGCTTTCTGGGCTGAGATGGGGAATCGCTGAATTTTGGAGTCGGCCGGTGACAAAATGTTCCAAACACACCCCCTGCACAACTCCACCGGGGAAGGTGCCAGACAGGAGTTCTCCTGGTAGTTTTTACACTACCTTGGTAGGCATCTGAAAGACACCACAAAAGTTGTTCTACCTGCTTTCTGGGCTGAGATGGGGAAACGCTGAATTTTGGACTCGGCTGGTGACAAAATGTTCCAAACACACCCCATGCACAACTCCACCGGGGAAGGTGCCAGACAGGAGTTCTCCTGGTAGTTTTTACACTACCTTGGTAGGCATCTGAAAGACACCAGAAAAGTTGTTCTACCTGCTTTCTGGGCTGAGATGGGGAACAGCTGAATTTTGGACTCGGCTGGTGACAAAATGTTCCAAACACACCCCATGCACAACTCCACCGGGGAAGGTGCCAGACAGGAGTTCTCCTGGTAGTTTTTACATTGCTCCGGTAGGCATCTGAAAGACACCACAAAAGTTGTTCTACCTGCTTTGTGGGCTGAGATGGGGAAACGCTGAATTTTGGACTCGGCCGGTGACAAAATGTTCCACAGACACCCCATGCACAACTCCACCGGGGAAGGTGCCAGGAACGAATTCTGTTGGTAGATTTACACTACCTTGGTAGGCAGCTGAAAGGCACAAGAAAAGTTGTTGTACCTGCTTTGTGGGCTGAGATGGGGAATCGCTGAATTTTGGAGTCGGCCGGTGACAAAATGTTCCAAACACACCCCCTGCACAACTCCACCGGGGAAGGTGCCAGACAGGAGTTCTCCTGGTAGTTTTTACATTGCTCCGGTAGGCAGCTGAAAGGCACCACAAAAGTTGTTCTACCTGCTTTCTGGGCTGAGATGGGGAACCGCTGAATTTTGGACTCGGCCGGTGACAAAATGTTCCAAACACACCCCCTGCACAACTCCACCGGGGAAGGTGCCAGACAGGAGTTCTCCTGGTAGTTTTTACATTGCTCCGGTAGGCATCTGAAAGACACCACAAAAGTTGTTCTACCTGCTTTCTGGGCTGAGATGGGGAACCGCTGAATTTTGGACTCGGCCGGTGACAAAATGTTCCAAACACACCCCCTGCACAACTCCACCGGGGAAGGTGCCAGACAGGAGTTCTCCTGGTAGTTTTTACATTGCTCCGGTAGGCATCTGAAAGACACCACAAAAGTTGTTCTACCTGCTTTCTGGGCTGAGATGGGGAACCGCTGAATTTTGGACTCAGCCGGTGACAAAATGTTCCAAACACACCCCATGCACAACTCCACCGGGGAAGGTGCCAGAAAGGAGTTCTCTTGGTAGTTTTTACACTACCTTGGTAGGCAGCTGAAAGGCACCACAAAAGTTGTTCTACCTGCTTTCTGGGCTGAGATGGGGAAACGCTGAATTTTGGACTCGGCTGGTGACAAAATGTTCCAAACACACCCCCTGCACAACTCCACCGGGGAAGGTGCCAGACAGGAGTTCTCTTGGTAGTTTTTACACTACCTTGGTAGGCAGCTGAAAGGCACCACAAAAGTTGTTCTACCTGCTTTCTGGGCTGAGATGGGGAATCGCTGAATTTTGGACTCGGCCGGTGACAAAATGTTCCAAACACACCCCATGCACAACTCCACCGGGGAAGGTGCCAGGAACGAATTCTTTTGGTAGATTTACACTACCTTGGTAGGCAGCTGAAAGGCACAAGAAAAGTTGTTGTACCTGCTTTGTGGGCTGAGATGGGGAACCGCTGAATTTTGGAGTCGGCTGGTGACAAAATGTTCCAAACACACCCCCTGCACAACTCCACCGGGGAAGGTGCCAGACAGGAGTTCTCCTGGTAGTTTTTACATTGCTCCGGTAGGCAGCTGAAAGGCACCACAAAAGTTGTTCTACCTGCTTTCTGGGCTGAGATGGGGAACCGCTGAATTTTGGACCCGGCCGGTGACAAAATGTTCCAAACACACCCCCTGCACAACTCCACCGGGGAAGGTGCCAGACAGGAGTTCTCCTGGTAGTTTTTACATTGCTCCGGTAGGCATCTGAAAGACACCACAAAAGTTGTTCTACCTGCTTTCTGGGCTGAGATGGGGAAACGCTGAATTTTGGACTCGGCCGGTGACAAAATGTTCCAAACACACCCCATGCACAACACCACCGGGGAAGGTGCCAGACAGGAGTTCTCCTGGTAGTTTTTACACTACCTTGGTAGGCAGCTGAAAGGTACCACAAAAGTTGTTCTACCTGCTTTCTGGGCTGAGATGGGGAACCGCTGAATTTTGGACTCGGCCGGTGACAAAATGTTCCAAACACACCCCATGCACAACTCCACCGGGGAAGGTGCCAGACAGGAGTTCTCCTGGTAGTTTTTACATTGCTCCGGTAGGCATCTGAAAGACACCACAAAAGTTGTTCTACCTGCTTTCTGGGCTGAGATGGGGAAACGCTGAATTTTGGACTCGGCTGGTGACAAAATGTTCCAAACACACCCCATGCACAACTCCACCGGGGAAGGTGCCAGACAGGAGTTCTCTTGGTAGTTTTTACACTACCTTGGTAGGCAGCTGAAAGGCACCACAAAAGTTGTTCTTCCTGCTTTCTGGGCTGAGATGGGGAACCGCTGAATTTTGGACTCGGCCGGTGACAAAATGTTCCAAACACACCCCATGCACAACTCCACCGGGGAAGGTGCCAGACAGGAGTTCTCCTGGTAGTTTTTACACTACCTTGGTAGGCATCTGAAAGACACCACAAAAGTTGTTCTACCTGCTTTGTGGGCTGAGATGGGGAAACGCTGAATTTTGGAGTCGGCTGGTGACAAAATGTTCCAAACACACCCCATGCACAACTCCACCGGGGAAGGTGCCAGACAGGAGTTCTCTTGGTAGTTTTTACACTACCTTGGTAGGCATTTGAAAGGCACCACAAAAGTTGTTCTACCTGCTTTCTGGGCTGAGATGGGGAAACGCTGAATTTTGGACTCGGCCGGTGACAAAATGTTCCAAACACACCCCATGCACAACTCCACCGGGGAAGGTGCCAGACAGGAGTTCTCCTGGTAGTTTTTACACTACCTTGGTAAGCATTTGAAAGGCACCACAAAAGTTGTTCTTCCTGCTTTCTGGGCTGAGATGGGGAACCGCTGAATTTTGGAGTCGGCCGGTGACAAAATGTTCCAAACACACCCCCTGCACAACTCCACCGGGGAAGGTGCCAGACAGGAGTTCTCTTAGTAGTTTTTACACTACCTTGGTAGGCATCTGAAAGACACCACAGAAGTTGTTCTACCTGCTTTCTGGGCTGAGATGGGGAATCGCTGAATTTTGGAGTCGGCCGGTGACAAAATGTTCCAAACACACCCCATGCAAAACTCCACCGGGGAAGGTGCCAGACAGGAGTTCTCTTAGTAGTTTTTACACTACCTTGGTAGGCATCTGAAAGACACCACAAAAGTTGTTCTACCTGCTTTCTGGGCTGAGATGGGGAACCGCTGAATTTTGGACTCGGCTGGTGACAAAATGTTCCAAACACACCCCATGCACAACTCCACCGGGGAAGGTGCCAGACAGGAGTTCTCTTGGTAGTTTTTACACTACCTTGGTAGGCATCTGAAAGGCACCACAAAAGTTGTTCTACCTGCTTTCTGGGCTGAGATGGGGAAACGCTGAATTTTGGACTCGGCTGGTGACAAAATGTTCCAAACACACCCCATGCACAACTCCACCACGGAAGGTGCCAGACAGGAGTTCTCCTGGTAGTTTTTACACTACCTTGGTAGGCATCTGAAAGACACCACAAAAGTTGTTCTACCTGCTTTCTGGGCTGAGATGGGGAATCGCTGAATTTTGGACTCGGCCGGTGACAAAATGTTCCAAACACACCCCATGCACAACTCCACCGGGGAAGGTGCCAGACAGGAGTTCTCCTGGTAGTTTTTACACTACCTTGGTAGGCATCTGAAAGACACCACAAAAGTTGTTCTACCTGCTTTCTGGGCTGAGATGGGGAAACGCTGAATTTTGGAGTCGGCTGGTGACAAAATGTTCCAAACACACCCCATGCACAACTCCACCGGGGAAGGTGCCAGACAGGAGTTCTCCTGGTAGTTTTTACACTACCTTGGTAGGCATCTGAAAGACACCAGAAAAGTTGTTCTACCTGCTTTCTGGGCTGAGATGGGGAACAGCTGAATTTTGGACTCGGCTGGTGACAAAATGTTCCAAACACACCCCATGCACAACTCCACGGGGGAAGGTGCCAGACAGGAGTTCTCCTGGTAGTTTTTACATTGCTCCGGTAGGCATCTGAAAGACACCACAAAAGTTGTTCTACCTGCTTTGTGGGCTGAGATGGGGAAACGCTGAATTTTGGACTCGGCCGGTGACAAAATGTTCCACAGACACCCCATGCACAACTCCACCGGGGAAGGTGCCAGGAACGAATTCTGTTGGTAGATTTACACTACCTTGGTAGGCAGCTGAAAGGCACAAGAAAAGTTGTTGTACCTGCTTTGTGGGCTGAGATGGGGAATCGCTGAATTTTGGAGTCGGCCGGTGACAAAATGTTCCAAACACACCCCCTGCACAACTCCACCGGGGAAGGTGCCAGACAGGAGTTCTCCTGGTAGTTTTTACATTGCTCCGGTAGGCAGCTGAAAGGCACGACAAAAGTTGTTCTACCTGCTTTCTGGGCTGAGATGGGGAACCGCTGAATTTTGGAGTCGGCCGGTGACAAAATGTTCCAAACACACCCCATGCACAACTCCACCGGGGAAGGTGCCAGACAGGAGTTCTCCTGGTAGTTTTTACATTGCTCCGGTAGGCATCTGAAAGACACCACAAAAGTTGTTCTACCTGCTTTCTGGGCTGAGATGGGGAACCGCTGAATTTTGGACTCGGCCGGTGACAAAATGTTCCAAACACACCCCCTGCACAACTCCACCGGGGAAGGTGCCAGACAGGAGTTCTCCTGGTAGTTTTTACATTGCTCCGGTAGGCATCTGAAAGACACCACAAAAGTTGTTCTACCTGCTTTCTGGGCTGAGATGGGGAACCGCTGAATTTTGGACTCAGCCGGTGACAAAATGTTCCAAACACACCCCATGCACAACTCCACCGGGGAAGGTGCCAGAAAGGAGTTCTCTTGGTAGTTTTTACACTACCTTGGTAGGCAGCTGAAAGGCACCACAAAAGTTGTTCTACCTGCTTTCTGGGCTGAGATGGGGAACCGCTGAATTTTGGACTCGGCTGGTGACAAAATGTTCCAAACACACCCCCTGCACAACTCCACCGGGGAAGGTGCCAGACAGGAGTTCTCCTGGTAGTTTTTACATTGCTCCGGTAGGCATCTGAAAGACACCACAAAAGTTGTTCTTCCTGCTTTCTGGGCTGAGATGGGGAAACGCTGAATTTTGGACTCGGCCGGTGACAAAATGTTCCAAACACACCCCATGCACAACTCCACCGGGGAAGGTGCCAGACAGGAGTTCTCCTGGTAGTTTTTACATTGCTCCGGTAGGCATCTGAAAGACACCACAAATGTTGTTCTTCCTGCTTTCTGGGCTGAGATAGGGAACCGCTGAATTTTGGACTCGGCTGGTGACAAAATGTTCCAAACACACCCCATGCACAACTCCACCGGGGAAGGTGCCAGAAAGGAGTTCTCTTGGTAGTTTTTACACTACCTTGGTAGGCAGCTGAAAGGCACCACAAAAGTTGTTCTACCTGCTTTCTGGGCTGAGATGGGGAAACGCTGAATTTTGGAGTCGGCTGGTGACAAAATGTTCCAAACACACCCCATGCACAACTCCACCGGGGAAGGTGCCAGACAGGAGTTCTCCTGGTAGTTTTTACACTACCTTGGTAGGCATCTGAAAGACACCACAAAAGTTGTTCTACCTGCTTTCTGGGCTGAGATGGGGAATCGCTGAATTTTGGACTCGGCCGGTGACAAAATGTTCCAAACACACCCCATGCACAACTCCACCGGGGAAGGTGCCAGACAGGAGTTCTCCTGGTAGTTTTTACACTACCTTGGTAGGCATCTGAAAGACACCACAAAAGTTGTTCTACCTGCTTTCTGGGCTGAGATGGGGAACAGCTGAATTTTGGACTCGGCTGGTGACAAAATGTTCCAAACACACCCCATGCACAACTCCACCGGGGAAGGTGCCAGACAGGAGTTCTCCTGGTAGTTTTTACATTGCTCCGGTAGGCATCTGAAAGACACCACAAAAGTTGTTCTACCTGCTTTGTGGGCTGAGATGGGGAACCGCTGAATTTTGGAGTCGGCCGGTGACAAAATGTTCCACAGACACCCCATGCACAACTCCACCGGGGAAGGTGCCAGGAACGAATTCTGTTGGTAGATTTACACTACCTTGGTAGGCAGCTGAAAGGCACAAGAAAAGTTGTTGTACCTGCTTTGTGGGCTGAGATGGGGAACCGCTGAATTTTGGACTCGGCTGGTGACAAAATGTTCCAAACACACCCCCTGCACAACTCCACCGGGGAAGGTGCCAGACAGGAGTTCTCCTGGTAGTTTTTACATTGCTCCGGTAGGCAGCTGAAAGGTACCACAAAAGTTGTTCTACCTGCTTTCTGGGCTGAGATGGGGAACCGCTGAATTTTGGACTCGGCCGGTGACAAAATGTTCCAAACACACCCCATGCACAACTCCACCGGGGAAGGTGCCAGACAGGAGTTCTCCTGGTAGTTTTTACATTGCTCCGGTAGGCATCTGAAAGACACCACAAAAGTTGTTCTACCTGCTTTCTGGGCTGAGATGGGGAAACGCTGAATTTTGGAGTCGGCTGGTGACAAAATGTTCCAAACACACCCCATGCACAACTCCACCGGGGAAGGTGCCAGACAGGAGTTCTCCTGGTAGTTTTTACACTACCTTGGTAGGCATCTGAAAGACACCACAAAAGTTGTTCTACCTGCTTTCTGGGCTGAGATGGGGAACAGCTGAATTTTGGACTCGGCTGGTGACAAAATGTTCCAAACACACCCCATGCACAACTCCACCGGGGAAGGTGCCAGACAGGAGTTCTCCTGGTAGTTTTTACATTGCTCCGGTAGGCATCTGAAAGACACCACAAAAGTTGTTCTACCTGCTTTCTGGGCTGAGATGGGGAACAGCTGAATTTTGGACTCGGCTGGTGACAAAATGTTCCAAACACACCCCATGCACAACTCCACCGGGGAAGGTGCCAGACAGGAGTTCTCCTGGTAGTTTTTACACTACCTTGGTAGGCATCTGAAAGACACCACAAAAGTTGTTCTACCTGCTTTCTGGGCTGAGATGGGGAATCGCTGAATTTTGGACTCGGCCGGTGACAAAATGTTCCAAACACACCCCATGCACAACTCCACCACGGAAGGTGCCAGACAGGAGTTCTCCTGGTAGTTTTTACACTACCTTGGTAGGCATCTGAAAGACACCACAAAAGTTGTTCTACCTGCTTTCTGGGCTGAGATGGGGAAACGCTGAATTTTGGAGTCGGCTGGTGACAAAATGTTCCAAACACACCCCATGCACAACTCCACCGGGGAAGGTGCCAGACAGGAGTTCTCCTGGTAGTTTTTACACTACCTTGGTAGGCATCTGAAAGACACCAGAAAAGTTGTTCTACCTGCTTTCTGGGCTGAGATGGGGAACAAGCTGAATTTTGGACTCGGCTGGTAACAAAATGTTCCAAACACACCCCATGCACAACTCCACCGGGGAAGGTGCCAGACAGGAGTTCTCCTGGTAGTTTTTACATTGCTCCGGTAGGCATCTGAAAGACACCACAAAAGTTGTTCTACCCTGCTTTCTGGGCTGAGATGGGGAACCGCTGAATTTTGGACTCGGCCGGTGACAAAATGTTCCACAGACACCCCATGCACAACTCCACCGGGGAAGGTGCCAGGAACGAATTCTTTGGTAGATTTACACTACCTTGGTAGGCAGCTGAAAGACACCA
Source organism: Falco cherrug (assembly GCF_023634085.1). Lineage (NCBI taxonomy): Eukaryota > Metazoa > Chordata > Aves > Falconiformes > Falconidae > Falco > Falco cherrug. Next base: position 349,326 of record NW_026599501.1, on the reverse strand, counting down.
CCAAAAGTTGTTCTACCTGCTTTCTGGGCTGAGATGGGGAACCGCTGAATTTTGGACTCGGCTGGTGACAAAATGTTCCAAACACCACCCCATGCACAACTCCACCGGGGAAGGTGCCAGACAGGAGTTCTCCTGGTAGTTTTTACACTACCTTGGTAGGCATCTGAAAGACACCACAAAAGTTGTTCTACCTGCTTTCTGGGCTGAGATGGGGAACAGCTGAATTTGGGACTCGGCTGGTGACAAATGTTCCAAACACACCCCATGCACAACTCCACCGGGGAAGGTGCCAGACAGGAGTTCTCCTGGTAGTTTTTACATTGCTCCGGTAGGCATCTGAAAGACACCACAAAAGTTGTTCTACCTGCTTTCTGGGCTGAGATGGGGAAACGCTGAATTTTGGACTCGGCTTGTGACAAAATGTTCCAAACACACCCCCTGCACAACTCCACCGGGGAAGGTGCCAGACAGGAGTTCTCCTGGTAGTTTTTACATTGCTCCGGTAGGCAGCTGAAAGGCACCACAAAAGTTGTTGTACTGCTTTGTGGGCTGAGATGGGGAACCGCTGAATTTTGGACTCGGCGGTGACAAAATGTTCCAAACACACCCCATGCACAACTCCACCGGGGAAGGTGCCAGACAGGAGTTCTCCTGGTAGTTTTTACATTGCTCCGGTAGGCATCTGAAAGACACCACAAAAGTTGTTCTACCTGCTTTCTGGGCTGAGATGGGGAAACGCTGAATTTTGGAGTCGGCTGGTGACAAAATGTTCCAAACACACCACCCCCTGCACAACTCCACCGGGGAAGGTGCCAGACAGAGTTTCTCCTGGTAGTTTTTACACTACCTTGGTAGGCATCTGAAAGACACCACAAAAGTTGTTCTACCTGCTTTCTGGGCTGAGATGGGGAATCGCTGAATTTTGGACTCGGCCGGTGACAAAATGTTCCAAACACACCCCATGCACAACTCCACCGGGGAAGGTGCCAGACAGGAGTTCTCCTGGTAGTTTTTACACTACCTTGGTAGGCATCTGAAAGACACCACAAAAGTTGTTCTACCTGCTTTCTGGGCTGAGATGGGGAACCGCTGAATTTTGGACTCGGCTGGTGACAAAATGTTCCAAACACACCCCATGCACAACTCCACCGGGGAAGGTGCCAGACAGGAGTTCTCCTGGTAGTTTTTACACTGCCTTTGTAGGCAGCTGAAAGACACCACAAAAGTTGTTCTACCTGCTTTCTGGGCTGAGATGGGGAATCGCTGAATTTTGGACTCGGCCGGTGACAAAATGTTCCAAACACACCCCATGCACAACTCCACCGGGGAAGGTGCCAGACAGGAGTTCTCCTGGTAGTTTTTACATTGCTCCGGTAGGCATCTGAAAGACACCACAAAAGTTGTTCTACCTGCTTTCTGGGCTGAGATGGGGAAACGCTGAATTTTGGAGTCGGCTGGTGACAAAATGTTCCAAACACACCCCCCTGCACAACTCCACCGGGGAAGGTGCCAGACAGGAGTTCTCCTGGTAGTTTTTACATTGCTCCGGTAGGCATCTGAAAGACACCACAAAAGTTGTTCTACCTGCTTTCTGGGCTGAGATGGGGAACCGCTGAATTTTGGAGTCGGCCGGTGACAAAATGTTCCAAACACACCCCATGCACAACTCCACCGGGGAAGGTGCCAGACAGGAGTTCTCTTGGTAGTTTTTACACTACCTTGGTAGGCAGCTGAAAGGCACCACAAAAGTTGTTCTACCTGCTTTCTGGGCTGAGATGGGGAACCGCTGAATTTTGGACTCGGCTGGTGACAAAATGTTCCAAACACACCCCATGCACAACTCCACCGGGGAAGGTGCCAGAAAGGAGTTCTCTTGGTAGTTTTTACACTACCTTGGTAGGCAGCTGAAAGGCACCACAAAAGTTGTTCTACCTGCTTTCTGGGCTGAGATGGGGAAACGCTGAATTTTGGAGTCGGCCGGTGACAAAATGTTCCACAGACACCCCATGCACAACTCCACCGGGGAAGGTGCCAGGAACGAATTCTTTTGGTAGATTTACACTACCTTGGTAGGCATCTGAAAGGCACAAGAAAAGTTGTTGTACCTGCTTTGTGGGCTGAGATGGGGAACCGCTGAATTTTGGAGTCGGCTGGTGACAAAATGTTCCAAACACACCCCCTGCACAACTCCACCGGGGAAGGTGCCAGACAGGAGTTCTCCTGGTAGTTTTTACATTGCTCCGGTAGGCATCTGAAAGGCACCACAAAAGTTGTTCTACCTGCTTTCTGGGCTGAGATGGGGAACCGCTGAATTTTGGACCCGGCCGGTGACAAAATGTTCCAAACACACCCCCTGCACAACTCCACCGGGGAAGGTGCCAGACAGGAGTTCTCCTGGTAGTTTTTACATTGCTCCGGTAGGCATCTGAAAGACACCACAAAAGTTGTTCTACCTGCTTTCTGGGCTGAGATGGGGAACCGCTGAATTTTGGAGTCGGCTGGTGACAAAATGTTCCAAACACACCCCATGCACAACTCCACCACGGAAGGTGCCAGACAGGAGTTCTCTTGGTAGTTTTTACACTACCTTGGTAGGCAGCTGAAAGGCACCACAAAAGTTGTTCTACCTGCTTTGTGGGCTGAGATAGGGAACCGCTGAATTTTGGACTCGGCTGGTGACAAAATGTTCCAAACACACCCCATGCACAACTCCACCGGGGAAGGTGCCAGACAGGAGTTCTCTTGGTAGTTTTTACACTACCTTGGTAGGCAGCTGAAAGGCACCACAAAAGTTGTTCTACCTGCTTTCTGGGCTGAGATGGGGAATCGCTGAATTTTGGACTCGGCCGGTGACAAAATGTTCCAAACACACCCCATGCACAACTCCACCGGGGAAGGTGCCAGGAACGAATTCTTTTGGTAGATTTACACTACCTTGGTAGGCAGCTGAAAGGCACAAGAAAAGTTGTTGTACCTGCTTTGTGGGCTGAGATGGGGAACAGCTGAATTTTGGAGTCGGCTGGTGACAAAATGTTCCAAACACACCCCCTGCACAACTCCACCGGGGAAGGTGCCAGACAGGAGTTCTCCTGGTAGTTTTTACATTGCTCCGGTAGGCAGCTGAAAGGCACCACAAAAGTTGTTCTACCTGCTTTCTGGGCTGAGATGGGGAACCGCTGAATTTTGGACCCGGCCGGTGACAAAATGTTCCAAACACACCCCCTGCACAACTCCACCGGGGAAGGTGCCAGACAGGAGTTCTCCTGGTAGTTTTTACATTGCTCCGGTAGGCATCTGAAAGACACCACAAAAGTTGTTCTACCTGCTTTCTGGGCTGAGATGGGGAACCGCTGAATTTTGGACTCGGCCGGTGACAAAATGTTCCAAACACACCCCATGCACAACTCCACCGGGGAAGGTGCCAGACAGGAGTTGTCCTGGTAGTTTTTACACTACCTTGGTAGGCATCTGAAAGACACCACAAAAGTTGTTCTACCTGCTTTGTGGGCTGAGATGGGGAAACGCTGAATTTTGGAGTCGGCTGGTGACAAAATGTTCCAAACACACCCCATGCACAACTCCACCGGGGAAGGTGCCAGACAGGAGTTCTCTTGGTAGTTTTTACACTACCTTGGTAGGCATTTGAAAGGCACCACAAAAGTTGTTCTACCTGCTTTCTGGGCTGAGATGGGGAAACGCTGAATTTTGGACTCGGCCGGTGACAAAATGTTCCAAACACACCCCATGCACAACTCCACCGGGGAAGGTGCCAGACAGGAGTTCTCCTGGTAGTTTTTACACTACCTTGGTAGGCATTTGAAAGACACCACAAAAGTTGTTCTTCCTGCTTTCTGGGCTGAGATGGGGAACCGCTGAATTTTGGAGTCGGCCGGTGACAAAATGTTCCAAACACACCCCCTGCACAACTCCACCGGGGAAGGTGCCAGACAGGAGTTCTCTTAGTAGTTTTTACACTACCTTGGTAGGCATCTGAAAGACACCACAGAAGTTGTTCTACCTGCTTTCTGGGCTGAGATGGGGAATCGCTGAATTTTGGAGTCGGCCGGTGACAAAATGTTCCAAACACACCCCATGCAAAACTCCACCGGGGAAGGTGCCAGACAGGAGTTCTCTTAGTAGTTTTTACACTACCTTGGTAGGCATCTGAAAGACACCACAAAAGTTGTTCTACCTGCTTTCTGGGCTGAGATGGGGAACCGCTGAATTTTGGAGTCGGCTGGTGACAAAATGTTCCAAACACACCCCATGCACAACTCCACCGGGGAAGGTGCCAGGAACGAATTCTGTTGGTAGTTTTTACACTACCTTGGTAGGCAGCTGAAAGGCACCACAAAAGTTGTTCTACCTGCTTTCTGGGCTGAGATGGGGAACCGCTGAATTTTGGACTCGGCCGGTGACAAAAATGTTCCAAACACACCCCATGCACAACTCCACCGGGGAAGGTGCCAGACAGGAGTTCTCTTGGTAGTTTTTACACTACCTTGGTAGGCATCTGAAAGGCACCACAAAAGTTGTTCTACCTGCTTTCTGGGCTGAGATGGGGAAACGCTGAATTTTGGACTCGGCTGGTGACAAAATGTTCCAAACACACCCCATGCACAACTCCACCGGGGAAGGTGCCAGACAGGAGTTCTCCTGGTAGTTTTTACACTACCTTGGTAGGCATCTGAAAGACACCACAAAAGTTGTTCTACCTGCTTTCTGGGCTGAGATGGGGAATCGCTGAATTTTGGAGTCGGCCGGTGACAAAATGTTCCAAACACACCCCATGCACAACTCCACCACGGAAGGTGCCAGACAGGAGTTCTCCTGGTAGTTTTTACACTACCTTGGTAGGCATCTGAAAGACACCACAAAAGTTGTTCTACCTGCTTTCTGGGCTGAGATGGGGAAACGCTGAATTTTGGAGTCGGCTGGTGACAAAATGTTCCAAACACACCCCATGCACAACTCCACCGGGGAAGGTGCCAGACAGGAGTTCTCCTGGTAGTTTTTACACTACCTTGGTAGGCATCTGAAAGACACCAGAAAAGTTGTTCTACCTGCTTTCTGGGCTGAGATGGGGAACAGCTGAATTTTGGACTCGGCTGGTGACAAAATGTTCCAAACACACCCCATGCACAACTCCACCGGGGAAGGTGCCAGACAGGAGTTCTCCTGGTAGTTTTTACATTGCTCCGGTAGGCATCTGAAAGACACCACAAAAGTTGTTCTACCTGCTTTGTGGGCTGAGATGGGGAAACGCTGAATTTTGGACTCGGCCGGTGACAAAATGTTCCACAGACACCCCATGCAAGACTCCACCGGGGAAGGTGCCAGGAACGAATTCTGTTGGTAGATTTACACTACCTTGGTAGGCAGCTGAAAGGCACAAGAAAAGTTGTTGTACCTGTTTTGTGGGCTGAGATGGGGAATCGCTGAATTTTGGAGTCGGCCGGTGACAAAATGTTCCAAACACACCCCCTGCACAACTCCACCACGGAAGGTGCCAGACAGGAGTTCTCCTGGTAGTTTTTACATTGCTCCGGTAGGCAGCTGAAAGGCACCACAAAAGTTGTTCTACCTGCTTTCTGGGCTGAGATGGGGAACCGCTGAATTTTGGAGTCGGCCGGTGACAAAATGTTCCAAACACACCCCCTGCACAACTCCACCGGGGAAGGTGCCAGACAGGAGTTCTCCTGGTAGTTTTTACATTGCTCCGGTAGGCATCTGAAAGACACCACAAAAGTTGTTCTACCTGCTTTCTGGGCTGAGATGGGGAACCGCTGAATTTTGGACTCGGCCGGTGACAAAATGTTCCAAACACACCCCCTGCACAACTCCACCGGGGAAGGTGCCAGACAGGAGTTCTCCTGGTAGTTTTTACATTGCTCCGGTAGGCATCTGAAAGACACCACAAAAGTTGTTCTACCTGCTTTCTGGGCTGAGATGGGGAACCGCTGAATTTTGGACTCAGCCGGTGACAAAATGTTCCAAACACACCCCATGCACAACTCCACCGGGGAAGGTGCCAGAAAGGAGTTCTCTTGGTAGTTTTTACACTACCTTGGTAGGCAGCTGAAAGGCACCACAAAAGTTGTTCTACCTGCTTTCTGGGCTGAGATGGGGAAACGCTGAATTTTGGACTCGGCTGGTGACAAAATGTTCCAAACACACCCCCTGCACAACTCCACCGGGGAAGGTGCCAGACAGGAGTTCTCTTGGTAGTTTTTACACTACCTTGGTAGGCAGCTGAAAGGCACCACAAAAGTTGTTCTACCTGCTTTCTGGGCTGAGATGGGGAATCGCTGAATTTTGGACTCGGCCGGTGACAAAATGTTCCAAACACACCCCATGCACAACTCCACCGGGGAAGGTGCCAGGAACGAATTCTTTTGGTAGATTTACACTACCTTGGTAGGCAGCTGAAAGGCACAAGAAAAGTTGTTGTACCTGCTTTGTGGGCTGAGATGGGGAACCGCTGAATTTTGGACTCGGCTGGTGACAAAATGTTCCAAACACACCCCCTGCACAACTCCACCGGGGAAGGTGCCAGACAGGAGTTCTCCTGGTAGTTTTTACATTGCTCCGGTAGGCAGCTGAAAGGCACCACAAAAGTTGTTCTACCTGCTTTCTGGGCTGAGATGGGGAACCGCTGAATTTTGGACCCGGCCGGTGACAAAATGTTCCAAACACACCCCCTGCACAACTCCACCGGGGAAGGTGCCAGACAGGAGTTCTCCTGGTAGTTTTTACATTGCTCCGGTAGGCATCTGAAAGACACCACAAAAGTTGTTCTACCTGCTTTCTGGGCTGAGATGGGGAACCGCTGAATTTTGGACTCGGCCGGTGACAAAATGTTCCAAACACACCCCATGCACAACACCACCGGGGAAGGTGCCAGACAGCAGTTCTCTTGGTAGTTTTTACACTACCTTGGTAGGCAGCTGAAAGGTACCACAAAAGTTGTTCTACCTGCTTTCTGGGCTGAGATGGGGAACCGCTGAATTTTGGACTCGGCCGGTGACAAAATGTTCCAAACACACCCCATGCACAACTCCACCGGGGAAGGTGCCAGACAGGAGTTCTCCTGGTAGTTTTTACATTGCTCCGGTAGGCATCTGAAAGACACCACAAAAGTTGTTCTACCTGCTTTCTGGGCTGAGATGGGGAAACGCTGAATTTTGGACTCGGCCGGTGACAAAATGTTCCAAACACACCCCATGCACAACTCCACCGGGGAAGGTGCCAGACAGGAGTTCTCCTGGTAGTTTTTACACTACCTTGGTAGGCATCTGAAAGACACCACAAAAGTTGTTCTACCTGCTTTGTGGGCTGAGATGGGGAAACGCTGAATTTTGGAGTCGGCTGGTGACAAAATGTTCCAAACACACCCCATGCACAACTCCACCACGGAAGGTGCCAGACAGGAGTTCTCTTGGTAGTTTTTACACTACCTTGGTAGGCATTTGAAAGGCACCACAAAAGTTGTTCTACCTGCTTTCTGGGCTGAGATGGGGAAACGCTGAATTTTGGACTCGGCCGGTGACAAAATGTTCCAAACACACCCCATGCACAACTCCACCGGGGAAGGTGCCAGACAGGAGTTCTCCTGGTAGTTTTTACACTACCTTGGTAAGCATTTGAAAGGCACCACAAAAGTTGTTCTTCCTGCTTTCTGGGCTGAGATGGGGAACCGCTGAATTTTGGAGTCGGCCGGTGACAAAATGTTCCAAACACACCCCCTGCACAACTCCACCGGGGAAGGTGCCAGACAGGAGTTCTCTTAGTAGTTTTTACACTACCTTGGTAGGCATCTGAAAGACACCACAGAAGTTGTTCTACCTGCTTTCTGGGCTGAGATGGGGAATCGCTGAATTTTGGAGTCGGCCGGTGACAAAATGTTCCAAACACACCCCATGCAAAACTCCACCGGGGAAGGTGCCAGACAGGAGTTCTCTTAGTAGTTTTTACACTACCTTGGTAGGCATCTGAAAGACACCACAAAAGTTGTTCTACCTGCTTTCTGGGCTGAGATGGGGAACCGCTGAATTTTGGAGTCGGCTGGTGACAAAATGTTCCAAACACACCCCATGCACAACTCCACCGGGGAAGGTGCCAGGAACGAATTCTGTTGGTAGTTTTTACACTACCTTGGTAGGCAGCTGAAAGGCACCACAAAAGTTGTTGTACCTGCTTTGTGGGCTGAGATGGGGAACCGCTGAATTTTGGAGTCGGCCGGTGACAAAATGTTCCAAACACACCCCATGCACAACTCCACCGGGGAAGGTGCCAGACAGGAGTTCTCCTGGTAGTTTTTACACTACCTTGGTAGGCATCTGAAAGACACCAGAAAAGTTGTTCTACCTGCTTTCTGGGCTGAGATGGGGAACAGCTGAATTTTGGACTCGGCTGGTGACAAAATGTTCCAAACACACCCCATGCACAACTCCACCGGGGAAGGTGCCAGACAGGAGTTCTCCTGGTAGTTTTTACATTGCTCCGGTAGGCATCTGAAAGACACCACAAAAGTTGTTCTACCTGCTTTGTGGGCTGAGATGGGGAAACGCTGAATTTTGGACTCGGCCGGTGACAAAATGTTCCACAGACACCCCATGCACAACTCCACCGGGGAAGGTGCCAGGAACGAATTCTGTTGGTAGATTTACACTACCTTGGTAGGCAGCTGAAAGGCACAAGAAAAGTTGTTGTACCTGCTTTGTGGGCTGAGATGGGGAATCGCTGAATTTTGGAGTCGGCCGGTGACAAAATGTTCCAAACACACCCCCTGCACAACTCCACCGGGGAAGGTGCCAGACAGGAGTTCTCCTGGTAGTTTTTACATTGCTCCGGTAGGCAGCTGAAAGGCACCACAAAAGTTGTTCTACCTGCTTTCTGGGCTGAGATGGGGAACCGCTGAATTTTGGAGTCGGCCGGTGACAAAATGTTCCAAACACACCCCCTGCACAACTCCACCGGGGAAGGTGCCAGACAGGAGTTCTCCTGGTAGTTTTTACATTGCTCCGGTAGGCATCTGAAAGACACCACAAAAGTTGTTCTACCTGCTTTCTGGGCTGAGATGGGGAACCGCTGAATTTTGGACTCGGCCGGTGACAAAATGTTCCAAACACACCCCATGCACAACTCCACCGGGGAAGGTGCCAGACAGGAGTTCTCCTGGTAGTTTTTACATTGCTCCGGTAGGCATCTGAAAGACACCACAAAAGTTGTTCTACCTGCTTTCTGGGCTGAGATGGGGAACCGCTGAATTTTGGACTCAGCCGGTGACAAAATGTTCCAAACACACCCCATGCACAACTCCACCGGGGAAGGTGCCAGAAAGGAGTTCTCTTGGTAGTTTTTACACTACCTTGGTAGGCAGCTGAAAGGCACCACAAAAGTTGTTCTACCTGCTTTCTGGGCTGAGATGGGGAAACGCTGAATTTTGGACTCGGCTGGTGACAAAATGTTCCAAACACACCCCCTGCACAACTCCACCGGGGAAGGTGCCAGACAGGAGTTCTCCTGGTAGTTTTTACATTGCTCCGGTAGGCATCTGAAAGACACCACAAAAGTTGTTCTTCCTGCTTTCTGGGCTGAGATGGGGAAACGCTGAATTTTGGACTCGGCCGGTGACAAAATGTTCCAAACACACCCCATGCACAACTCCACCGGGGAAGGTGCCAGACAGGAGTTCTCCTGGTAGTTTTTACATTGCTCCGGTAGGCATCTGAAAGACACCACAAAAGTTGTTCTACCTGCTTTCTGGGCTGAGATGGGGAAACGCTGAATTTTGGAGTCGGCCGTTGACAAAATGTTCCAAACACACCCCATGCACAACTCCACCGGGGAAGGTGCCAGACAGGAGTTCTCTTGGTAGTTTTTACACTACCTTGGTAGGCAGCTGAAAGGCACCACAAAAGTTGTTCTTCCTGCTTTCTGGGCTGAGATGGGGAACCGCTGAATTTTGGACTCGGCCGGTGACAAAATGTTCCAAACACACCCCATGCACAACTCCACCGGGGAAGGTGCCAGACAGGAGTTCTCCTGGTAGTTTTTACACTACCTTGGTAGGCATCTGAAAGACACCACAAAAGTTGTTCTACCTGCTTTCTGGGCTGAGATGGGGAAACGCTGAATTTTGGAGTCGGCTGGTGACAAAATGTTCCAAACACACCCCATGCACAACTCCACCGGGGAAGATGCCAGACAGGAGTTCTCCTGGTAGTTTTTACATTGCTCCGGTAGGCAGCTGAAAGGCACCACAAAAGTTGTTCTACCTGCTTTCTGGGCTGAGATGGGGAACCGCTGAATTTTGGACTCGGCCGGTGACAAAATGTTCCAAACACACCCCATGCACAACTCCACCGGGGAAGGTGCCAGACAGGAGTTCTCTTGGTAGTTTTTACACTACCTTGGTAGGCATCTGAAAGACACCACAAAAGTTGTTCTACCTGCTTTCTGGGCTGAGATGGGGAATCGCTGAATTTTGGAGTCGGCTGGTGACAAAATGTTCCAAACACACCCCATGCACAACTCCACCACGGAAGGTGCCAGACAGGAGTTCTCCTGGTAGTTTTTACACTACCTTGGTAGGCATCTGAAAGACACCACAAAAGTTGTTCTACCTGCTTTCTGGGCTGAGATGGGGAACCGCTGAATTTTGGACTCGGCCGGTGACAAAATGTTCCAAACACACCCCATGCACAACTCCACCGGGGAAGGTGCCAGACAGGAGTTCTCCTGGTAGTTTTTACACTACCTTGGTAGGCATCTGAAAGACACCACAAAAGTTGTTCTACCTGCTTTCTGGGCTGAGATGGGGAAACGCTGAATTTTGGAGTCGGCTGGTGACAAAATGTTCCAAACACACCCCATGCACAACTCCACCGGGGAAGGTGCCAGACAGGAGTTCTTCTGGTAGTTTTTACACTACCTTGGTAGGCATCTGAAAGACACCACAAAAGTTGTTCTACCTGCTTTCTGGGTTGAGATGGGGAACAGCTGAATTTTGGACTCGGCTGGTGACAAAATGTTCCAAACACACCCCATGCACAACTCCACCGGGGAAGGTGCCAGACAGGAGTTCTCCTGGTAGTTTTTACATTGCTCCGGTAGGCATCTGAAAGACACCACAAAAGTTGTTCTACCTGCTTTGTGGGCTGAGATGGGGAAACGCTGAATTTTGGACTCGGCCGGTGACAAAATGTTCCACAGACACCCCATGCACAACTCCACCGGGGAAGGTGCCAGGAACGAATTCTGTTGGTAGATTTACACTACCTTGGTAGGCAGCTGAAAGGCACAAGAAAAGTTGTTGTACCTGCTTTGTGGGCTGAGATGGGGAATCGCTGAATTTTGGAGTCGGCCGGTGACAAAATGTTCCAAACACACCCCCTGCACAACTCCACCGGGGAAGGTGCCAGACAGGAGTTCTCCTGGTAGTTTTTACATTGCTCCGGTAGGCAGCTGAAAGGCACCACAAAAGTTGTTCTACCTGCTTTCTGGGCTGAGATGGGGAAACGCTGAATTTTGGAGTCGGCTGGTGACAAAATGTTCCAAACACACCCCATGCACAACTCCACCGGGGAAGGTGCCAGGCAGGAGTTCTCCTTGTAGTTTTTACATTGCTCCGGTAGGCATCTGAAAGACACCACAAAAGTTGTTCTACCTGCTTTGTGGGCTGAGATGGGGAACCGCTGAATTTTGGACTCGGCCGGTGACAAAATGTTCCACAGACACCCCATGCACAACTCCACCGGGGAAGGTGCCAGGAACGAATTCTGTTGGTAGATTTACACTACCTTGGTAGGCAGCTGAAAGGCACAAGAAAAGTTGTTGTACCTGCTTTGTGGGCTGAGATGGGGAATCGCTGAATTTTGGAGTCGGCTGGTGACAAAATGTTCCAAACACACCCCATGCACAACTCCACCGGGGAAGGTGCCAGACAGGAGTTCTCCTGGTAGTTTTTACATTGCTCCGGTAGGCAGCTGAAAGGCACCACAAAAGTTGTTCTACCTGCTTTCTGGGCTGAGATGGGGAACCGCTGAATTTTGGAGTCGGCCGGTGACAAAATGTTCCAAACACACCCCCTGCACAACTCCACCGGGGAAGGTGCCAGACAGGAGTTCTCCTGGTAGTTTTTACACTACCTTGGTAGGCATCTGGAAGACACCACAAAAGTTGTTCTACCTGCTTTCTGGGCTGAGATGGGGAACCGCTGAATTTTGGAGTCGGCCGTTGACAAAATGTTCCAAACACACCCCATGCACAACTCCACCGGGGAAGGTGCCAGACAGGAGTTCTCTTGGTAGTTTTTACACTACCTTGGTAGGCAGCTGAAAGGCACCACAAAAGTTGTTCTACCTGCTTTCTGGGCTGAGATGGGGAAACGCTGAATTTTGGACTCGGCTGGTGACAAAATGTTCCAAACACACCCCATGCACAACTCCACCACGGAAGGTGCCAGACAGGAGTTCTCCTGGTAGTTTTTACACTACCTTGGTAGGCATCTGAAAGACACCACAAAAGTTGTTCTACCTGCTTTCTGGGCTGAGATGGGGAAACGCTGAATTTTGGAGTCGGCTGGTGACAAAATGTTCCAAACACACCCCATGCACAACTCCACCGGGGAAGGTGCCAGACAGGAGTTCTCCTGGTAGTTTTTACACTACCTTGGTAGGCATCTGAAAGACACCACAAAAGTTGTTCTACCTGCTTTCTGGGCTGAGATGGGGAACAGCTGAATTTTGGACTCGGCTGGTGACAAAATGTTCCAAACACACCCCATGCACAACTCCACCGGGGAAGGTGCCAGACAGGAGTTCTCCTGGTAGTTTTTACATTGCTCCGGTAGGCATCTGAAAGACACCACAAAAGTTGTTCTACCTGCTTTGTGGGCTGAGATGGGGAACCGCTGAATTTTGGACTCGGCCGGTGACAAAATGTTCCACAGACACCCCATGCACAACTCCACCGGGGAAGGTGCCAGGAACGAATTCTTTTGGTAGATTTACACTACCTTGGTAGGCAGCTGAAAGGCACAAGAAAAGTTGTTGTACCTGCTTTGTGGGCTGAGATGGGGAACCGCTGAATTTTGGAGTCGGCTGGTGACAAAATGTTCCAAACACACCCCCTGCACAACTCCACCACGGAAGGTGCCAGACAGGAGTTCTCCTGGTAGTTTTTACATTGCTCCGGTAGGCAGCTGAAAGGCACCACAAAAGTTGTTCTACCTGCTTTCTGGGCTGAGATGGGGAACCGCTGAATTTTGGACTCGGCCGGTGACAAAATGTTCCAAACACACCCCATGCACAACTCCACCGGGGAAGGTGCCAGACAGGAGTTCTCCTGGTAGTTTTTACATTGCTCCGGTAGGCATCTGAAAGACACCACAAAAGTTGTTCTACCTGCTTTCTGGGCTGAGATGGGGAACAGCTGAATTTTGGACTCGGCCGTTGACAAAATGTTCCAAACACACCCCATGCACAACACCACCGGGGAAGGTGCCAGACAGGAGTTCTCCTGGTAGTTTTTACACTACCTTGGTAGGCAGCTGAAAGACACCACAAAAGTTGTTCTACCTGCTTTCTGGGCTGAGATGGGGAACCGCTGAATTTTGGACTCGGCTGGTGACAAAATGTTCCAAACACACCCCCTGCACAACTCCACCGGGGAAGGTGCCAGACAGGAGTTCTCCTGGTAGTTTTTACATTGCTCCGGTAGGCATCTGAAAGACACCACAAAAGTTGTTCTACCTGCTTTCTGGGCTGAGATGGGGAACCGCTGAATTTTGGACTCGGCTGGTGACAAAATGTTCCAAACACACCCCATGCACAACTCCACCGGGGAAGGTGCCAGACAGGAGTTCTCCTGGTAGTTTTTACACTACCTTGGTAGGCATCTGAAAGACACCACAAAAGTTGTTCTACCTGCTTTCTGGGCTGAGATGGGGAAACGCTGAATTTTGGAGTCGGCTGGTGACAAAATGTTCCAAACACACCCCATGCACAACTCCACCACGGAAGGTGCCAGACAGGAGTTCTCCTGGTAGTTTTTACATTGCCTTTGTAGGCATCTGAAAGACACCACAAAAGTTGTTCTACCTGCTTTGTGGGCTGAGATGGGGAACCGCTGAATTTTGGAGTCGGCCGTTGACAAAATGTTCCAAACACACCCCATGCACAACTCCACCGGGGAAGGTGCCAGGAACGAATTCTTTTGGTAGATTTACACTACCTTGGTAGGCAGCTGAAAGGCACAAGAAAAGTTGTTGTACCTGCTTTGTAGGCTGAGATGGGGAACCGCTGAATTTTGGAGTCGGCTGGTGACAAAATGTTCCAAACACACCCCCTGCACAACTCCACCGGGGAAGGTGCCAGACAGGAGTTCTCCTGGTAGTTTTTACACTACCTTGGTAGGCAGCTGAAAGGCACCACAAAAGTTGTTCTACCTGCTTTCTGGGCTGAGATGGGGAACCGCTGAATTTTGGACTCGGCCGGTGACAAAATGTTCCAAACACACCCCATGCACAACTCCACCGGGGAAGGTGCCAGACAGGAGTTCTCCTGGTAGTTTTTACACTACCTTGGTAGGCAGCTGAAAGGCACCACAAAAGTTGTTCTACCTGCTTTCTGGGCTGAGATGGGGAAACGCTGAATTTTGGACTCGGCTGGTGACAAAATGTTCCAAACACACCCCATGCACAACTCCACCACGGAAGGTGCCAGACAGGAGTTCTCCTGGTAGTTTTTACACTACCTTGGTAGGCATCTGAAAGACACCACAAAAGTTGTTCTACCTGCTTTCTGGGCTGAGATGGGGAATCGCTGAATTTTGGACTCGGCCGGTGACAAAATGTTCCAAACACACCCCATGCACAACTCCACCGGGGAAGGTGCCAGACAGGAGTTCTCCTGGTAGTTTTTACACTACCTTGGTAGGCATCTGAAAGACACCACAAAAGTTGTTCTACCTGCTTTCTGGGCTGAGATGGGGAAACGCTGAATTTTGGAGTCGGCTGCTGACAAAATGTTCCAAACACACCCCAGGCACAACTCCACCGGGGAAGGTGCCAGACAGGAGTTCTCCTGGTAGTTTTTACATTGCTCCGGTAGGCATCTGAAAGACACCACAAAAGTTGTTCTACCTGCTTTCTGGGCTGAGATGGGGAACCGCTGAATTTTGGACTCGGCCGGTGACAAAATGTTCCACAGACGCCCCATGCACAACTACCACCGGGGAAGGTGCCAGGAACGAATTCTTTTGGTAGATTTACACTACCTTGGTAGGCAGCTGAAAGGCACAAGAAAAGTTGTTGTACCTGCTTTGTGGGCTGAGATGGGGAACTGCTGAATTTTGGAGTCGGCTGGTGACAAAATGTTCCAAACACACCCCCTGCACAACTCCACCGGGGAAGGTGCCAGACAGGAGTTCTCCTGGTAGTTTTTACATTGCTCCGGTAGGCAGCTGAAAGGCACCACAAAAGTTGTTCTACCTGCTTTCTGGGCTGAGATGGGGAACCGCTGAATTTTGGACTCGGCCGGTGACAAAATGTTCCAAACACACCCCCTGCACAACTCCACCGGGGAAGGTGCCAGACAGGAGTTCTCCTGGTAGTTTTTACACTACCTTGGTAGGCATCTGGAAGACACCACAAAAGTTGTTCTACCTGCTTTCTGGGCTGAGATGGGGAACCGCTGAATTTTGGACTCGGCCGTTGACAAAATGTTCCAAACACACCCCATGCACAACTCCACCGGGGAAGGTGCCAGACAGGAGTTCTCTTGGTAGTTTTTACACTACCTTGGTAGGCAGCTGAAAGGCACAAGAAAAGTTGTTGTACCTGCTTTCTGGGCTGAGATGGGGAAACGCTGAATTTTGGACTCGGCTGGTGACAAAATGTTCCAAACACACCCCATGCACAACTCCACCACGGAAGGTGCCAGACAGGAGTTCTCCTGGTAGTTTTTACACTACCTTGGTAGGCATCTGAAAGACACCACAAAAGTTGTTCTACCTGCTTTCTGGGCTGAGATGGGGAAACGCTGAATTTTGGAGTCGGCTGGTGACAAAATGTTCCAAACACACCCCATGCACAACTCCACCGGGGAAGGTGCCAGACAGGAGTTCTCCTGGTAGTTTTTACACTACCTTGGTAGGCATCTGAAAGACACCACAAAAGTTGTTCTACCTGCTTTCTGGGCTGAGATGGGGAACAGCTGAATTTTGGACTCGGCTGGTGACAAAATGTTCCAAACACACCCCATGCACAACTCCACCGGGGAAGGTGCCAGACAGGAGTTCTCCTGGTAGTTTTTACATTGCTCCGGTAGGCATCTGAAAGACACCACAAAAGTTGTTCTACCTGCTTTGTGGGCTGAGATGGGGAACCGCTGAATTTTGGACTCGGCCGGTGACAAAATGTTCCACAGACACCCCATGCACAACTCCACCGGGGAAGGTGCCAGGAACGAATTCTTTTGGTAGATTTACACTACCTTGGTAGGCAGCTGAAAGGCACAAGAAAAGTTGTTGTACCTGCTTTGTGGGCTGAGATGGGGAACCGCTGAATTTTGGAGTCGGCTGGTGACAAAATGTTCCAAACACACCCCCTGCACAACTCCACCGGGGAAGGTGCCAGACAGGAGTTCTCCTGGTAGTTTTTACATTGCTCCGGTAGGCAGCTGAAAGGCACCACAAAAGTTGTTCTACCTGCTTTCTGGGCTGAGATGGGGAACCGCTGAATTTTGGACTCGGCCGGTGACAAAATGTTCCAAACACACCCCATGCACAACTCCACCGGGGAAGGTGCCAGACAGGAGTTCTCCTGGTAGTTTTTACATTGCTCCGGTAGGCATCTGAAAGACACCACAAAAGTTGTTCTACCTGCTTTCTGGGCTGAGATGGGGAACAGCTGAATTTTGGACTCGGCCGTTGACAAAATGTTCCAAACACACCCCATGCACAACACCACCGGGGAAGGTGCCAGACAGGAGTTCT
Organism: Falco cherrug; assembly: GCF_023634085.1. Taxonomy (NCBI): domain Eukaryota; kingdom Metazoa; phylum Chordata; class Aves; order Falconiformes; family Falconidae; genus Falco; species Falco cherrug. The sequence continues at coordinate 332,325 of NW_026599501.1, read as the reverse complement.
CCTGGTAGTTTTTACACTACCTTGGTAGGCAGCTGAAAGACACCACAAAAGTTGTTCTACCTGCTTTCTGGGCTGAGATGGGGAACCGCTGAATTTTGGACTCGGCTGGTGACAAAATGTTCCAAACACACCCCCTGCACAACTCCACCGGGGAAGGTGCCAGACAGGAGTTCTCCTGGTAGTTTTTACATTGCTCCGGTAGGCATCTGAAAGACACCACAAAAGTTGTTCTACCTGCTTTCTGGGCTGAGATGGGGAACCGCTGAATTTTGGACTCGGCTGGTGACAAAATGTTCCAAACACACCCCATGCACAACTCCACCACGGAAGGTGCCAGACAGGAGTTCTCCTGGTAGTTTTTACACTACCTTGGTAGGCATCTGAAAGACACCACAAAAGTTGTTCTACCTGCTTTCTGGGCTGAGATGGGGAACCGCTGAATTTTGGAGTCGGCTGGTGACAAAATGTTCCAAACACACCCCATGCACAACTCCACCACGGAAGGTGCCAGACAGGAGTTCTCCTGGTAGTTTTTACATTGCCTTTGTAGGCATCTGAAAGACACCACAAAAGTTGTTCTACCTGCTTTGTGGGCTGAGATGGGGAACCGCTGAATTTTGGAGTCGGCCGTTGACAAAATGTTCCAAACACACCCCATGCACAACTCCACCGGGGAAGGTGCCAGGAACGAATTCTTTTGGTAGATTTACACTACCTTGGTAGGCAGCTGAAAGGCACAAGAAAACTTGTTGTACCTGCTTTGTAGGCTGAGATGGGGAACCGCTGAATTTTGGAGTCGGCTGGTGACAAAATGTTCCAAACACACCCCCTGCACAACTCCACCGGGGAAGGTGCCAGACAGGAGTTCTCCTGGTAGTTTTTACACTACCTTGGTAGGCAGCTGAAAGGCACCACAAAAGTTGTTCTACCTGCTTTCTGGGCTGAGATGGGGAACCGCTGAATTTTGGACTCGGCCGGTGACAAAATGTTCCAAACACACCCCATGCACAACTCCACCGGGGAAGGTGCCAGACAGGAGCTCTCCTGGTAGTTTTTACATTGATCCGGTAGGCATCTGAAAGACACCACAAAAGTTGTTCTACCTGCTTTCTGGGCTGAGATGGGGAACCGCTGAATTTTGGAGTCGGCCGGTGACAAAATGTTCCAAACACACCCCATGCACAACACCACCGGGGAAGGTGCCAGACAGGAGTTCTCCTGGTAGTTTTTACACTACCTTGGTAGGCAGCTGAAAGACACCACAAAAGATGTTCTACCTGCTTTCTGGGCTGAGATAGGGAACCGCTGAATTTTGGACTCGGCCGGTGACAAAATGTTCCAAACACACCCCATGCACAACTCCACCGGGGAAGGTGCCAGACAGGAGTTCTCCTGGTAGTTTTTACGCTACCTTGGTAGGCATTTGAAAGACACCACAAAAGTTGTTCTACCTGCTTTCTGGGCTGAGATGGGGAACCGCTGAATTTTGGAGTCGGCTGGTGACAAAATGTTCCAAACACACCCCATGCACAACTCCACCGGGGAAGGTGCCAGACAGGAGTTCTCCTGGTAGTTTTTACATTGCTCCGGTAGGCATCTGAAAGACACCACAAAAGTTGTTCTACCTGCTTTGTGGGCTGAGATGGGGAAACGCTGAATATTGGAGTCGGCCGGTGACAAAATGTTCCAAACACACCCCATGCACAACTCCACCGGGGAAGGTGCCAGGAACGAATTCTGTTGGTAGATTTACACTACCTTGGTAGGCAGCTGAAAGACACCACAAAAGTTGTTCTACCTGCTTTGTGGGCTGAGATGGGGAACCGCTGAATTTTGGAGTCGGCTGGTGAAAAAATGTTCCAAACACACCCCCTGCACAACTCCACCGGGGAAGGTGCCAGACAGGAGTTCTCCTGGTAGTTTTTACATTGCTCCGGTAGGCAGCTGAAAGGCACCACAAAAGTTGTTCTACCTGCTTTCTGGGCTGAGATAGGGAACCGCTGAATTTTGGACTCGGCCGGTGACAAAATGTTCCAAACACACCCCCTGCACAACTCCACCGGGGAAGGTGCCAGACAGGAGTTCTCCTGGTAGTTTTTACATTGCTCCGGTAGGCATCTGAAAGACACCACAAAAGTTGTTCTACCTGCTTTCTGGGCTGAGATGGGGAACCGCTGAATTTTGGAGTCGGCCGGTGACAAAATGTTCCAAACACACCCCATGCACAACTCCACCGGGGAAGGTGCCAGACAGGAGTTCTCCTGGTAGTTTTTACACTACCTTGGTAGGCATCTGAAAGACACCACAAAAGTTGTTCTACCTGCTTTCTGGGCTGAGATAGGGAACCGCTGAATTTTGGACTCGGCTGGTGACAAAATGTTCCAAACACACCCCATGCACAACTCCACCACGGAAGGTGCCAGAAAGGAGTTCTCTTGGTAGTTTTTACACTACCTTGGTAGGCAGCTGAAAGGCACCACAAAAGTTGTTCTACCTGCTTTCTGGGCTGAGATGGGGAAACGCTGAATTTTGGACTCGGCTGGTGACAAAATGTTCCAAACACACCCCATGCACAACTCCACCACGGAAGGTGCCAGACAGGAGTTCTCCTGGTAGTTTTTACACTACCTTGGTAGGCATCTGAAAGACACCACAAAAGTTGTTCTACCTGCTTTCTGGGCTGAGATGGGGAATCGCTGAATTTTGGACTCGGCCGGTGACAAAATGTTCCAAACACACCCCATGCACAACTCCACCGGGGAAGGTGCCAGACAGGAGTTCTCCTGGTAGTTTTTACACTACCTTGGTAGGCATCTGAAAGACACCACAAAAGTTGTTCTACCTGCTTTCTGGGCTGAGATGGGGAAACGCTGAATTTTGGAGTCGGCTGCTGACAAAATGTTCCAAACACACCCCATGCACAACTCCACCGGGGAAGGTGCCAGACAGGAGTTCTCCTGGTAGTTTTTACATTGCTCCGGTAGGCATCTGAAAGACACCACAAAAGTTGTTCTACCTGCTTTCTGGGCTGAGATGGGGAACCGCTGAATTTTGGACTCGGCCGGTGACAAAATGTTCCACAGACGCCCCATGCACAACTCCACCGGGGAAGGTGCCAGGAACGAATTCTTTTGGTAGATTTACACTACCTTGGTAGGCAGCTGAAAGGCACAAGAAAAGTTGTTGTACCTGCTTTGTGGGCTGAGATGGGGAACTGCTGAATTTTGGAGTCGGCTGGTGACAAAATGTTCCAAACACACCCCCTGCACAACTCCACCGGGGAAGGTGCCAGACAGGAGTTCTCCTGGTAGTTTTTACATTGCTCCGGTAGGCAGCTGAAAGGCACCACAAAAGTTGTTCTACCTGCTTTCTGGGCTGAGATGGGGAACCGCTGAATTTTGGAGTCGGCCGGTGACAAAATGTTCCAAACACACCCCATGCACAACTCCACCGGGGAAGGTGCCAGACAGGAGTTCTCCTGGTAGTTTTTATATTGCTCCGGTAGGCATCTGAAAGACACCACAAAAGTTGTTCTACCTGCTTTCTGGGCTGAGATGGGGAACAGATGAATTTTGGACTCGGCCGGTGACAAAATGTTCCAAACACACCCCATGCACAACTCCACCACGGAAGGTGCCAGACAGGAGTTCTCCTGGTAGTTTTTACACTGCCTTTGTAGGCATCTGAAAGACACCACAAAAGTTGTTCTACCTGCTTTGTGGGCTGAGATGGGGAATCGCTGAATTTTGGACTCGGCCGGTGACAAAATGTTCCACAGACACCCCATGCACAACTCCACCGGGGAAGGTGCCAGGAACGAATTCTGTTGGTAGATTTACACTACCTTGGTAGGCAGCTGAAAGGCACAAGAAAAGTTGTTCTACCTGCTTTCTGGGCTGAGATGGGGAAACGCTGAATTTTGGACTCGGCTGGTGACAAAATGTTCCAAACACACCCCATGCACAACTCCACCACGGAAGGTGCCAGACAGGAGTTCTCCTGGTAGTTTTTACACTACCTTGGTAGGCATCTGAAAGACACCACAAAAGTTGTTCTACCTGCTTTCTGGGCTGAGATGGGGAAACGCTGAATTTTGGAGTCGGCTGGTGACAAAATGTTCCAAACACACCCCATGCACAACTCCACCGGGGAAGGTGCCAGACAGGAGTTCTCCTGGTAGTTTTTACACTACCTTGGTAGGCATCTGAAAGACACCACAAAAGTTGTTCTACCTGCTTTCTGGGCTGAGATGGGGAACAGCTGAATTTTGGACTCGGCTGGTGACAAAATGTTCCAAACACACCCCATGCACAACTCCACCGGGGAAGGTGCCAGACAGGAGTTCTCCTGGTAGTTTTTACATTGCTCCGGTAGGCATCTGAAAGACACCACAAAAGTTGTTCTACCTGCTTTGTGGGCTGAGATGGGGAACCGCTGAATTTTGGACTCGGCCGGTGACAAAATGTTCCACAGACACCCCATGCACAACTCCACCGGGGAAGGTGCCAGGAACGAATTCTTTTGGTAGATTTACACTACCTTGGTAGGCAGCTGAAAGGCACAAGAAAAGTTGTTGTACCTGCTTTGTGGGCTGAGATGGGGAACCGCTGAATTTTGGAGTCGGCTGGTGACAAAATGTTCCAAACACACCCCCTGCACAACTCCACCGGGGAAGGTGCCAGACAGGAGTTCTCCTGGTAGTTTTTACATTGCTCCGGTAGGCAGCTGAAAGGCACCACAAAAGTTGTTCTACCTGCTTTCTGGGCTGAGATGGGGAACCGCTGAATTTTGGACTCGGCCGGTGACAAAATGTTCCAAACACACCCCCTGCACAACTCCACCGGGGAAGGTGCCAGACAGGAGTTCTCCTGGTAGTTTTTACATTGCTCCGGTAGGCATCTGAAAGACACCACAAAAGTTGTTCTACCTGCTTTCTGGGCTGAGATGGGGAACAGCTGAATTTTGGACTCGGCCGTTGACAAAATGTTCCAAACACACCCCATGCACAACTCCACCGGGGAAGGTGCCAGACAGGAGTTCTCCTGGTAGTTTTTACACTACCTTGGTAGGCAGCTGAAAGACACCACAAAAGTTGTTCTACCTGCTTTCTGGGCTGAGATGGGGAACCGCTGAATTTTGGACTCGGCTGGTGACAAAATGTTCCAAACACACCCCCTGCACAACTCCACCGGGGAAGGTGCCAGACAGGAGTTCTCCTGGTAGTTTTTACATTGCTCCGGTAGGCATCTGAAAGACACCACAAAAGTTGTTCTACCTGCTTTCTGGGCTGAGATGGGGAACCGCTGAATTTTGGACTCGGCTGGTGACAAAATGTTCCAAACACACCCCATGCACAACTCCACCACGGAAGGTGCCAGACAGGAGTTCTCCTGGTAGTTTTTACACTACCTTGGTAGGCATCTGAAAGACACCACAAAAGTTGTTCTACCTGCTTTCTGGGCTGAGATGGGGAAACGCTGAATTTTGGAGTCGGCTGGTGACAAAATGTTCCAAACACACCCCATGCACAACTCCACCGGGGAAGGTGCCAGACAGGAGTTCTCCTGGTAGTTTTTACATTGCCTTTGTAGGCATCTGAAAGACACCACAAAAGTTGTTCTACCTGCTTTGTGGGCTGAGATGGGGAACCGCTGAATTTTGGAGTCGGCCGTTGACAAAATGTTCCAAACACACCCCATGCACAACTCCACCGGGGAAGGTGCCAGGAACGAATTCTTTTGGTAGATTTACACTACCTTGGTAGGCAGCTGAAAGGCACAAGAAAAGTTGTTGTACCTGCTTTGTAGGCTGAGATGGGGAACCGCTGAATTTTGGAGTCGGCTGGTGACAAAATGTTCCAAACACACCCCCTGCACAACTCCACCGGGGAAGGTGCCAGACAGGAGTTCTCCTGGTAGTTTTTACATTGCTCCGGTAGGCAGCTGAAAGGCACCACAAAAGTTGTTCTACCTGCTTTCTGGGCTGAGATGGGGAACCGCTGAATTTTGGAGTCGGCTGGTGAAAAAATGTTCCAAACACACCCCCTGCACAACTCCACCGGGGAAGGTGCCAGACAGGAGTTCTCCTGGTAGTTTTTACATTGATCCGGTAGGCATCTGAAAGACACCACAAAAGTTGTTCTACCTGCTTTCTGGGCTGAGATGGGGAACCGCTGAATTTTGGAGTCGGCCGGTGACAAAATGTTCCAAACACACCCCATGCACAACTCCACCGGGGAAGGTGCCAGACAGGAGTTCTCCTGGTAGTTTTTACACTACCTTGGTAGGCAGCTGAAAGACACCACAAAAGATGTTCTACCTGCTTTCTGGGCTGAGATAGGGAACCGCTGAATTTTGGACTCGGCCGGTGACAAAATGTTCCAAACACACCCCATGCACAACTCCACCGGGGAAGGTGCCAGACAGGAGTTCTCCTGGTAGTTTTTACGCTACCTTGGTAGGCATTTGAAAGACACCACAAAAGTTGTTCTACCTGCTTTCTGGGCTGAGATGGGGAACCGCTGAATTTTGGAGTCGGCTGGTGACAAAATGTTCCAAACACACCCCATGCACAACTCCACCGGGGAAGGTGCCAGACAGGAGTTCTCCTGGTAGTTTTTACATTGCTCCGGTAGGCATCTGAAAGACACCACAAAAGTTGTTCTACCTGCTTTGTGGGCTGAGATGGGGAAACGCTGAATATTGGAGTCGGCCGGTGACAAAATGTTCCAAACACACCCCATGCACAACTCCACCGGGGAAGGTGCCAGGAACGAATTCTGTTGGTAGATTTACACTACCTTGGTAGGCAGCTGAAAGGCACCACAAAAGTTGTTCTACCTGCTTTGTGGGCTGAGATGGGGAACCGCTGAATTTTGGAGTCGGCTGGTGAAAAAATGTTCCAAACACACCCCCTGCACAACTCCACCGGGGAAGGTGCCAGACAGGAGTTCTCCTGGTAGTTTTTACATTGCTCCGGTAGGCAGCTGAAAGGCACCACAAAAGTTGTTCTACCTGCTTTCTGGGCTGAGATAGGGAACCGCTGAATTTTGGACTCGGCCGGTGACAAAATGTTCCAAACACACCCCCTGCACAACTCCACCGGGGAAGGTGCCAGACAGGAGTTCTCCTGGTAGTTTTTACATTGCTCCGGTAGGCATCTGAAAGACACCACAAAAGTTGTTCTACCTGCTTTCTGGGCTGAGATGGGGAACCGCTGAATTTTGGACTCGGCCGGTGACAAAATGTTCCAAACACACCCCATGCACAACTCCACCGGGGAAGGTGCCAGACAGGAGTTCTCCTGGTAGTTTTTACACTACCTTGGTAGGCATCTGAAAGACACCACAAAAGTTGTTCTACCTGCTTTCTGGGCTGAGATAGGGAACCGCTGAATTTTGGACTCGGCTGGTGACAAAATGTTCCAAACACACCCCATGCACAACTCCACCACGGAAGGTGCCAGAAAGGAGTTCTCTTGGTAGTTTTTACACTACCTTGGTAGGCAGCTGAAAGGCACCACAAAAGTTGTTCTACCTGCTTTCTGGGCTGAGATGGGGAAACGCTGAATTTTGGACTCGGCTGGTGACAAAATGTTCCAAACACACCCCATGCACAACTCCACCACGGAAGGTGCCAGACAGGAGTTCTCCTGGTAGTTTTTACACTACCTTGGTAGGCATCTGAAAGACACCACAAAAGTTGTTCTACCTGCTTTCTGGGCTGAGATGGGGAATCGCTGAATTTTGGACTCGGCCGGTGACAAAATGTTCCAAACACACCCCATGCACAACTCCACCGGGGAAGGTGCCAGACAGGAGTTCTCCTGGTAGTTTTTACACTACCTTGGTAGGCATCTGAAAGACACCACAAAAGTTGTTCTACCTGCTTTCTGGGCTGAGATGGGGAAACGCTGAATTTTGGAGTCGGCTGCTGACAAAATGTTCCAAACACACCCCATGCACAACTCCACCGGGGAAGGTGCCAGACAGGAGTTCTCCTGGTAGTTTTTACATTGCTCCGGTAGGCATCTGAAAGACACCACAAAAGTTGTTCTACCTGCTTTCTGGGCTGAGATGGGGAACCGCTGAATTTTGGACTCGGCCGGTGACAAAATGTTCCACAGACGCCCCATGCACAACTCCACCGGGGAAGGTGCCAGGAACGAATTCTTTTGGTAGATTTACACTACCTTGGTAGGCAGCTGAAAGGCACAAGAAAAGTTGTTGTACCTGCTTTGTGGGCTGAGATGGGGAACTGCTGAATTTTGGAGTCGGCTGGTGACAAAATGTTCCAAACACACCCCCTGCACAACTCCACCGGGGAAGGTGCCAGACAGGAGTTCTCCTGGTAGTTTTTACATTGCTCCGGTAGGCAGCTGAAAGGCACCACAAAAGTTGTTCTACCTGCTTTCTGGGCTGAGATGGGGAACCGCTGAATTTTGGACTCGGCCGGTGACAAAATGTTCCAAACACACCCCATGCACAACTCCACCGGGGAAGGTGCCAGACAGGAGTTCTCCTGGTAGTTTTTATATTGCTCCGGTAGGCATCTGAAAGACACCACAAAAGTTGTTCTACCTGCTTTCTGGGCTGAGATGGGGAACAGCTGAATTTTGGACTCGGCCGGTGACAAAATGTTCCAAACACACCCCATGCACAACACCACCGGGGAAGGTGCCAGACAGGAGTTCTCTTGGTAGTTTTTACACTACCTTGGTAGGCAGCTGAAAGGCACCACAAAAGTTGTTGTACCTGCTTTGTGGGCTGAGATGGGGAACCGCTGAATTTTGGACTCGGCCGGTGACAAAATGTTCCAAACACACCCCCTGCACAACTCCACCGGGGAAGGTGCCAGACAGGAGTTCTCCTGGTAGTTTTTACACTGCCTTTGTAGGCATCTGAAAGACACCACAAAAGTTGTTCTACCTGCTTTCTGGGCTGAGATGGGGAATCGCTGAATTTTGGACTCGGCTGGTGACAAAATGTTCCAAACACACCCCATGCACAACTCCACCGGGGAAGGTGCCAGACAGGAGTTCTCCTGGTAGTTTTTACACTACCTTGGTAGGCATCTGAAAGACACCACAAAAGTTGTTCTACCTGCTTTCTGGGCTGAGATGGGGAAACGCTGAATTTTGGAGTCGGCTGCTGACAAAATGTTCCAAACACACCCCATGCACAACTCCACCACGGAAGGTGCCAGACAGGAGTTCTCCTGGTAGTTTTTACATTGCCTTTGTCGGCATCTGAAAGACACCACAAAAGTTGTTCTACCTGCTTTGTGGGCTGAGATGGGGAACCGCTGAATTTTGGAGTCGGCCGGTGACAAAATGTTCCAAACACACCCCATGCACAACTCCACCGGGGAAGGTGCCAGGAACGAATTCTTTTGGTAGATTTACACTACCTTGGTAGGCAGCTGAAAGGCACAAGAAAAGTTGTTGTACCTGCTTTGTGGGCTGAGATGGGGAACCGCTGAATTTTGGAGTCGGCTGGTGACAAAATGTTCCAAACACACCCCCTGCACAACTCCACCGGGGAAGGTGCCAGACAGGAGTTCTCCTGGTAGTTTTTACACTACCTTGGTAGGCAGCTGAAAGGCACCACAAAAGTTGTTCTACCTGCTTTCTGGGCTGAGATGGGGAACCGCTGAATTTTGGACTCGGCCGGTGACAAAATGTTCCAAACACACCCCATGCACAACTCCACCGGGGAAGGTGCCAGACAGGAGTTCTCCTGGTAGTTTTTACATTGATCCGGTAGGCATCTGAAAGACACCACAAAAGTTGTTCTACCTGCTTTGTGGGCTGAGATGGGGAAACGCTGAATATTGGAGTCGGCCGGTGACAAAATGTTCCAAACACACCCCATGCACAACTCCACCACGGAAGGTGCCAGACAGGAGTTCTCCTGGTAGTTTTTACACTACCTTGGTAGGCAGCTGAAAGACACCACAAAAGTTGTTCTTCCTGCTTTCTGGGCTGAGATGGGGAACCGCTGAATTTTGGAGTCGGCTGGTGAAAAAATGTTCCAAACACACCCCCTGCACAACTCCACCGGGGAAGGTGCCAGACAGGAGTTCTCCTGGTAGTTTTTACATTGCTCCGGTAGGCAGCTGAAAGGCACCACAAAAGTTGTTCTACCTGCTTTCTGGGCTGAGATGGGGAACCGCTGAATTTTGGACTCGGCCGGTGACAAAATGTTCCAAACACACCCCCTGCACAACTCCACCGGGGAAGGTGCCAGACAGGAGTTCTCCTGGTAGTTTTTACATTGCTCCGGTAGGCATCTGAAAGACACCACAAAAGTTGTTCTACCTGCTTTCTGGGCTGAGATGGGGAACCGCTGAATTTTGGACTCGGCCGGTGACAAAATGTTCCAAACACACCCCATGCACAACTCCACCGGGGAAGGTGCCAGACAGGAGTTCTCCTGGTAGTTTTTACGCTACCTTGGTAGGCATTTGAAAGACACCACAAAAGTTGTTCTACCTGCTTTCTGGGCTGAGATGGGGAACCGCTGAATTTTGGAGTCGGCTGGTGACAAAATGTTCCAAACACACCCCATGCACAACTCCACCGGGGAAGGTGCCAGACAGGAGTTCTCCTGGTAGTTTTTACATTGCTCCGGTAGGCATCTGAAAGACACCACAAAAGTTGTTCTACCTGCTTTGTGGGCTGAGATGGGGAACCGCTGAATATTGGAGTCGGCCGGTGACAAAATGTTCCAAACACACCCCATGCACAACTCCACCGGGGAAGGTGCCAGGAACGAATTCTGTTGGTAGATTTACACTACCTTGGTAGGCAGCTGAAAGGCACCACAAAAGTTGTTCTACCTGCTTTGTGGGCTGAGATGGGGAACCGCTGAATTTTGGAGTCGGCTGGTGAAAAAATGTTCCAAACACACCCCCTGCACAACTCCACCGGGGAAGGTGCCAGACAGGAGTTCTCCTGGTAGTTTTTACATTGCTCCGGTAGGCAGCTGAAAGGCACCACAAAAGTTGTTCTACCTGCTTTCTGGGCTGAGATAGGGAACCGCTGAATTTTGGACTCGGCCGGTGACAAAATGTTCCAAACACACCCCCTGCACAACTCCACCACGGAAGGTGCCAGACAGGAGTTCTCCTGGTAGTTTTTACATTGCCTTTGTCGGCATCTGAAAGACACCACAAAAGTTGTTCTACCTGCTTTCTGGGCTGAGATGGGGAACCGCTGAATTTTGGACTCGGCCGGTGACAAAATGTTCCAAACACACCCCATGCACAACTCCACCGGGGAAGGTGCCAGACAGGAGTTCTCCTGGTAGTTTTTACACTACCTTGGTAGGCATCTGAAAGACACCACAAAAGTTGTTCTACCTGCTTTCTGGGCTGAGATAGGGAACCGCTGAATTTTGGACTCGGCTGGTGACAAAATGTTCCAAACACACCCCATGCACAACTCCACCACGGAAGGTGCCAGAAAGGAGTTCTCTTGGTAGTTTTTACACTACCTTGGTAGGCAGCTGAAAGGCACCACAAAAGTTGTTCTACCTGCTTTCTGGGCTGAGATGGGGAAACGCTGAATTTTGGACTCGGCTGGTGACAAAATGTTCCAAACACACCCCATGCACAACTCCACCACGGAAGGTGCCAGACAGGAGTTCTCCTGGTAGTTTTTACACTACCTTGGTAGGCATCTGAAAGACACCACAAAAGTTGTTCTACCTGCTTTCTGGGCTGAGATGGGGAATCGCTGAATTTTGGACTCGGCCGGTGACAAAATGTTCCAAACACACCCCATGCACAACTCCACCGGGGAAGGTGCCAGACAGGAGTTCTCCTGGTAGTTTTTACACTACCTTGGTAGGCATCTGAAAGACACCACAAAAGTTGTTCTACCTGCTTTCTGGGCTGAGATGGGGAAACGCTGAATTTTGGAGTCGGCTGCTGACAAAATGTTCCAAACACACCCCATGCACAACTCCACCGGGGAAGGTGCCAGACAGGAGTTCTCCTGGTAGTTTTTACATTGCTCCGGTAGGCATCTGAAAGACACCACAAAAGTTGTTCTACCTGTTTCTGGGCTGAGATGGGGAACCGCTGAATTTTGGACTCGGCCGGTGACAAAATGTTCCACAGACGCCCCATGCACAACTCCACCGGGGAAGGTGCCAGGAACGAATTCTTTTGGTAGATTTACACTACCTTGGTAGGCAGCTGAAAGGCACAAGAAAAGTTGTTGTACCTGCTTTGTGGGCTGAGATGGGGAACTGCTGAATTTTGGAGTCGGCTGGTGACAAAATGTTCCAAACACACCCCCTGCACAACTCCACCGGGGAAGGTGCCAGACAGGAGTTCTCCTGGTAGTTTTTACATTGCTCCGGTAGGCAGCTGAAAGGCACCACAAAAGTTGTTCTACCTGCTTTCTGGGCTGAGATGGGGAACCGCTGAATTTTGGACTCGGCCGGTGACAAAATGTTCCAAACACACCCCATGCACAACTCCACCGGGGAAGGTGCCAGACAGGAGTTCTCCTGGTAGTTTTTATATTGCTCCGGTAGGCATCTGAAAGACACCACAAAAGTTGTTCTACCTGCTTTCTGGGCTGAGATGGGGAACAGCTGAATTTTGGACTCGGCCGGTGACAAAATGTTCCAAACACACCCCATGCACAACACCACCGGGGAAGGTGCCAGACAGGAGTTCTCTTGGTAGTTTTTACACTACCTTGGTAGGCAGCTGAAAGGCACCACAAAAGTTGTTGTACCTGCTTTGTGGGCTGAGATGGGGAACCGCTGAATTTTGGACTCGGCCGGTGACAAAATGTTCCAAACACACCCCCTGCACAACTCCACCGGGGAAGGTGCCAGACAGGAGTTCTCCTGGTAGTTTTTACACTGCCTTTGTAGGCATCTGAAAGACACCACAAAAGTTGTTCTACCTGCTTTCTGGGCTGAGATGGGGAATCGCTGAATTTTGGACTCGGCTGGTGACAAAATGTTCCAAACACACCCCATGCACAACTCCACCGGGGAAGGTGCCAGACAGGAGTTCTCCTGGTAGTTTTTACACTACCTTGGTAGGCATCTGAAAGACACCACAAAAGTTGTTCTACCTGCTTTCTGGGCTGAGATGGGGAAACGCTGAATTTTGGAGTCGGCTGCTGACAAAATGTTCCAAACACACCCCATGCACAACTCCACCACGGAAGGTGCCAGACAGGAGTTCTCCTGGTAGTTTTTACATTGCCTTTGTCGGCATCTGAAAGACACCACAAAAGTTGTTCTACCTGCTTTCTGGGCTGAGATGGGGAACCGCTGAATTTTGGACTCGGCCGGTGACAAAGTGTTCCAAACACACCCCATGCACAACTCCACCGGGGAAGGTGCCAGACAGGAGTTCTCTTGGTAGTTTTTACACTACCTTGGTAGGCAGCTGAAAGGCACAAGAAAAGTTGTTGTACCTGCTTTGTGGGCTGAGATGGGGAACCGCTGAATTTTGGAGTCGGCTGGTGACAAAATGTTCCAAACACACCCCCTGCACAACTCCACCGGGGAAGGTGCCAGACAGGAGTTCTCCTGGTAGTTTTTACACTACCTTGGTAGGCAGCTGAAAGGCACCACAAAAGTTTTTCTACCTGCTTTCTGGGCTGAGATGGGGAACCGCTGAATTTTGGACTCGGCCGGTGACAAAATGTTCCAAACACACCCCATGCACAACTCCACCGGGGAAGGTGCCAGACAGGAGTTCTCCTGGTAGTTTTTACATTGATCCGGTAGGCATCTGAAAGACACCACAAAAGTTGTTCTACCTGCTTTGTGGGCTGAGATGGGGAAACGCTGAATATTGGAGTCGGCCGGTGACAAAATGTTCCAAACACACCCCATGCACAACTCCACCACGGAAGGTGCCAGACAGGAGTTCTCCTGGTAGTTTTTACACTACCTTGGTAGGCAGCTGAAAGACACCACAAAAGTTGTTCTTCCTGCTTTCTGGGCTGAGATGGGGAACCGCTGAATTTTGGAGTCGGCTGGTGAAAAAATGTTCCAAACACACCCCCTGCACAACTCCACCGGGGAAGGTGCCAGACAGGAGTTCTCCTGGTAGTTTTTACATTGCTCCGGTAGGCAGCTGAAAGGCACCACAAAAGTTGTTCTACCTGCTTTCTGGGCTGAGATGGGGAACCGCTGAATTTTGGACTCGGCCGGTGACAAAATGTTCCAAACACACCCCCTGCACAACTCCACCGGGGAAGGTGCCAGACAGGAGTTCTCCTGGTAGTTTTTACATTGCTCCGGTAGGCATCTGAAAGACACCACAAAAGTTGTTCTACCTGCTTTCTGGGCTGAGATGGGGAACCGCTGAATTTTGGACTCGGCCGGTGACAAAATGTTCCAAACACACCCCATGCACAACTCCACCGGGGAAGGTGCCAGACAGGAGTTCTCCTGGTAGTTTTTACACTACCTTGGTAGGCAGCTGAAAGGCACCACAAAAGTTGTTCTACCTGCTTTCTGGGCTGAGATAGGGAACCGCTGAATTTTGGACTCGGCTGGTGACAAAATGTTCCAAACACACCCCATGCACAACTCCACCACGGAAGGTGCCAGAAAGGAGTTCTCTTGGTAGTTTTTACACTACCTTGGTAGGCAGCTGAAAGGCACCACAAAAGTTGTTCTACCTGCTTTCTGGGCTGAGATGGGGAAACGCTGAATTTTGGACTCGGCTGGTGACAAAATGTTCCAAACACACCCCATGCACAACTCCACCACGGAAGGTGCCAGACAGGAGTTCTCCTGGTAGTTTTTACACTACCTTGGTAGGCATCTGAAAGACACCACAAAAGTTGTTCTACCTGCTTTCTGGGCTGAGATGGGGAATCGCTGAATTTTGGACTCGGCCGGTGACAAAATGTTCCAAACACACCCCATGCACAACTCCACCGGGGAAGGTGCCAGACAGGAGTTCTCCTGGTAGTTTTTACACTACCTTGGTAGGCATCTGAAAGACACCACAAAAGTTGTTCTACCTGCTTTCTGGGCTGAGATGGGGAACCGCTGAATTTTGGACTCGGCCGGTGACAAAATGTTCCAAACACACCCCATGCACAACTCCACCGGGGAAGGTGCCAGACAGGAGTTCTCCTGGTAGTTTTTACGCTACCTTGGTAGGCATTTGAAAGACACCAGAAAAGTTGTTCTACCTGCTTTCTGGGCTGAGATGGGGAACCGCTGAATTTTGGACTCGGCTGGTGACAAAATGTTCCAAACACACCCCATGCACAACTCCACCGGGGAAGGTGCCAGACAGGAGTTCTCCTGGTAGTTTTTACATTGCTCCGGTAGGCATCTGAAAGACACCACAAAAGTTGTTCTACCTGCTTTGTGGGCTGAGATGGGGAACCGCTGAATTTTGGAGTCGGCCGGTGACAAAATGTTCCACAGACACCCCATGCACAACTCCACCGGGGAAGGTGCCAGGAACGAATTCTGTTGGTAGATTTACACTACCTTGGTAGGCAGCTGAAAGGCACAAGAAAAGTTGTTGTACCTGCTTTGTGGGCTGAGATGGGGAACTGCTGAATTTTGGAGTCGGCTGGTGACAAAATGTTCCAAACACACCCCCTGCACAACTCCACCGGGGAAGGTGCCAGACAGGAGTTCTCCTGGTAGTTTTTACATTGCTCCGGTAGGCAGCTGAAAGGCACCACAAAAGTTGTTCTACCTGCTTTCTGGGCTGAGATGGGGAACCGCTGAATTTTGGACTCGGCCGGTGACAAAATGTTCCAAACACACCCCATGCACAACTCCACCGGGGAAGGTGCCAGACAGGAGTTCTCCTGGTAGTTTTTATATTGCTCCGGTAGGCATCTGAAAGACACCACAAAAGTTGTTCTACCTGCTTTCTGGGCTGAGATGGGGAACAGCTGAATTTTGGACTCGGCCGGTGACAAAATGTTCCAAACACACCCCATGCACAACACCACCGGGGAAGGTGCCAGACAGGAGTTCTCTTGGTAGTTTTTACACTACCTTGGTAGGCAGCTGAAAGGCACCACAAAAGTTGTTCTACCTGCTTTCTGGGCTGAGATGGGGAACCGCTGAATTTTGGACTCGGCCGGTGACAAAATGTTCCAAACACACCCCCTGCACAACTCCACCGGGGAAGGTGCCAGACAGGAGTTCTCCTGGTAGTTTTTACACTGCCTTTGTAGGCATCTGAAAGACACCACAAAAGTTGTTCTACCTGCTTTCTGGGCTGAGATGGGGAATCGCTGAATTTTGGACTCGGCTGGTGACAAAATGTTCCAAACACACCCCATGCACAACTCCACCGGGGAAGGTGCCAGACAGGAGTTCTCCTGGTAGTTTTTACACTACCTTGGTAGGCAGCTGAAAGGCACCACAAAAGTTGTTCTACCTGCTTTCTGGGCTGAGATGGGGAAACGCTGAATTTTGGACTCGGCTGGTGACAAAATGTTCCAAACACACCCCATGCACAACTCCACCGGGGAAGGTGCCAGACAGGAGTTCTCCTGGTAGTTTTTACACTACCTTGGTAGGCATTTGAAAGACACCACAAAAGTTGTTCTACCTGCTTTCTGGGCTGAGATGGGGAACCGCTGAATTTTGGACTCGGCCGGTGACAAAGTGTTCCAAACACACCCCATGCACAACTCCACCGGGGAAGGTGCCAGACAGGAGTTCTCTTGGTAGTTTTTACACTACCTTGGTAGGCAGCTGAAAGGCACCACAAAAGTTGTTCTTCCTGCTTTCTGGGCTGAGATGGGGAACCGCTGAATTTTGGACTCGGCCGGTGACAAAATGTTCCAAACACACCCCATGCACAACTCCACCACGGAAGGTGCCAGACAGGAGTTCTCCTGGTAGTTTTTACACTACCTTGGTAGGCAGCTGAAAGGCACCACAAAAGTTGTTCTTCCTGCTTTCTGGGCTGAGATGGGGAACCGCTGAATTTTGGAGTCGGCCGGTGACAAAATGTTCCAAACACACCCCATGCACAACTCCACCACGGAAGGTGCCAGACAGGAGTTCTCCTGGTAGTTTTTACACTACCTTGGTAGGCATCTGAAAGACACCACAGAAGTTGTTCTACCTGCTTTCTGGGCTGAGATGGGGAATCGCTGAATTTTGGAGTCGGCCGGTGACAAAATGTTCCACAGACACCCCATGCACAACTCCACCGGGGAAGGTGCCAGGAACGAATTCTTTTGGTAGATTTACACTACCTTGGTAGGCAGCTGAAAGGCACAAGAAAAGTTGTTCTACCTGCTTTGTGGGCTGAGATGGGGAACCGCTGAATTTTGGAGTCGGCTGGTGACAAAATGTTCCAAACACACCCCATGCACAACTCCACCGGGGAAGGTGCCAGACAGGAGTTCTCTTGGTAGTTTTTACACTACCTTGGTAGGCATCTGAAAGGCACCACAAAAGTTGTTCTACCTGCTTTCTGGGCTGAGATGGGGAACCGCTGAATTTTGGAGTCGGCTGGTGACAAAATGTTCCAAACACACCCCCTGCACAACTCCACCACGGAAGGTGCCAGACAGGAGTTCTCCTGGTAGTTTTTACACTACCTTGGTAGGCAGCTGAAAGGCACCACAAAAGTTGTTCTTCCTGCTTTCTGGGCTGAGATGGGGAACCGCTGAATTTTGGACTCGGCCGGTGACAAAGTGTTCCAAACACACCCCATGCACAACTCCACCGGGGAAGGTGCCAGACAGGAGTTCTCCTGGTAGTTTTTACACTACCTTGGTAGGCAGCTGAAAGGCACCACAAAAGTTGTTCTTCCTGCTTTCTGGGCTGAGATGGGGAACCGCTGAATTTTGGACTCGGCCGGTGACAAAATGTTCCAAACACACCCCATGCACAACTCCACCGGGGAAGGTGCCAGACAGGAGTTCTCCTGGTAGTTTTTACACTACCTTGGTAGGCAGCTGAAAGGCACCACAAAAGTTGTTCTACCTGCTTTCTGGGCTGAGATGGGGAACAGCTGAATTTTGGAGTCGGCCGGTGACAAAATGTTCCAAACACACCCCATGCACAACTCCACCACGGAAGGTGCCAGACAGGAGTACTCCTGGTAGTTTTTACACTACCTTGGTAGGCATCTGAAAGACACCACAGAAGTTGTTCTACCTGCTTTCTGGGCTGAGATGGGGAATCGCTGAATTTTGGAGTCGGCCGGTGAAAAAATGTTCCACAGACACCCCATGCACAACTCCACCGGGGAAGGTGCCAGGAACGAATTCTTTTGGTAGATTTACACTACCTTGGTAGGCAGCTGAAAGGCACAAGAAAAGTTGTTGTCCCTGCTTTGTGGGCTGAGATGGGGAACCGCTGAATTTTGGAGTCGGCCGTTGACAAAATGTTCCAAACACACCCCCTGCACAACTCCACCGGGGAAGGTGCCAGACAGGAGTTCTCCTGGTAGTTTTTACATTGCTCCGGTAGGCATCTGAAAGACACCACAAAAGTTGTTCTACCTGCTTTGTGGGCTGAGATGGGGAACCGCTGAATTTTGGACTCGGCCAGTGACAAAATGTTCCAAACACACCCCATGCACAACACCACCGGGGAAGGTGCCAGACAGGAGTTCTCCTGGTAGTTTTTACACTACCTTGGTAGGCATCTGAAAGACACCACAGAAGTTGTTCTACCTGCTTTCTGGGCTGAGATGGGGAATCGCTGAATTTTGGAGTCGGCCGGTGAAAAAATGTTCCACAGACACCCCATGCACAACTCCACCGGGGAAGGTGCCAGGAACGAATTCTTTTGGTAGATTTACACTACCTTGGTAGGCAGCTGAAAGGCACAAGAAAAGTTGTTGTCCCTGCTTTGTGGGCTGAGATGGGGAACCGCTGAATTTTGGAGTCGGCCGTTGACAAAATGTTCCAAACACACCCCCTGCACAACTCCACCGGGGAAGGTGCCAGACAGGAGTTCTCCTGGTAGTTTTTACATTGCTCCGGTAGGCATCTGAAAGACACCACAAAAGTTGTTCTACCTGCTTTGTGGGCTGAGATGGGGAACCGCTGAATTTTGGACTCGGCCGGTGACAAAATGTTCCAAACACACCCCATGCACAACACCACCGGGGAAGGTGCCAGACAGGAGTTCTCCTGGTAGTTTTTACACTACCTTGGTAGGCATCTGAAAGACACCACAAAAGTTGTTCTACCTGCTTTCTGGGCTGAGATGGGGAACCGCTGAATTTTGGACTCGGCTGGTGACAAAATGTTCCAAACACACCCCCTGCACAACTCCACCGGGGAAGGTGCCAGACAGGAGTTCTCCTGGTAGTTTTTACATTGCTCCGGTAGGCATCTGAAAGACACCACAAAAGTTGTTCTACCTGCTTTCTGGGCTGAGATGAGGAAACGCTGAATTTTAGACTCGGCTGGTGACAAAATGTTCCAAACACACCCCATGCACAACTCCACCACGGAAGGTGCCAGACAGGAGTTCTCCTGGTAGTTTTTACACTGCCTTTGTAGGCATCTGAAAGACACCACAAAAGTTGTTCTACCTGCTTTCTGGGCTGAGATGGGGAACCGCTGAATTTTGGACTCGGCCGGTGACAAAATGTTCCAAACACACCCCATGCACAACTCCACCGGGGAAGGTGCCAGACAGGAGTTCTCCTGGTAGTTTTTACATTGCTCCGGTAGGCATCTGAAAGACACCACAAAAGTTGTTCTACCTGCTTTCTGGGCTGAGATGGGGAAACGCTGAATTTTGGACTCGGCCGGTGACAAAATGTTCCAAACACACCCCATGCACAACACCACCGGGGAAGGTGCCAGACAGGAGTTCTCTTGGTAGTTTTTACACTACCTTGGTAGGCATCTGAAAGGCACCACAAAAGTTGTTCTACCTGCTTTCTGGGCTGAGATGGGGAACCGCTGAATTTTGGACTCGGCCGTTGACAAAATGTTCCAAACACACCCCATGCACAACTCCACCGGGGAAGGTGCCAGACAAGAGTTCTCTTGGTAGTTTTTACACTACCTTGGTAGGCAGCTGAAAGGCACCACAAAAGTTGTTCTACCTGCTTTCTGGGCTGAGATGGGGAACCGCTGAATTTTGGACTCAGCCGGTGACAAAATGTTTCAAAAACACCCCCTGCACAACTCCACCGGGGAAGGTGCCAGACAGGAGTTCTCCTGGTAGTTTTTACATTGCTCCGGTAGGCATCTGAAAGACACCACAAAAGTTGTTCTACCTGCTTTCTGGGCTGAGATGGGGAAACGCTGAATTTTGGACTCGGCTGGTGACAAAATGTTCCAAACACACCCCATGCACAACTCCACCGGGGAAGGTGCCAGGAACGAATTCTGTTGGTAGTTTTTACACTACCTTGGTAGGCAGCTGAAAGGCACCACAAAAGTTGTTCTACCTGCTTTGTGGGCTGAGATGGGGAACCGCTGAATTTTGGACTCGGCCGTTGACAAAATGTTCCAAACACACCCCATGCACAACTCCACCGGGGAAGGTGCCAGACAGGAGTTCTCCTGGTAGTTTTTACACTACCTTGGTAGGCATCTGAAAGACACCACAAAAGTTGTTCTTCCTGCTTTCTGGGCTGAGATGGGGAACCGCTGAATTTTGGACTCGGCCGGTGACAAAATGTTCCAAACACACCCCCATGCACAACTCCACCGGGGAAGGTGCCAGACAGGAGTTCTCCTGGTAGTTTTTACACTACCTTGGTAGGCATCTGAAAGACACCACAAAAGTTGTTCTACCTGCTTTCTGGGCTGAGATGGGGAAACGCTGAATTTTGGAGTCGGCTGGTGACAAAATGTTCCAAACACACCCCCTGCACAACTCCACCGGGGAAGGTGCCAGACAGGAGTTCTCCTGGTAGTTTTTACATTGCTCCGGTAGGCATCTGAAAGACACCACAAAAGTTGTTCTACCTGCTTTCTGGGCTGAGATGGGGAACCGCTGAATTTTGGACTCGGCTGGTGACAAAATGTTCCAAACACACCCCATGCACAACTCCACCGGGGAAGGTGCCAGACAGGAGTTCTCCTGGTAGTTTTTACACTACCTTGGTAGGCATCTGAAAGACACCACAAAAGTTGTTCTACCTGCTTTCTGGGCTGAGATGGGGAAACGCTGAATTTTGGAGTCGGCTGGTGACAAAATGTTCCAAACACACCCCATGCACAACTCCACCACGGAAGGTGCCAGACAGGAGTTCTCCTGGTAGTTTTTACATTGCCTTTGTAGGCATCTGAAAGACACCACAAAAGTTGTTCTACCTGCTTTGTGGGCTGAGATGGGGAACCGCTGAATTTTGGAGTCGGCCGTTGACAAAATGTTCCAAACACACCCCATGCACAACTCCACCGGGGAAGGTGCCAGGAACGAATTCTTTTGGTAGATTTACACTACCTTGGTAGGCAGCTGAAAGGCACAAGAAAAGTTGTTGTACCTGCTTTGTAGGCTGAGATGGGGAACCGCTGAATTTTGGAGTCGGCTGGTGACAAAATGTTCCAAACACACCCCCTGCACAACTCCACCGGGGAAGGTGCCAGACAGGAGTTCTCCTGGTAGTTTTTACACTACCTTGGTAGGCAGCTGAAAGGCACCACAAAAGTTGTTCTACCTGCTTTCTGGGCTGAGATGGGGAACCGCTGAATTTTGGACTCGGCCGGTGACAAAATGTTCCAAACACACCCCATGCACAACTCCACCGGGGAAGGTGCCAGACAGGAGTTCTCCTGGTAGTTTTTACATTGATCCGGTAGGCATCTGAAAGACACCACAAAAGTTGTTCTACCTGCTTTCTGGGCTGAGATGGGGAACCGCTGAATTTTGGACTCGGCCGGTGACAAAATGTTCCAAACACACCCCCTGCACAACTCCACCGGGGAAGGTGCCAGACAGGAGTTCTCCTGGTAGTTTTTACATTGCTCCGGTAGGCATCTGAAAGACACCACAAAAGTTGTTCTACCTGCTTTCTGGGCTGAGATGGGGAACCGCTGAATTTTGGACTCGGCCGGTGACAAAATGTTCCACAGACACCCCATGCACAACTCCACCGGGGAAGGTGCCAGGAACGAATTCTTTTGGTAGATTTACACTACCTTGGTAGGCAGCTGAAAGGCACAAGAAAAGTTGTTGTACCTGCTTTGTGGGCTGAGATGGGGAACCGCTGAATTTTGGACTCGGCTGGTGACAAAATGTTCCAAACACACCCCCTGCACAACTCCACCGGGGAAGGTGCCAGACAGGAGTTCTCCTGGTAGTTTTTACATTGCTCCGGTAGGCAGCTGAAAGGCACCACAAAAGTTGTTCTACCTGCTTTCTGGGCTGAGATGGGGAACCGCTGAATTTTGGACCCGGCCGGTGACAAAATGTTCCAAACACAACCCCTGCACAACTCCACCGGGGAAGGTGCCAGACAGGAGTTCTCCTGGTAGTTTTTACATTGCTCCGGTAGGCATCTGAAAGACACCACAAAAGTTGTTCTACCTGCTTTCTGGGCTGAGATGGGGAACCGCTGAATTTTGGACTCGGCCGGTGACAAAATGTTCCAAACACACCCCATGCACAACACCACCGGGGAAGGTGCCAGACAGCAGTTCTCTTGGTAGTTTTTACACTACCTTGGTAGGCAGCTGAAAGGTACCACAAAAGTTGTTCTACCTGCTTTCTGGGCTGAGATGGGGAACCGCTGAATTTTGGACTCGGCCGGTGACAAAATGTTCCAAACACACCCCATGCACAACTCCACCGGGGAAGGTGCCAGACAGGAGTTCTCCTGGTAGTTTTTACATTGCTCCGGTAGGCAGCTGAAAGACACCACAAAAGTTGTTCTACCTGCTTTCTGGGCTGAGATGGGGAAACGCTGAATTTTGGACTCGGCTGGTGACAAAATGTTCCAAACACACCCCATGCACAACTCCACCGGGGAAGGTGCCAGACAGGAGTTCTCCTGGTAGTTTTTACACTACCTTGGTAGGCAGCTGAAAGGCACCACAAAAGTTGTTCTTCCTGCTTTCTGGGCTGAGATGGGGAACCGCTGAATTTTGGACTCGGCCGGTGACAAAATGTTCCAAACACACCCCATGCACAACTCCACCGGGGAAGGTGCCAGACAGGAGTTCTCCTGGTAGTTTTTACACTACCTTGGTAGGCATCTGAAAGACACCACAAAAGTTGTTCTACCTGCTTTGTGGGCTGAGATGGGGAAACGCTGAATTTTGGAGTCGGCTGGTGACAAAATGTTCCAAACACACCCCATGCACAACTCCACCACGGAAGGTGCCAGACAGGAGTTCTCTTGGTAGTTTTTACACTACCTTGGTAGGCATTTGAAAGGCACCACAAAAGTTGTTCTACCTGCTTTCTGGGCTGAGATGGGGAAACGCTGAATTTTGGACTCGGCCGGTGACAAAATGTTCCAAACACACCCCATGCACAACTCCACCGGGGAAGGTGCCAGACAGGAGTTCTCCTGGTAGTTTTTACACTACCTTGGTAAGCATTTGAAAGGCACCACAAAAGTTGTTCTTCCTGCTTTCTGGGCTGAGATGGGGAACCGCTGAATTTTGGAGTCGGCCGGTGACAAAATGTTCCAAACACACCCCCTGCACAACTCCACCGGGGAAGGTGCCAGACAGGAGTTCTCTTAGTAGTTTTTACACTACCTTGGTAGGCATCTGAAAGACACCACAGAAGTTGTTCTACCTGCTTTCTGGGCTGAGATGGGGAATCGCTGAATTTTGGAGTCGGCCGGTGACAAAATGTTCCAAACACACCCCATGCAAAACTCCACCGGGGAAGGTGCCAGACAGGAGTTCTCTTAGTAGTTTTTACACTACCTTGGTAGGCATCTGAAAGACACCACAAAAGTTGTTCTACCTGCTTTCTGGGCTGAGATGGGGAACCGCTGAATTTTGGAGTCGGCTGGTGACAAAATGTTCCAAACACACCCCATGCACAACTCCACCGGGGAAGGTGCCAGGAACGAATTCTGTTGGTAGTTTTTACACTACCTTGGTAGGCAGCTGAAAGGCACCACAAAAGTTGTTGTACCTGCTTTGTGGGCTGAGATGGGGAACCGCTGAATTTTGGACTCGGCCGGTGACAAAATGTTCCAAACACACCCCATGCACAACTCCACCGGGGAAGGTGCCAGACAGGAGTTCTCTTGGTAGTTTTTACACTACCTTGGTAGGCATCTGAAAGGCACCACAAAAGTTGTTCTACCTGCTTTCTGGGCTGAGATGGGGAAACGCTGAATTTTGGACTCGGCTGGTGACAAAATGTTCCAAACACACCCCATGCACAACTCCACCACGGAAGGTGCCAGACAGGAGTTCTCCTGGTAGTTTTTACACTACCTTGGTAGGCATCTGAAAGACACCACAAAAGTTGTTCTACCTGCTTTCTGGGCTGAGATGGGGAACCGCTGAATTTTGGAGTCGGCCGGTGACAAAATGTTCCAAACACACCCCATGCACAACTCCACCGGGGAAGGTGCCAGACAGGAGTTCTCCTGGTAGTTTTTACACTACCTTGGTAGGCATCTGAAAGACACCACAAAAGTTGTTCTACCTGCTTTCTGGGCTGAGATGGGGAAACGCTGAATTTTGGAGTCGGCTGGTGACAAAATGTTCCAAACACACCCCATGCACAACTCCACCGGGGAAGGTGCCAGACAGGAGTTCTCCTGGTAGTTTTTACACTACCTTGGTAGGCATCTGAAAGACACCAGAAAAGTTGTTCTACCTGCTTTCTGGGCTGAGATGGGGAACAGCTGAATTTTGGACTCGGCTGGTGACAAAATGTTCCAAACACACCCCATGCACAACTCCACCGGGGAAGGTGCCAGACAGGAGTTCTCCTGGTAGTTTTTACATTGCTCCGGTAGGCATCTGAAAGACACCACAAAAGTTGTTCTACCTGCTTTGTGGGCTGAGATGGGGAAACGCTGAATTTTGGACTCGGCCGGTGACAAAATGTTCCACAGACACCCCATGCACAACTCCACCGGGGAAGGTGCGTGGAACGAATTCTGTTGGTAGATTTACACTACCTTGGTAGGCAGCTGAAAGGCACAAGAAAAGTTGTTGTACCTGCTTTGTGGGCTGAGATGGGGAATCGCTGAATTTTGGACTCGGCCGGTGACAAAATGTTCCAAACACACCCCCTGCACAACTCCACCGGGGAAGGTGCCAGACAGGAGTTCTCCTGGTAGTTTTTACATTGCTCCGGTAGGCATCTGAAAGACACCACAAAAGTTGTTCTACCTGCTTTCTGGGCTGAGATGGGGAACCGCTGAATTTTGGACTCAGCCGGTGACAAAATGTTCCAAACACACCCCATGCACAACTCCACCGGGGAAGGTGCCAGAAAGGAGTTCTCTTGGTAGTTTTTACACTACCTTGGTAGGCAGCTGAAAGGCACCACAAAAGTTGTTCTACCTGCTTTCTGGGCTGAGATGGGGAAACGCTGAATTTTGGACTCGGCTGGTGACAAAATGTTCCAAACACACCCCCTGCACAACTCCACCGGGGAAGGTGCCAGACAGGAGTTCTCCTGGTAGTTTTTACATTGCTCCGGTAGGCATCTGAAAGACACCACAAAAGTTGTTCTTCCTGCTTTCTGGGCTGAGATGGGGAAACGCTGAATTTTGGACTCGGCCGGTGACAAAATGTTCCAAACACACCCCCTGCACAACTCCACCGGGGAAGGTGCCAGACAGGAGTTCTCCTGGTAGTTTTTACATTGCTCCGGTAGGCAGCTGAAAGGCACCACAAAAGTTGTTCTACCTGCTTTCTGGGCTGAGATGGGGAACCGCTGAATTTTGGAGTCGGCCGGTGACAAAATGTTCCAAACACACCCCCTGCACAACTCCACCGGGGAAGGTGCCAGACAGGAGTTCTCCTGGTAGTTTTTACATTGCTCCGGTAGGCATCTGAAAGACACCACAAAAGTTGTTCTACCTGCTTTCTGGGCTGAGATGGGGAACCGCTGAATTTTGGACTCGGCCGGTGACAAAATGTTCCAAACACACCCCCTGCACAACTCCACCGGGGAAGGTGCCAGACAGGAGTTCTCCTGGTAGTTTTTACATTGCTCCGGTAGGCATCTGAAAGACACCACAAAAGTTGTTCTACCTGCTTTCTGGGCTGAGATGGGGAACCGCTGAATTTTGGACTCAGCCGGTGACAAAATGTTCCAAACACACCCCATGCACAACTCCACCGGGGAAGGTGCCAGAAAGGAGTTCTCTTGGTAGTTTTTACACTACCTTGGTAGGCAGCTGAAAGGCACCACAAAAGTTGTTCTACCTGCTTTCTGGGCTGAGATGGGGAAACGCTGAATTTTGGACTCGGCTGGTGACAAAATGTTCCAAACACACCCCCTGCACAACTCCACCGGGGAAGGTGCCAGACAGGAGTTCTCCTGGTAGTTTTTACATTGCTCCGGTAGGCATCTGAAAGACACCACAAAAGTTGTTCTTCCTGCTTTCTGGGCTGAGATGGGGAAACGCTGAATTTTGGACTCGGCCGGTGACAAAATGTTCCAAACACACCCCATGCACAACTCCACCGGGGAAGGTGCCAGACAGGAGTTCTCCTGGTAGTTTTTACATTGCTCCGGTAGGCATCTGAAAGACACCACAAAAGTTGTTCTACCTGCTTTCTGGGCTGAGATGGGGAAACGCTGAATTTTGGAGTCGGCCGTTGACAAAATGTTCCAAACACACCCCATGCACAACTCCACCGGGGAAGGTGCCAGACAGGAGTTCTCTTGGTAGTTTTTACACTACCTTGGTAGGCAGCTGAAAGGCACCACAAAAGTTGTTCTTCCTGCTTTCTGGGCTGAGATGGGGAACCGCTGAATTTTGGACTCGGCCGGTGACAAAATGTTCCAAACACACCCCATGCACAACTCCACCGGGGAAGGTGCCAGACAGGAGTTCTCCTGGTAGTTTTTACACTACCTTGGTAGGCATCTGAAAGACACCACAAAAGTTGTTCTACCTGCTTTGTGGGCTGAGATGGGGAAACGCTGAATTTTGGAGTCGGCTGGTGACAAAATGTTCCAAACACACCCCATGCACAACTCCACCGGGGAAGATGCCAGACAGGAGTTCTCCTGGTAGTTTTTACATTGCTCCGGTAGGCAGCTGAAAGGCACCACAAAAGTTGTTCTACCTGCTTTCTGGGCTGAGATGGGGAACCGCTGAATTTTGGACTCGGCCGGTGACAAAATGTTCCAAACACACCCCATGCACAACTCCACCGGGGAAGGTGCCAGACAGGAGTTCTCTTGGTAGTTTTTACACTACCTTGGTAGGCATCTGAAAGACACCACAAAAGTTGTTCTACCTGCTTTCTGGGCTGAGATGGGGAATCGCTGAATTTTGGAGTCGGCTGGTGACAAAATGTTCCAAACACACCCCATGCACAACTCCACCACGGAAGGTGCCAGACAGGAGTTCTCCTGGTAGTTTTTACACTACCTTGGTAGGCATCTGAAAGACACCACAAAAGTTGTTCTACCTGCTTTCTGGGCTGAGATGGGGAACCGCTGAATTTTGGACTCGGCCGGTGACAAAATGTTCCAAACACACCCCATGCACAACTCCACCGGGGAAGGTGCCAGACAGGAGTTCTCCTGGTAGTTTTTACACTACCTTGGTAGGCATCTGAAAGACACCACAAAAGTTGTTCTACCTGCTTTCTGGGCTGAGATGGGGAAACGCTGAATTTTGGAGTCGGCTGGTGACAAAATGTTCCAAACACACCCCATGCACAACTCCACCGGGGAAGGTGCCAGACAGGAGTTCTCCTGGTAGTTTTTACACTACCTTGGTAGGCATCTGAAAGACACCACAAAAGTTGTTCTACCTGCTTTCTGGGCTGAGATGGGGAACAGCTGAATTTTGGACTCGGCTGGTGACAAAATGTTCCAAACACACCCCATGCACAACTCCACCGGGGAAGGTGCCAGACAGGAGTTCTCCTGGTAGTTTTTACATTGCTCCGGTAGGCATCTGAAAGACACCACAAAAGTTGTTCTACCTGCTTTGTGGGCTGAGATGGGGAAACGCTGAATTTTGGACTCGGCCGGTGACAAAATGTTCCACAGACACCCCATGCACAACTCCACCGGGGAAGGTGCCAGGAACGAATTCTGTTGGTAGATTTACACTACCTTGGTAGGCAGCTGAAAGGCACAAGAAAAGTTGTTGTACCTGCTTTGTGGGCTGAGATGGGGAATCGCTGAATTTTGGAGTCGGCCGGTGACAAAATGTTCCAAACACACCCCCTGCACAACTCCACCGGGGAAGGTGCCAGACAGGAGTTCTCCTGGTAGTTTTTACATTGCTCCGGTAGGCAGCTGAAAGGCACCACAAAAGTTGTTCTACCTGCTTTCTGGGCTGAGATGGGGAAACGCTGAATTTTGGACTCGGCCGGTGACAAAATGTTCCAAACACACCCCCTGCACAACTCCACCGGGGAAGGTGCCAGACAGGAGTTCTCCTGGTAGTTTTTACATTGCTCCGGTAGGCATCTGAAAGACACCACAAAAGTTGTTCTACCTACTTTCTGGGCTGAGATGGGGAACCGCTGAATTTTGGACTCGGCCGGTGACAAAATGTTCCAAACACACCCCCTGCACAACTCCACCGGGGAAGGTGCCAGACAGGAGTTCTCCTGGTAGTTTTTACATTGCTCCGGTAGGCATCTGAAAGACACCACAAAAGTTGTTCTACCTGCTTTCTGGGCTGAGATGGGGAACCGCTGAATTTTGGACTCGGCCGGTGACAAAATGTTCCAAACACACCCCATGCACAACTCCACCGGGGAAGGTGCCAGAAAGGAGTTCTCTTGGTAGTTTTTACACTACCTTGGTAGGCAGCTGAAAGGCACCACAAAAGTTGTTCTACCTGCTTTCTGGGCTGAGATGGGGAAACGCTGAATTTTGGACTCGGCTGGTGACAAAATGTTCCAAACACACCCCCTGCACAACTCCACCGGGGAAGGTGCCAGACAGGAGTTCTCCTGGTAGTTTTTACATTGCTCCGGTAGGCATCTGAAAGACACCACAAAAGTTGTTCTTCCTGCTTTCTGGGCTGAGATGGGGAAACGCTGAATTTTGGAGTCGGCTGGTGACAAAATGTTCCAAACACACCCCATGCACAACTCCACCGGGGAAGGTGCCAGGCAGGAGTTCTCCTGGTAGTTTTTACATTGCTCCGGTAGGCATCTGAAAGACACCACAAAAGTTGTTCTACCTGCTTTGTGGGCTGAGATGGGGAACCGCTGAATTTTGGACTCGGCCGGTGACAAAATGTTCCACAGACACCCCATGCACAACTCCACCGGGGAAGGTGCCAGGAACGAATTCTGTTGGTAGATTTACACTACCTTGGTAGGCAGCTGAAAGGCACAAGAAAAGTTGTTGTACCTGCTTTGTGGGCTGAGATGGGGAATCGCTGAATTTTGGAGTCGGCTGGTGACAAAATGTTCCAAACACACCCCCTGCACAACTCCACCGGGGAAGGTGCCAGACAGGAGTTCTCCTGGTAGTTTTTACATTGCTCCGGTAGGCAGCTGAAAGGCACCACAAAAGTTGTTCTACCTGCTTTCTGGGCTGAGATGGGGAACCGCTGAATTTTGGACTCGGCCGGTGACAAAATGTTCCAAACACACCCCCTGCACAACTCCACCGGGGAAGGTGCCAGACAGGAGTTCTCCTGGTAGTTTTTACACTACCTTGGTAGGCATCTGGAAGACACCACAAAAGTTGTTCTACCTGCTTTCTGGGCTGAGATGGGGAACCGCTGAATTTTGGAGTCGGCCGTTGACAAAATGTTCCAAACACACCCCATGCACAACTCCACCGGGGAAGGTGCCAGACAGGAGTTCTCTTGGTAGTTTTTACACTACCTTGGTAGGCAGCTGAAAGGCACCACAAAAGTTGTTCTACCTGCTTTCTGGGCTGAGATGGGGAAACGCTGAATTTTGGACTCGGCTGGTGACAAAATGTTCCAAACACACCCCATGCACAACTCCACCACGGAAGGTGCCAGACAGGAGTTCTCCTGGTAGTTTTTACACTACCTTGGTAGGCATCTGAAAGACACCACAAAAGTTGTTCTACCTGCTTTCTGGGCTGAGATGGGGAAACGCTGAATTTTGGAGTCGGCTGGTGACAAAATGTTCCAAACACACCCCATGCACAACTCCACCGGGGAAGGTGCCAGACAGGAGTTCTCCTGGTAGTTTTTACACTACCTTGGTAGGCATCTGAAAGACACCACAAAAGTTGTTCTACCTGCTTTCTGGGCTGAGATGGGGAACAGCTGAATTTTGGACTCGGCTGGTGACAAAATGTTCCAAACACACCCCATGCACAACTCCACCGGGGAAGGTGCCAGACAGGAGTTCTCCTGGTAGTTTTTACATTGCTCCGGTAGGCATCTGAAAGACACCACAAAAGTTGTTCTACCTGCTTTCTGGGCTGAGATGGGGAACCGCTGAATTTTGGACTCGGCCGGTGACAAAATGTTCCACAGACACCCCATGCACAACTCCACCGGGGAAGGTGCCAGGAACGAATTCTTTTGGTAGATTTACACTACCTTGGTAGGCAGCTGAAAGGCACAAGAAAAGTTGTTGTACCTGCTTTGTGGGCTGAGATGGGGAACCGCTGAATTTTGGAGTCGGCTGGTGACAAAATGTTCCAAACACACCCCCTGCACAACTCCACCACGGAAGGTGCCAGACAGGAGTTCTCCTGGTAGTTTTTACATTGCTCCGGTAGGCAGCTGAAAGGCACCACAAAAGTTGTTCTACCTGCTTTCTGGGCTGAGATGGGGAACCGCTGAATTTTGGACTCGGCCGGTGACAAAATGTTCCAAACACACCCCATGCACAACTCCACCGGGGAAGGTGCCAGACAGGAGTTCTCCTGGTAGTTTTTACATTGCTCCGGTAGGCATCTGAAAGACACCACAAAAGTTGTTCTACCTGCTTTCTGGGCTGAGATGGGGAACAGCTGAATTTTGGACTCGGCCGTTGACAAAATGTTCCAAACACACCCCATGCACAACACCACCGGGGAAGGTGCCAGACAGGAGTTCTCCTGGTAGTTTTTACACTACCTTGGTAGGCAGCTGAAAGACACCACAAAAGTTGTTCTACCTGCTTTCTGGGCTGAGATGGGGAACCGCTGAATTTTGGACTCGGCTGGTGACAAAATGTTCCAAACACACCCCCTGCACAACTCCACCGGGGAAGGTGCCAGACAGGAGTTCTCCTGGTAGTTTTTACATTGCTCCGGTAGGCATCTGAAAGACACCACAAAAGTTGTTCTACCTGCTTTCTGGGCTGAGATGGGGAACCGCTGAATTTTGGACTCGGCTGGTGACAAAATGTTCCAAACACACCCCATGCACAACTCCACCGGGGAAGGTGCCAGACAGGAGTTCTCCTGGTAGTTTTTACACTACCTTGGTAGGCATCTGAAAGACACCACAAAAGTTGTTCTACCTGCTTTCTGGGCTGAGATGGGGAACCGCTGAATTTTGGACTCGGCCGGTGACAAAATGTTCCAAACACACCCCCTGCACAACTCCACCGGGGAAGGTGCCAGACAGGAGTTCTCCTGGTAGTTTTTACACTGCCTTTGTAGGCATCTGAAAGACACCACAAAAGTTGTTCTACCTGCTTTGTGGGCTGAGATGGGGAACCGCTGAATTTTGGAGTCGGCCGTTGACAAAATGTTCCAAACACACCCCATGCACAACTCCACCGGGGAAGGTGCCAGGAACGAATTCTTTTGGTAGATTTACACTACCTTGGTAGGCAGCTGAAAGGCACAAGAAAAGTTGTTGTACCTGCTTTGTAGGCTGAGATGGGGAACCGCTGAATTTTGGAGTCGGCTGGTGACAAAATGTTCCAAACACACCCCCTGCACAACTCCACCGGGGAAGGTGCCAGACAGGAGTTCTCCTGGTAGTTTTTACACTACCTTGGTAGGCAGCTGAAAGGCACCACAAAAGTTGTTCTACCTGCTTTCTGGGCTGAGATGGGGAACCGCTGAATTTTGGAGTCGGCCGGTGACAAAATGTTCCAAACACACCCCATGCACAACTCCACCGGGGAAGGTGCCAGACAGGAGTTCTCCTGGTAGTTTTTACATTGATCCGGTAGGCATCTGAAAGACACCACAAAAGTTGTTCTACCTGCTTTCTGGGCTGAGATGGGGAACCGCTGAATTTTGGAGTCGGCCGGTGACAAAATGTTCCAAACACACCCCATGCACAACACCACCGGGGAAGG